>NC_063164.1:73000965-73371799 GCF_023159225.1 Perognathus longimembris pacificus | reverse complement strand
AGAGAAAAGCTTTAGCTAATTTCCTTCAGATATGCCTATTCAGTTCTACTTCCAAATATCAAACAATTTTATAGCTTAGATATACAAGTATATTTGTGATTTCAAGAGCAGTACACATCCACATCCTTTCTCTCTAGTGTGAAATCAGGAAGGACATATTGTTCATTTCTTTCCAAAGCATACCAAAGAAGAAACACTCTCAATCCTAGCACTATTCCATTTTATTTGATTTCTTTCAACAGAAGCTAAAAAGTGTGGTTCTCAACCTTAGCAAGGATTTAGTGTTTTAAAATGTCTTCCATTAAAAGTATCTTGAGAGCTATTATATTAACATGGCAGTTTTTTTCGGTTTTTTGGTAATGCCTGTTAATTTTCACTGAATCTTCTTAAGCATTGATTGTTTAAAAAAAACACGTGCTTTAAGTTTCCTTGGAAATAAATCTGTGGCAAGATAGACTAGTGGAACCATAATTGAAATATGTATGCAGCTAAGTGTCCCTAAGAATAAAAAAAATCCCCTAAAGTTAGTGCTGTATTCCATTACTAATTTAATTTTATTATGTCAGTCAAAAATTTGGGTATCTAGTCAAGAAAACACTTCATTTATTGGCCACATATATTCTAGTGTATTTCAAAGACTTGCTAGTTGGTGCTTTGTAATATTTCAGCTTTTAAGTGGCTTCCTTGCCTCACTGAGCTCACATAAGATACATCTGAAAGCTTTAGTACAAATTTACTTCAAATAAAGTCTTCAATTCATTTTCATGGCACCAAAAAGACAGCTTTAATAACTGGAATGACAAATAAACTGGAAATCATTCCAGGCCTTTTCACTTAACTGACAAGTAGAACACTCTCATAATGAGCCGCAGGTTTTACGTTTTCTCTTTGACCGTAATAGCTTCATTTAAGAGCGTCAGACCCTGACACTTCATCATTTATCTACATTATTTCTCATCTTCTTTCAAATAAATTATGGAATACTAGGCTGAGCACATAAAAACAAAGTGACTTGTTATCAGTAAACAGTAAGATAAATTGTCCAGAAGTTCTTCATTTAGTTCCCTTTAAATGTAAGGGCAAGTTATTGGGTGCACCTTTTTTAACTTGCAATGTTTGAATTTTTACAATCATCTTATTTCTCTTGCCACTGGCTTTGGTGCACTCATCCAGAGCCTGATGTAGAAGGCATAAAGTAATCCCATTATCCCAAGGTTGGGCAATAAAGTACAAAGAGGCAGAGAAGGAGAAAATCAAACAACTCAGAAAATTCTCCACATCTGTAAAACCACCTATCCATGATACATCTTCTCATATTAGAAAATGTGACACTTCCAAAGTAATGATCAGGGCCACTGTCACTGTGTTAGCCCTTAGAAACATAGCACTGATTTTAAATGTTTGGGTGACTGTAGTCTCTTCTTATTTTTTAAATGATATGGAACTAGGGGAAACCAAATAATACTAATATTAGATTGTATTTCATTATGAAGTCACTGATCAAGCTTAAGGAAATCCTCACATTCTTTCTTACTAATTGGTTCAATTGAAACTTCCAAAATCATATAGAATCATCAGATAAAGTAAAACAGTTTAAAATACAAAAATAACACAAGTGCTTATGGTTTAGATGTAGGGGTACATTTAAAAAAGTATCAGTAAAAGATGTCTAGTGTAAATATCTATAGAACAATTTTATATTAACTAAAAATATAGTTGCTTTTTCTTGTTTCTAGCTGCTATAATCAATGTGTGAATATCTTAAGAAATGTATGCTTTAATTAAGATATTGTGTAGAAATTTATTATAAATGTTAGTTATGTTTATAGACATAATACATTAAACAAAAATTGTATAAAATATATGTGGCATTATCTGTCTTCAAATATCTTATGCATCTAATTTTGACTCCCAAAATAGTAAAGAGAATTATCTACATCTCTATCTATCTATCTATCTATCTATACCTATCTATCTGTATGTATTCCTGAGACAGTAGTATAATAATATGGTTTCTTGATTCCTTCTAATCACTAAGATCTCAAGATGCTTCCGAAAGATGTTGATGGATTTGTAACCCAGAAAAAGTCAGAGACACTGTTGAATTTTTCAGTTACAGGGAAAATGGGTAGGACTGAGTAAGAAGGAGGGTAGAAGGGAAATTGGTTAGAGGTAGAAGAAATGAAGGACAAAAGCACATGGGGTACCTTCTAGTCACTATTAAGTTAATTATATATTTTGGTCAAAAGATGCTGCTTTCCCTCCCATTTTGTCTTGCAAGGACATTGATATGAAGAGGAGACAAAAGATATATCTAGGGGTTGGGAATATGGCCGAGTGGCAAGAGTATTTCCCTCATATGCATGAAGCCCTGGGTTCGATTCCTCAGCACCACATATATAGAAAAGGCAAGAAGTGGTACTGTGGCTCAAGTGGCAGAGTGCTAGCCTTGAGCAAAAAGAAGCCAGGAACAGTGCTCAGGCCCTGAGTCCAAGCCTCAGGACTGGCAAGAAGAAAACAACAATAACAACAACAGAAAACAAAACAAAACAAAAAACGATATGGCAAAAGAAAAAATAGGATTTCAGTTCATATTCATGCTTTATATATTTTTCCTTTTTATCTAACCCACACCACAGTATACGCGACTGAATCTGAACAAAAGCAGTGTAAACTAACAAGAAAATATCTAAGCCAACTTGAAACCTCAACAAATAAAGAACAAAGCAAATAAATACAATGCAGTGCAAGCCAACTGATTAAGTCTAAAATGGGCATAGTAAATATTTTCAAATGTCCCAGGGGAAGTATTGCACATAAGAAACAATAACAGACAAAAATGACATAAAATAACCATGACAAATAGGAAGTTTCATTGAAAAGAAATCACAGTACTTAATAGACAGAAATCCAGTCCATAATTCAAATAGATAATAGCTGAAAGACAGAATTGGCAGACAGTAATAAAGAAGTACAGATAGTTGTGGAAGAGTTGAGTCCATATCCTAAAATTCCAAAAAAGTCATCCATACTTCTCC
This sequence comes from Perognathus longimembris pacificus, assembly GCF_023159225.1. Taxonomy (NCBI): domain Eukaryota; kingdom Metazoa; phylum Chordata; class Mammalia; order Rodentia; family Heteromyidae; genus Perognathus; species Perognathus longimembris. The sequence continues at coordinate 73,368,761 of NC_063164.1, read as the reverse complement.
CATTGGATTATTACTATTATTAGAGAACTGCTGAGCAATTAATAGAAGAAAAATATTGGAAAAGAGATTATTTTCTATAGTAAAATTTCCTACCTGAGAGACAGTCAAAAGTTGAAATTCATTATCATTAATTACAATTAATTATTCTCTGGTGTGTTGTCTAAATTAAATTTCAAGGAACTTTAGCAGAGTTCAATTTTATTATGGATTCTTCAAAAGAAATTGATTAAAAGTGTGAAAAAAAACTCTAAGTATACCTATAGTATCTTTAGCCAATATTGAAAAAAGTTAAAAATATGGGTAAGTGAATATTTTTGTGTTAATATTAGCTGTAACAGGTTGATGAGACTCAAGGAAACAAATGAAAAATGAAAGCAAGTTAATATATAGTACATGGAATGACATTCTTCCTGCTGAAAAACCCTTGAGACACAAATAAAAGCATTATTTATATGGAGATATTAATGTTACCATATATGTGATTGTGACATTGGGACTCGTGTATATCTTTATGGTTTCAACCTCAATTGTAATATCGGGTCCATACTATTAAAACTATGGATATATAAATTATATATCATATATTTATGTACATTTAATAGCTTATAACATAAAAGTATTTTTTGCTAACCGATCATTCTAAATTGATACCATTAATAAGTAATAAATTCAGATTTTGTGCTAGAAACTTATTTTCTATACTACCTCAAAAATATTATGTTAACAAAGCATTTTACTCTCAATAATTATGGTTATTATAACTTTGTCAGGCCAACTTCTTCCTACAAGGAAGAGTATGTGTTTCAATCGTAAAAATCCCAAACTGGAAAAAAGATAGTCCAAATGTCAATCTATAAGAGAATGGACAATCAACTTTTGATGTATACATAACAATTGAATACAACTAAATAAATCATGGTAATAGTAACCATTACATGAAATCACATGAATGCATCTCAAAAATATATTTTATGAAATGTTACAAGAACACATGTTGTACAGTTTAATTCACATGAAGTTGAAGAATGAGGAGAACCAATATATGCCTAAAGAAATGGACGAGATAGTAGGAGATATATAAAAATGGACTATAAATCTGGGATAAAATCAGTGAATGATCTATATCTTGATTTTTTGTTGGTATTCAAGTATTTGTACATTGTCAGCTGTCATTGATAAATATCACATATAGCATCCTGTTAACAATATTTTAATAATAAAATGCTATTGTGTCAATTCATTTTGCAAAAATAAAAATACAAAGACTAAATTCTATAAACACCATAAGAAAGATATCATAGGTCACAATATTTTCACTACAGCAACACACAGGGACTCTCTCTCTCTCTCTCTCTCTATATATATATATGTATATATATACACATATATGTGTGTGTTATGTACATGCTTGTATATGTATATATATACATATATATATATATTCCTAAATGTGGAAGCTAGACAATAAAATTCTGAAAAGGTGTACCTTTGCTTGTCATTGAGATTTCATCACAATTAAAAAAAAATGTCAAAAAGCATTCCAAAATTTCAGGTTGAATAAATAACCAGAAAGTAACTTAATTGCTTAAAATTATGCAAGAATCTTTTACAGATGAGATCCAAGATGAAATACTCTTGGAAAAGTGCCTTATCTGTTACTACTATGATGGTACTACACTGAGTGAAACTGATGCGTTTTTTAGAATGCTGAACTTGTGGCCTGCTTGAAGGTAAAGGTGTTTAGTGGGTGCCACAGAACAAAGCTGTCAGTCAACCAATGGACTGAGTAAGCTGAGCAGAAAACTGCTTCCTTTACATGGAACTTGAGAGCCAATGAATATTTTAAAAACCTGCTGCTGGAAACATCACCATAGGAGGCAAAAAGAAAAACATTTTAAAAACCACAATGACACACTCCTTCCCCCTTTGTCTTGTAGTGACTTCTCAGCCCCTCTTCTGTATAGTTTGAGGAAACAGGTAAAAGAGGAACATTTTTCAGGATGCAACTCTACAACCACCAAGCCAATAAAAGAGGGCAGAATTGTTTCTGAGAGAGCATAGGTTTAAAACTGACACATGATATAATAGCATCTCATGGGACACATAAAATACTTTTTAGTGGAATATACAACCATATATTAAAACAAATTAAGTAGGGTAAAAATTTATGTGAGGTACTCTTTTTTGGGGAAATAGTAAAATTTTAAATTAATGTTGATTAAACATTTTATGAATATGTTATCTGGCTATGAAGTAATAAAGAGGGAACAAGTATAACAGATTTTTCAAAACAATCAACAGAAAGAATATTTACCCAAACTGGGTGCTGATGACTCACATCTGTAATTGTACCTACTCAGGAGGTTGAGATCTGAGAATCCCTTTGTCAATGCCAGCCCTTGCTGGAAAATCCATGATATTATTTCCTTCTTTTCTTTCTTTCTTTCTTTCTTTCTTTCTTTCTTTCTTTCTTTCTTTCTTTCTTTCTTTCTTTCTTTCTTTCTTTCTTTCTTCTTTCCTTCCTTCCCTTTCCTTTCCCTTCGTTCCTTCCTTCCTTCCTTCGTTCCTTCGTTCCTTCCTTCCTTCCTTCCTTCCTTCCTTCCTTCCTTCCTTCCCTCCCTCTTTCTTTTTTCCTTCTTTCTTTCTTTCTCTTTCTTTCTTTCTTTCTTCTTTCTTTCTTCTTTCTTTCTTCCTTCCTTTCTTTCTTTCTTTCTTTCTTTCTTTCTTTCTTTCTTTCTTTCTTTCTTTCTTTCTTTCTTTCTTTCCTTCCTTCCTTCCTTCTTCATTCCATCCTTTCTTCCTTTCTTTCTTTCTTCTTTTCTCTTTCATCCTTCCTCCCTTTCTTCATTCCTTCCCTCCCTCCCTGGTTCTTCTTTTCTTTCTTTCTTCTCACTGGTTGTGGGGTCTCCTTGAGACTCTTATTTCCAAGTAATCTCCAGAAAACTGAAGTTGATCTGAGCCTCAAGTGGTAAACTGCCAGTTTAAAAAGCTCAGGGAGGGCTGGGGATATAGCCTAGTGGCAAGAGTGCCTGCCTCGGATACAGGAGGCCCTAGGTTCGATTCCCCAGCACCACATATACAGAAAATGGCCAGAAGCGGCGCTGTGGCTCAAGTGGCAGAGTGCTAGCCTTGAGCGGGAAGAAGCCAGGGACAGTGCTCAGGCCCTGAGTCCAAGGCCCAGGACTGGCCAAAAAAAAGCTCAGGGAAAGCTTCCAAGCCCTGAGGTCAAACCATATGACAAACCAAAAAATAAAAATAAAAAAAGACTATACACCTGATTGTTACCTAGTATAATAAAGTAAAATAGAAGTAAGCTCTTAACAGAATTGTGGGAAAACAATTTAGATTTATCTATACAACTAAAAGTAATTCAATAATATGAAAAACAAAGTTGTAAATAAATAACTACTCACAATAAAAGTTAATTTTATGAACTTTGTGATGAATGTGATCTTTAAATTTGCAAATATCTTTGTAATAACTACAGATTTGAGCATTTGCACTGTACCAGGTACTATGGAATATGCTTACATTGAATTCTAGTAGCAGCTCTGGGACACATGACCATCACCACAAGCATAATCTCATTTTCATAAATATACTCACACAAATATTTATACAAAATATTAGATGTGTCTATGATTGATGGGATAATCAGTGTTTTCAAATTAACATCTGCTTGTTACTGAATATTTTCTTTTTCTCTCCTTTATAAACATGTATTAGTATTTTGGAAAACAATAAATAATTAATTACAATGAAAACAGTGCAATTTAATCACAATTATGCACCTCAGTGGACAAATTAGATTATAAGTTAAAGAAATACAAGTGAAAATTATGATACTTAGCATATTTATAACCCAGTAGTTAATATAGTTTCCAGATTGACTTATTTGTGAAAAGAATTAGTACCGACTTTGCTTTCTATTGCTCTGCTTCTACTATTAAAATGAGGGAGAATTTCTACTTATTTTAATCTAAAAAATTACAAATAGTACTTTAAAATGGTTAATCAATACCTCAATATTTGATGTTGTAATTTAGATACTCTGACATAAGGTATCCACAGATGACTGACTCAATTGATTAATGGCTGGAAATATAAGACATCTACTATTGCTAAGACTTACACAATTGACATCAATATTCTACTCATAAAAAGCCACTTTTTTGTTTAAACACCTCTGTGTAATATTAAAGAAGAGGTATAGCCCTAGTAATCAAGATCAACAAGAATGTTATGCAAGATCTGTGCTGCTCTATTCTTTTTTACAAGGTGAAACTTTTATGAAAATAAATATTTTATATACATTAATGAATTAATAAAATGAATGTAATTAAAATAAATGTACTGAGATATTAATGATATTAGAGATATTGAGATATTAAGGAAGCTTTTGGAAAGATGTAGTAATTTTAAAAGAAAAATGTCAAATTGGTCGGGAGATGATGATCATGATGATGGTGATGACGAAGCTGATGAATGCACCCAAAGTTTCTTTCAAGACATTACACAGTCATACAAGACGGTACATTGTTTCCATACATTGTCTAGCTATGAAAGATCTCATAACAGGATAATACCTTAAAAGTCCATGTTTGACAGCTGTGTTCAAGTTGCGTACTTCTACTCTGGATCAGTGTTCAGTAGCCACTCCTTCCAACTTTATTCATTTCTGTGTCTTAGACATTCATGATTGCACAAGCAACTCCATTCTGATGAGAGAAAGAACTCTACTGAGGATAACATAAACTAGTCATCTGGTTCCTTTCCTACTCCCATTGATAATATCTGCCAAGTTAGGTTGGTAATTGGCATGTAAATAGGTAATAATAAACATGGTAGAGAGCAGAGCAATAATAATGGAATAGTATAAAAGAATATACTAAGAAAAGACTTTTAGCCCCAATATGCCAACTCTATGACCTACTATGACAACAATTAGGCTGTATTTAATATCATCCACTTGATTAGCTCCACCTACCTTCCTAGATTACATATAATTTATGTGTAGGATGTGTGTGTGTGTGTGTGTGTGTGTGTGTGATCCATTAGAGCCTTATTATTTGTCCTCTTAATTCTTCAATTTTACTCCTCTAAAAGAAACTTTATTTCATTTTTTAGCAGACGAAAAACTTCATCAGCCCTAGAGTTTTGGGATTGGTTATCCTTTTCCTGTTCTCACTCATTTCTATTGATTTGATTTGCAAGTCATCTATTATTCCTTTTTTCTTTTATCTCTCCCATTTACTCTGAATGCATTTAAGATCTGATTGTCTTTGGTTTTTAGCAGTTTTTCTATTAATGTCCTAAGGAGACTTGCTGTTCAATGTCTTGTCCGGGGGGTTGCATAGTTCACTGGCTTTGTTGATTATTCGTAACTAAGATTTAGAAAATCTTCAATTTTCATAATTTGATATATGGACTCCCAATGTATTTGGGTAAAGCCCAGCCACAGTTTGTCAACCTTTTCTATGTGTTTTTAATTGTTGAACATATCACAGGTCCACTTTTTAATATACTATTTGAACTCAGGACTTAGTGTTTCTAGACAGTATTCCAATTCCAGCCTTTGCTTCACTGATTTGTTTTAGGATATGTCTCACTTCCCAGCATAGGAACAAAATTACCTCTCTGTTTAGCTTTGTTCTGAGAAGGGATCTTGTGAACTTTTTTGTTCTGGCTGACTTCACATTTCCATTTTCCCTTCTTAGACTCCTAAGTAGCTATGACAACAGTTATAACCAACTAGCACATTTCAGTGATCCATTCTTGATATTATCTCTCAGAATTCTCTCCTTATTCATCTAATCAACTGTTAACATGATCAATAAACTTCTTTAACTTGTTCATTGCACTTTATCATTCCAAAATCTATTCTACACAAATCTTCTCTATATTATTTACCATTTCTAAATATTATGTATATGAGTGTATATACATATATAAAGTATATACGTGTACTGCTTTTTGAAATCTGTAATTATAGTTTTAATATCAGGAATCCTGTGTTTGTTTGTTTTTTTCAGTTTTCCCTCCCCACCCCCTATTGATTGTCCTTCAAGTTTCTTTATCTCATTGGTCTACTTATTCCTTAACCACCGAGGTTATTTGGGATCTAGAATATTTTATTTCCTTTAGCTTAGATCCATTGAAAATTACTGCCCAGGAAGTCATACTGTAATTTAAGAAGGAGAATTTTCTGGGCCTGTTAAGTGACTAGAAGTTGAACTAACACTGTAGAATACCTGATCAGATTATTGTTGTCCTCTGCTTCTGAGGATAGTCATACTATGTTCTGTTTCTTTCTCTTTTTACTTTTGGCACTGATTCTTTTTTTCCACATTTCATTGTAAAAGTGATGTACAGAGAGGAGTTATAGTTTCATGATTCAGGTAATGAGTACATTTCCTTTAGAACAATGTCATCTCTTCCCTTATTCTTTCCCAGGTTTTCCCCTCCCAAATTGGCTTTGTTTGATTTGAAAGATAAGAGGAAGAACCAGTGTCACTGTCCTTGTAAGCTCTTTACAACAAAGTGTGTTTTCAAGCCATGAAAATATGAAGTTCTTCTTATAGATCTGGGGATTTGCAAAGGTGCATTGGTGAAAAAGAGCCCAGCCATTCAGGGAAGAGTACCACAGTTTGCTAGATCTTGAGTTGGAAATGATCACAACTTTTAATTATCTGATTTATTTAGGCAGATCTTTCTGGTATTTGCCCTTTCTAATTTCCTAAGGAACCATTTGCTCAGTTGTTATCTTACGTGCCACATTGAGCTGAAGAAGATTTCACCTAGAATTTTGAAGACATCCACAGTCTTGGTTAACATAGTGACATTTCAGTTAAAGGAAGTTAACATGTGCCTGTGGGATTCATTAGGCTATCCCACCTGGGTTTGCCTAAGTGCTCTTCTCCAGGAAGTTCACAGGAAGATTAGGTCAAGGAACAAAATATTTCTCAGAGAAGCATTTCCCTCACTAAGGGGTGCAGTATTGTACTTTCAGACTAGTTCACAGAGGCAGGAAACCTAACAGCAATCATCTAAAGTGTATAAACAAAACAGTGGGCAGGAATTACAGCTCATTGGTGAAAATCATATGTTTTTTATTTTTTGGGGTTTTTTTTAATGATGGAAGATAAGGAATAAACTAAAGAAAAGGCCATGCTTGTCTACAAGATCTGACCCTGTAGGCCTCTGAGGCCACAGAATGTTGTGTCAGATCAGTGAAACATTAATGTAAACATTATGAATATGTAAGCTTATTGCTTTTATTGTAAAGTCCACTCATGTGCACACACACTATATATATATTAAGTACACGTACACTCATACATGAACATACACACCAAAACTATATCCAAAAACTATTTACTCACCTTAAGTATGACTTGCTACCTGTATAAGTCATATACAAGATTGATTTTCACAGGAGAGTGGAACTCAGTTAATGACACTTAAGTTTCTAAGTAGGGCAATTTCTACACAGCAGTTTTCCATTGATTAAGGAGGCATTGGGTTTTGTTGGGATAAATTGGAGGGAGAAAGAATGACAGAAGGATGACACTGATAATGATGCATTGTTGAATTACAACCACTTTCTACAATTACTTAAAGATAAAGATAAGTTAAAATGATTTTAAAATGCTGCTTTTTTACCTTAACTGTGAAGTTGTTTTATTCTAATTTGGGAACTACTCTTAAGCAGTTTGTCCAACTATATATTCTGTGACAGTACATTAATTCCAAAGTTTGCAACATCTCATTTGCTCTTTTTTAAAGTGCTATTGGAAAGGTGATCTGAGGAGGAGTTGCAGTTATATAAGTCAAATAACAAGTAAACTTCTTTTTTAATAGTGATACCCAGTTCTCTTGCTTTCTGCCAGGTTTTCCCTCCCATGTCACCACCACAAATTATATACTTCACTGACTATACTGTGTCTAGTGAGAATCACTGCTGAATTTGTTCACCCTTGATCCCACCAGTTCTGTGCTCCTCCTTTCCTCTCAAAAAACAGATAAACATACAAACACAGAAGAGATACAGAAAACAAAAACAGCAACAAATGAAGATGCAAAAGAAGAATTTCTTAGAGTTCATTTCAATAATTTTGCTTCTGGCAATGAGATTAACAGAATCATTACCAGAGCTTATCCTCTCTCTACTAACCATCTTTGGATAAGTCGTCTAATGTGAGAACCAGAACCACAGTCTAGTAGTGTGTAGGATATCATAAAAACATAGCTTTCCTGTGTGAATACTTTAAATAAGTCGAGAGACACAGGGTAAAAAAAGACAAACAACTACAAAAGCAATACTTGCAAAACTGTTTGGTGTAAATGAACTGAACAACTCATGGGGGTGAAGGGAAAGGGAAAGGGGGAAGGGGGAAGGGGGAATGAGGGACAAGGTAACAAACAGTACAAGAAATGTATCCAATGCCTAATGTATGAAACTATAACCTCTCTGTAATTCAGTTTGATAATATATATATATATAACAATGTTTGGATAGGTTTTTGGACAATTCAAGTTGAAAATAAAATATGTGTTAAAGAGTATCTGAAGATTAAAATATAACATAAATTGTAAGAAAATTCATGTTTTCTAACAATATTTTTTGCAATGTCTGTGTGGTTTTGTCTTATTTCTGTCATCCAGGCACCACAGAGACAGTATTTCAAAGTGAACATAGACTTAGTGATAGCAAAAAAATGAGGGCTTGAAAGAAAGCATATACAACTTTCTCTGATTTTTACCTTTAAATGAAATATAAACTGTGTATGTTGTATAAATATGTTCTAGAGTCACATACCTATCAGTATATATTGCCTTTAAATATTCTTTTTACATTTACACATCTTTAATCTTTATTGAAATATCTATAAATAGTTTCAAAACAAAAGATTAATCTATTAACTGTTTACTTATATGTTCAAATGTTTCTGCAATAATTATTAATTCTGACTATTTCTTATCTATGATACTGGGTGTAAATATCAACATTAGAAAACTATTGTAAACATGTATCTTTAAGGAAGTGCATCTAGGCATGTAAGATTTTAGAGAAAATGAACAGAATAATTTTGTGAAATAAATTGCAAGTTACATTAAGGAGAGTACTTAGTTGTGAATATATTAAATCAATTCACAATTTGTACTCTTTATAACTGAAATTATCTAATGTTCAGCTCTGTGTGTGTGTGTTTAACTTGATTGATACCCAAATGAATGTTGCATTGATTATATATTATAGTTCCTAATCCACTTAAATCTAAATGTAAAATAACAGTCATACACATATAATTTCTATGTCCCAGGAGTACCTTTGGGTGCATAGTAATTTCAAGTAAATTTGATAAACAACGTAATGTTCAAAAATACTTCTTTCTACCCTGACTTTCTGTTAGTTATGCAAGAAATTAAAATGAGCTGTAAGAGGTAATGTAATCAAGCAATGATATTCTGAGATTCTGTGCATGCATTACTCTCTCTAGTTGACATGCTTCTCTGGTCCTCTGCTTTTCAAGCAGAGCAAAAGTCTGCATTTTCTCAAACAATGGATGAACTGAACAAGTCTGTCTTCTCAAGTGATGAGTTAGAGAATGTTGCAAGAGTACTTGCCAAATCACAGGACCATTATTAATTCAAGCACGATGAAATTGTTCATTTTAACTATAATCATGTAATTCATCAAAATACTACTAGAGCATATCATTCTCAACAATTATACTGATATAGCACCTTATTCTAATGCCAACAAAAGCAGGATCTTTTCATGTTTATATGCTAAAATTAGTAATCATTTTGGATTTCAGTAGCCTTGTAGCATATTTAGATAAAAAGAAAAATTTAATATGCTTTAATGTACTGATGTGAATGTTATTGTTTGCACTTGGGTAATGTCATCTTTTTAAGCTTCTATGTTAAGCTCTTCAGAAATGAAACAGTACATTCCTCTCATGTAAGTTTCTTACTTCTACTCGATATTAGTAAGCACTACCTTAACTCACAAATCAACAGAATTGTATAAAATTGAGATGTGCTTGTTCCTGAAAATTTCTTTGGCCATCAGTTGCAAATAATCTACTGGAAATTAAAATTCATGAGACAATAACCTTGTCTATTGCTGTTAATCCAAAAATAAAGAAAAAAACTTATTCATTAGAAGTGAAAAATCAGTAGTATGAAGTTTTCCTTTAATTTGCATTTACTAATGTACAGAAATTCTTCATGGCTAATGGGTTTATTTCATGAGAAAACACTATTTTAAGCAATAATTTAAATAATTAAGAAACTGGTTATTTTTATGGTGTGTGGAATGATTACTGTGGTACATGTTTGAAAAAAAGTGTCACTGCCACCTTTCTACAGACTGAATAATTTGCACTGTAGTAAGATAATCCTTACTAGCAGACAGAGTTAGTGCTGAACACTGACGTCTTATACCTAAAATCTTAGCTTTTTAGTAGGTTAAGGTCTGGAAGATTCTGGTTTGAAGGCAGTCTGAAGCAGAAAAGTCCATAAGACACCATCTCCAAAATACCTGCCAAAAGCAAAGAAGTTTGGTTTGAAGGTTTGGTTCAAGTGGTATAGCACCAGCCTTGCAAGCAATCAGGCCAAAAAAGCACGCATCTTGACTTCAATTCTAGTATTGGCAGAAAAACTAAAAAGTTAATGTTCAGTATGAGTAGAAACTATAGATCCTTTCAGTTGCATTGAAACCAGAACCTGGGCCTATCCAGATACAAGAAGCATAAAAGTTATACTAAGTGAAGTGAGCCAGATCCAAAGAAACATGGACTCTATGGTCTTCTTTATAGGGAATAATTAGCACAGGGTTAGGCAAGTCACAGCAGAGGATCACAGGAGCCCAATAGCTATACCCTTATGAACACATAAGATAATACTAAGTGAAATGAACTCCATGTTATGGAAACGATTGTTGTAACTACTTTCAATGTGCCATATGTAATTGTAGCCTCTATTATTGATGATCTTCTTGTATCACATTCCTGTGGTTGTGCCTACACTTTCTTTGTATCTTATCTGAGTATATTGGAAACCGGGTATACTGGTATTAGAACTAGGAAATTGGAAGGGAATACCAAAATCGAGAGACACAACTACAAAAGCAATACTTGCAAAACTGTTTGGTGTAAATGAACTGAACAACTCATGGGGGGGAAGGGGGAAGGGGAGGGGGAATGAGGGATGAGGTAACAAACAGTACAAGAAATGTATCCAATGCCTAATGTATGAAACTGTAACCTCTCTGTAATTCAGTTTGATAATAAAAATATATATAAAAAAACAAAATATATCATAACCACAAAAATATTCTATTGCATTAATATAACAGAATGTGTAAAATTTTTCCACTCTGAAGCTTTTATGCTTCAAATTGTAATGAATATTAAAATCGATACATGAAAAAAATGAAGCATTTAGAACCCCAAAAGCCAGACCAGAATAGGACATCCCACCAACACATTGTAATCCAAATAGGATCAATTGAGAATCAGGAAAGAATCCTTAAAGCTTCTAAGGAGAAGAAAACAATCACATTTAAAGGAAAAGCAATCAGAATTACTCCAGATTTCTCAGCAGAGACTATGAAAGCAAGGAGAGCCTGGAATAGGTTATGCCACATGGTAAACAAAAATAAATACCAACCAAGAATACTGTACCCCGCCAAACTCTCATTCTTAGCTGAAACTCAAATAAAAGTCTTCCACAGTAAGGAAAAACTGAAACAATATATCTCCAACAAACCTGCATTAGAGAATTTTTTTTCTTTATTGTCAAAGTGAAGTACAGAGGGGTTATATTTTCATATATAAGGCAGTGAGTAAATTTCTTATCCAACTTGTTACCTCCTCCCTCATTTTTCCCCACCTGTCCCCTCCCCCACTTTGTGTTGTACAGTTGTTTACACCAAATGGTTTTGTAAGTATTGCTTTTGGAATGGTTTGCCTTTTTATCCTTTGTCTCTCTATATGGGTATTCTTTTTAATTATATGCTACCAAATCTACCATGAAATATTTTTGTATAAAATGAAGTTAGCTATCCAACTGCTTTTTTTGTTATGGAAATTGTGTCACTTTGGAAGTAATGAAATCTCAAATATTTAAAAAACAAAATTAGTATTTATTTATTTAATTAACGTTTGTATATTGTAACTGTCACATTATTTTTAAGATCTTTACTGACAGAAAATTGACAGAAATGTTATATTTACATATGGCTATACAGTTTAATATTGTCACATTCATATTATAAACAGGGGCTATGAATATGGCTTAGCAGTAGAATGTTTGCCTTGCATGCATGAAACCTGAATATGATTCCTCAGCACCACATAATCAGAAAGAGCCAGGAGTTGTGCTGTGGCTCAAGTGGTAGAGTGCTAGCCTTGACCAAAAAAGCAGCCAGGGACAATGCAAAGGCCCTGAGTCTAAGCCCCAGGACTGGCAATAAATAAATAAATAAATAAATAAATAAATAAATAAATAAATAAATAAATAAATGATTAAATAAAGGTAATAATTGACATGCCTCATGCCTTTCACCTCACTCACTATTTATTCTGTGGTATAAAAATTTGTGATGTAGTCTTTAGGCAAGTTTCAAATACATACTATACTATTTGAACCTATAATTATCTTGCTGCACAATAATCTTCCATAGTTTATTCATCCTTAATGATATTTCAGCAATGACAAATATCTACCCAGTTACCCATTCACTTCTCCCTGTACCAGCCTAACAATCACTATTCTATTTCTCCACATTCAACCTGTTTTATTCCATATGTATGAGATAACTTAGTATTTGTCTTCTTGAGACTAGCTCCTTTCACTTAACATGATGTCCTCCAATTCATATACATGATTACCAGTAAAGGAACTCTCATTATCTTTAAAGCAAAGTGATGTTCAGTGTGTTTTGTCCCTGTTTTCTGACTACATAGACTCACATGGCATCAAGGCAGTTGCCTGATAAAATAGAGAGCAAATAGAGTTTATGGTCTTTAAAAATGGTTAGAAATCAATGACTAGAACTCACAAGTCCACTGGAAATAGGAATGTCTCTTCTTACACTGATCCTGGATATTCATCTGTAGGATTTATACTCTTAATCCCCACTGGATTAGAGGTTATAATATCCTAAAATGAATGAGGGTAAGAATGAACATTTCTGTTGAGGGACATGAAGTGTTTTTATATGAACTGAAAGCAGAAATTATTATAAATGTGAGAATCGACATCTGATTTGACAAGCAAATAAAGGAGCTATTTAACTGGCTATTGTAAGTAATTCTGGTTACCATGGGATGTACTGCCTACTACACAATGTCTGAGGAGAAAAATGTCAGTAACTAATAGTTTCCACTGATATTCCTATCCCAAGTGGTTACTTTGAACAGGCAACTCATAACCACTCACAAGAAAAGTTAAGATACACACAGGGGAAACGACCCTTCCAAAGGACATGCCTAGACCTATGGAAAAGTTCTGAAACTATGGGCTAGATTTCCATTCTCATAATAATAGTGCAGACCTCAAACTCTTGAAACTTCTGATAACACAAGAGACCTAAGCAAATGTCAGCAACACAGAGATGAAGTTTTGTGGAACCAGAAGAATTTAGATTAAAATGATTGCAGAGAAGATACAAAAATTAAAGCTGTTAGAAGTACCATTTTCAAGTCGTATATTATGAGATCTGAAAAATACAAAACAAGAATAATTGTAAAAATAATTTAGATTGAGCAATTGATTAGTTGTTGGTATTAATTAGTTGGATTAACAGATTTTGATGAAAGATAAAAGTTTGAAATTTTTATACCAGATGTACAATTTGAAATTAAATAAGTTGTAAGTAAATATTCATACCACAGAGGAGAATTTAAGGATAATGTGTATTAACTTGTATATGGATGATAGTTATACAAACAGAAATGGGCTGATGGCATAGCTAGAGTAGAAGAAGAAGGACAAGAAAATTTAAAATTAAAGATGGGTACAAAAATCCAAATAGGTAATGGGACATAAAAAATATAGCTTACCAGATGGAAATATAATGTCCAGGAGAAGCCCAGGATCTATCTGGGTTTAATGCTCAGGAGAGGCTAAGTAATGTCAGTGGTATGTTGTCTGTTAGGACTGACATAAAGTTGTCGGTGAATATGTTTGGAATTATTTCCATACACTAATAAGCACAGATGTCCTATTGAAAGAGATAGAGTAGTAAATAAGAAAAGAGAGATGGAGGCCATATGAATTGCTAGCCAACTTGTTTAACAAAGAAAAGTATGAGGAAATGAGGAAATAGCTAAGGAGAATAGAATGTGTAGGATTTCTGTTTTTAGAATAGGCAATTTCAGTGCAAGTACATCAATGAAAATGAACATAAGGCATATGAAGGCAGAAAAAAGGAAAGAGGTAGGAGGAGAAAATATAGGACCAACACAAATACCAAAAATGAAGATAAAATGGATTTAAGCTTCTAATGAAAACTTTTATCTGCAAGATTGGCTTAGTTGAAAGCAAGGTGAGGAAGAAATCTGGTGGGGAAAAGCATAGTATCACTTTTTTCCTCTTTTTTCATAGAGGAGTCAGCTTAAATCAGAAATTTAAAATTAAGTTCTATTGCCGTTTACAGTTTATGAATAAATTACCTCAGTCAGTGTTTTGATAACATATCACAGGATGATTTGTAGGTGAATATGTTTTATTGGTTGGTATGTGTATGTAAACCTGTCCTGGGGTATGTCCGAGGACTAGAACTCACATGTGTATGTTTGTAGGGGAAGGGCATATTAGAAGGAGTGTGTGTGTGTGTGTGTGTGTGTGTGTGTGTGTGTGTGTGTGTGTGCGTAGGAGAGAGAGAGAGAGAGAGAGAGAGAGAGAGAGAGAGAGAGAGAGAGAGAGAGAGCACGTCCTGCTAACTAGCAATGAAATGTAATGGGAATGAATGACTTAGTGTTCTGGTACACTGGGGATACTGGGGTAAGAGGAGAAAACATGATTCTATCAGAGTTTTTTTAATGCTTGAAGTTAAGATGTTGGTAACAAGTGGTCACACTGTGATGACAATTTATTGGATGCACATACCTGGAAGTGGGCAACAGAGGTGGTGTGGTTGCACAAAGTATTGACAGACAAGGAAGCTCAGCAACTGAGAAACCACACAGTCAAATGCAGCATTCATATGGAGCTATAGAATTTCAAAGGGTAGAGATGGACAGAATAAAAAACTAGTTTCATTGTTGAAAAATGATAAATTTTAAGTAGCCTTGCCATAAAAATACCTCTGTGAAGACATGCATATATTAATTAGGTCAATATAGCCTTTTCATAGTATATTCATACATGAAAACAATTTCACAATTTAAATCATATATATGTATAATCATATGTATCTATACATATATATAGTTGATTCAGTTCTACTAAATTAGAAGACTCTCAATTCTAACAAAAGTTTGTATAGGAAGTGTGTGTTTGTGTGTTTGCGCGTGCATGTGAGCACGTTTGTGTCTGTGTGACGTTGAACTTCATGGAAATTCACTTTGAGTAATTACAATATAAATCCCTAATCTTTGATTTTTCCCAGTTAAAAAAATCTAAACTAGAATACTTAACAGCTTCTAAAGTGCCTTAACTCCAATGGGTTTATTCTAAACATGGCCTCTTTCAATTTCCTTTCACATAAAATCTCAGTTACCCTGTTGAGATTGTAAGCACCCAAGGTTCTTTAAAATCCTGAAAGCACACACACACACACACACACACACACACACACACACACACGTACACACATGCCTTTGTTCTGAGCCTTGAGCCTTCCATATAGCGTGTACTTCAGAAACAAACAATGGATTGGACCTCTCTTTAGATTATGTGTAACTGAATCTTCTGTCAATATTTCTTTAGTCCCTGAACTCCAGTGGAGCTCACTGTGATATCTTTTCCAGTTTACTAGTGAACACTTGTCATCATCCATTACAGAATACAATCTGTTTTTAGGGTAGAATTTTCTTCCCATCTTTGAATCTTCGACCTCCAAAGAAGCAATTTTCTCTCCAGTCAGTATTTAAATAATTTCCACTACTTTCCCACTGGAAATTTATTCAATTGGTAACTGATTCAATGTGTATGTGTCTACCTATTTTTTATAAGAAGAATACAACTTTCTAGTAAAAAGTCATAAATTTTAAAAGTTACAAATATTACCCACCTCATTTCCTTAATAAAAATTCACTAGATATGAAATCAAAATGCATCATCACCTATTTGAGCCCCTTTAAATTTTGACTTGGATTGTGGATAACACAGTACATGTAATTTGTCATCATAAACACATTATTATTTAATCATATGAAACTTTTGGTTTATCTTGAATATACTTTATTGTGATTTTAATATACAGGAGCCATTCTTGACAGATACAATGAAATAGATTCATCACTCTTGACAAATTATATTGCAAAATGTTCTTTTATTTCTGCCTACAATGGAACCCATATTGCTATATTCAACAGGAATGTCACCTGTGATTCTAATTTTATAACCTTGCTTTGTGGCAATCTAAAACTGCTTTTATGAGGTACTGCAGAGTATTTAGAATGTGAGATAGTTATAAGAATAATTGTATGAGTGAAGGAAACCTGTAACCCTTTAAATCAAACTAAGTAGTGTTTTATTAAAGTGCTCAGCAAATCAATCTAAATCCAAGGATAATAAAGCCCTAATCAGGTGGTAGAAAAAATAATAGCTTGTCATGCATGAGGAAAAATAGGCAATCATGGAATGTTTTCTTTAATTAGGTCATGTAAAATGGAAGAACTGAGCAGGAACTGGCAAGACATTCATCATGAGCAAGGTGGGAAATTATTTAGATTACTAAGGAAAGAAAATTGAGTGTGATACACTTAGATTTGACTGGACAGAAAATTAAAGACGTTTTTATTCACTATATGTACTACTTTACTATTGATACCTATTGACAGTTGTGGGTTCCTTTCAAAAAAGCACAATACAACCAACTATTCATCTAGCTTTCTAAATCCATCTACGTTAATTGTTTTCTAATGATTTTAATTCCAGTACTGCTCCAAGCTTCTGGACATGTTCCTCTGACCATATCATTGCCATTCTGCCTCTCAACTCCAATGGAATTTAACTCCTAATAAACTGGAGGTTGATTAGTAAGCTCTTCCCATTCCCTTCTTAAACTGAATGAAGTAATTAACACTATCTGGATTTCTTAGGAGCTGCTCAATACAGGGGTATGTCACAAATTACAGATTTTCTTGTATCTTTTTCAAGAAGGAAAGTATAATAAAATATATCATGGTTACTACGGTTTTTTTTTTTATTTCTCCACAGATGTTACCAATTTATGGACAGTTGGTAGCTATAAGAACAATTAAGCTACATGCTAAAAAGCAGATTCTCATTAGTGTACAGGAGATTTGCAGACCATTCAAATTTCCTGGCTTGAGCCCAGAAACATATCATGTGTCCCATTACCTCTGGGTAATATTAAACTAACGTCATACTTGCATAGTTTCATATTTCCATGAGCTTCCTGGCTGGATGTCAGACTGAACTCCAGCAAGGTCTGCTTGATTTAGTGGTTCAACAAGCCCGCCAAAGAGATCCTATTGCCTCCCTTCTATCACTCATGAAGAACCAACCTACAAATCACTTGTCAACAACTTTGATCTACCTTGTTTCAGGTGGTTTACTCTCTGTCTATTATTTCTGCTAAGAGACCCGTGAAAATTAAATACAGACCCTGCTGATGCTTGACTGACCCAGTGCTCCATCATAACAGCAGTGTAATAGCAATAAATCATTTCAGCTTTAATCTATTGTTATTGATGAATGTACAATTATTTGTCATCTAATATGCTGAAAATGATGACCAAAGAAATAGATCAACTTTTTTTCTTCTTGCAAGTGCGGCATTGATGGATTGTATCCCTAAGCTGTTATTACATGTATAATGTACTCGTCGGCACTGACAGCACAGCTACTTTTTTAATCATCCCATAGTAATCAACTTAAGACAACATAGCAAGACTCATAACTCATGTTCTTTTCTTTTTTGGCAGTGATGGGAAATGAAAATGTTTTTATTCTTTTGAAATAATTCTTACCTGACTAGGCTGAAGATTGCTTTAAAATTGTAAATAAATGGTTGTTTAGTGAGCTGGAACTGAAACGTGACATATTAAAATGTCTCTTTACAATAGAAAAAAATTATTTAGGCCTGAGTAGTGTAAGACTGAAAAATATTATTTTATCTTCTCTTTTAACTAGCTCAAGATAACTTAATAGCTTACGGGAATATTTTAACAAAGTCAATGATATGGACAAAAATGCAATGTAGAAGTATGACAGTGTTAAAATAAGAAACAATAATTACTGTGAAAACACTACTTTCTCCAAATGAGTTGCCAATCTTGTCATTCATCCTTCCAAGACCAGCTCAGGTGCATGGTCATTTTTATGTGAGAATTACAAAGGTCTGAAACAAACAATGTACTTCAACCAAAACTTGACTCAAGAACAAGTTTCCTCTTAATCCAACAAGGTGTTCAACAACCAAAGTAGACGTTCCATATCTTGGAATGCAAAGTAAACCATCTTTAATTTCTCTTATAGATTACACTTTTGTGATGTGAAAATATATTTGGAAGTTCCTGCTTAGCTCTGACTTTTCTTTACTGCTAGTATCTAACATAGAAATAATTTTCCCCAAACTGAGAAAAATACTTAAAGTGTCACTACTGGATCTAAGTGGAGTAACTGGAATTTGGTAGGATGCAAATTTACAGTCACCAACCCTCTAGATCTGAATCTCTATGATTGGGTAGTTGAGCAAGTCTAAGTGATTCTGATATATCTGAAATTTGAGAAGTACTGGATGACATAGATTTCCTCTTTGAATCAGTTATTCCTGTGAAAGTGTACAAGATGGACTTGGCAGAAGGCTGCTTCCACTGCCAGCTATCATATAGTAGTCATTGAGAGCATGGTTCTGCAACAATATTGCCTGAGTCTACAGCGTGGCTTAGAGTGCAGTGTAGAACTGAACCAGATAAAGTCACTGAAGTCAGTTAGTTAATAGAGCTTTAAATAAAGAGCTTAGATAAGTGCTTTGCATGTGGTAAATACTCTATGAACTAAAACTAATTAATAATTTTATCCTTTCATCAATATTTAGACACTACTTTAGATGGATTTCCAAATGTCTGGGAGACAGTAGTAGCTTGAAAGTAAGTGATTGGTTGTTCTATTATTAAAATTACCATTACTATTATTGTTGAATAATGTTTAAATCTCCAAAAAGCCCAATTTAAAATAATGTTATTATCTTATGCTTTTGCAAAAAATGCCTTAGGAAGAAAGTTGATAAAGTATGTATGGGTGTTCTCCCTCTCGCGGTCTTGGTCTTCGTCTTGGTCTTGGTCTCTCTCTCTCTCTCTCTCTCTCTCTCTCTCTCTCTCTCTCTCTCACTCTCTCTCTCTCTTCTAGCCATAATTTCATACAAAACTGTAACTACTTCAAAATGTTCAGTTAAACTCAATTTAACAATTTAAAACAAAAAGGAATACAATAACAAATTGTACAGGAAATTTACCCACTGCCTTATGTATGAGACTGTAACCCCTCTGTAAATAACTTTGACAATAAATAAGTAATTAATCAGAAAAAAGAAAACAATGTTCTATGGTTACTAGATGTGTAATAATGAAACTTAGAAAATAATTACCAGTCTCTAATTTAACAGGTCAAATCCCCAGTCTTCTAGAACAAAGAAAGCTGCCATGACTTTGTGGGGTTCTATGGGTAACTGCAGAAAGTCAATTCACAGTGGCACTGATTGCAAAGGCATAATGCATTGTCTTAACCTCATCATTACTTACCTGGCTTTACTTGGTTTTTCTAGTTAGCATAAACTTCAAATTTTGTTAAGGAAAAATGATCAGGGTTTTATCATGATTCGTTGCTTTTAATCTACTTTTAAGGCAAAGGGCTAGGCATTTGGAAACAAAATGACATCCATGGAATCACAACATCACTTATCTCCCACTTAAGCCTGTGTCTGTCTTGGAGGAAAACAAGAATAAGCAATGAGCTTGAATAATATTTTCTTAAATTTTATTGTAAAGGTGATTTACAGAGGTGTTACAGTTACATGAGTCAGGTAATGAGTACATTTCCTTTTGAGCAGTTTCACCCTCTCCCTCATTCTTGCCCAGGTTTTCCCCTCCTGATTTTCCCCCCAGACATACACACACACACACACACACACACACACACACACACACACACACACACCAAAGTTGTATAGTTCATGTCCAACATAGTATCTAGTGGGTTTCACTAGTGGGTCACCTTTATCCCACTGTCTATGTACTTCCCCTTTCCCTTCCCAAATCAGTTAAACTTATATACAAGACAAAGGGTACAGAAATAAAAAATAGCAACAAAAGGGAATAAACCATGAAAAGAAGAAAAACAATGTGATAATATTATTTATAGAAATCTCTTACTTAAATTTCCTGGAGTTCATTTCAATGAGCATCATGTTACATGATTTATGCACATAGCTTGAGCCTTTGAAAACCTCTCCTAAGAATATTCTCCTTTGTTCTCACTGCGTGAATGTTTAGACTGCTGTTTAGTTAATCATGTCTAGGTGTAATTGTTTGCCTTTTAATATCCTTTGAGTTTGCTTCTAGATTTATGGACACATTCTAGGTATTACAAATAAGGGAAACCATGCAGCCTATGTTTCTTTGGGTCTGGCTTACTTGGCTTAGCATAATTTTTTTCTAAGTCTTTCAATTTCCTTATGAATGAGGCAACAAAAATTCTTCATAGAAGAAGCAATCCAAAATTTCATATGGAATAATAGAAGACCCCTAATAGCACAAATAATCCTTAACAGGAAGAACAGTGCTGGAGGAATATCAGTACTCAAATTCTTTTATAATTTTTTTTTGGGGGGGGGCCAGTCCTGGGCCTTGGACTCAGGGCCTGAGCACTGTCCCTGGCTTCCTTTTTGCTCAAGGCTAGCACTCTGCCACTTGAGCCACAGCGCCACTTCTGGCCATTTTCTGTATATGTGGTGCTGGGGAATCGAACCCAGGGCCTCACGTATACGAGGCAAGCTCTCTCGCCACTAGGCCATATCCCCAGCCCCTCTTTTACAAATATATAGTAATAAAAACAGCTTGTAACTTGCACAAAAACAAGCCTGAGTACCAACGTAATATAACTGAAGACTCAGAAATGAACCCACAGACCTATAGCCACCTAATATTTCATAAGGGAGCCAAATAAACAGGACAGAAGAAAGACAGCCTCTTCAACAAATAATCCTGGCAGAATTGGCCATACACATGCAGAAAACTGTAGTTGGATTCTTATATATAGCCCTGTACAAGAATCAACTTCAAGTGGATCAGAGACCTCAAGGTAATAGAAGATACCCCGAAAATATTACAGGAAAGGATAGGTGAAAAACTAAGGCTCCCTGGCACAGGTTAAAAATTCCCATGTAATGATCCAGAATCACAGAAAATATTAGAAAGACTAGATAAATGGGATTTCATCAATACAAGAGATTCTGCATGCAAAGGTCTTAGCTAGCTAGATAAATCACTGATAGAATGGCAATATCTCTTTATTAGCTATGCATCAAAGAAGGGTCTCATACCTAAAGTATACTTCGAGCTCAAAAAAAGTAAACCTCCCCAAAACCAATCCTCAAAGAAATAACAACCCAATTAATAAATGTGTGAAAGACTTCACTGAAGTAGAAATAAGAATGGCCAATAGACACATGAAGAGATCTTCTGTATCTGTGACCATAAAATAAATGCAAATCAAAACAACATTGAGATTCCACCTCAATCAAGTTAGAATGACCATTATCAAGGAAACAAATAATAGTAGATCTAGTGGATGTGGTCAAAATAGAGTGCTACTATACTATCAGTGGGAATGTATACTTGTTCAATCACTCTGGAAACCAGTATGGAGGTTCCTCAAAAGACTGCCTTATGACCCAGCAATCTCACTTCTGAGCATTTATCCAATTGAATACAAACCCGGCTACAATAAAGCTATTAGCACAACCATGTTGAGTGCAGCATTGTTTGCCAAAGCCAAGATACAGAATCAATCCAGATGCCCCTATGTGGATGAATAGCTCAAGAAAATGTGGTACAGATACACAACTGAATGTTCATAAGTAAAGTCTTCAGCTCTAAATTATCTATGCAGATCTATGCAATGCAGGCCAAGTTACTAGCTATTTTCTACAATGACAAGAGGCAACTGTGACTCTTACAAACAGGGATGACTTATTATAGCTATGAGTTAAGTAACAGTCTATGTGAATTTATGCCATAGTTTCTCATACCTGCCCTCTTCTTTCACCAACCTATGATAAATATATAGTGTGCTCTAGAATCAAAGTATTAGTAATTTTACATTATCAAATGTTTATTTGCTTTATACTTTAATGGATGTTTTACTCTTTATTCATTTTATTTCCATTACTGTTTTCTGTGATATTCATACTTCCTAGGATGATGAAGACTTGTGAATTGACCACATTGATAAAACAATAAGGGATGAAACAGTGTCTTAACATGTCAACAGGAAAGCATGTTTCATCTATAGTCTTGGTAAATGTCTATTATTGTGACTATTTTAACCAGTAAACATGTTTTCACATGTTTAATAATTTCTATGCCTCTTCTCAGCATAATATTCATTTAACGTCTCTCTAGTCTTTCAATTCTTTGCAAATTATAGTACTTTGCAAGTGGAATTCCTTATATTATGTGTATGTTTACCATACTGAAATAAATTTCTATACACTTGACTACATTAGTGTAAGTCACACTGGTTAGCTTATTTTGTGTGTATTTTATTATGAAAAGAAATAATGAGGATGAGTAAAAAGTACCAAATACAGTCATGCTGGTTTACATTTGTAATTCTAGCATTCCAGATCAGAGTCAAGGGATTATGAGCTTAAGGCCAGCCTGGCCTACAAATTCTTATCTAAGAAAAAAATGTTGTTCAGTTGAGCTACTTCTGTGTCTTCAACTACTCAAAAATTCAAGCTAGTGTGTAAGATAAAAGGACCGGGAGCCACAGGAACTTTTCTTTTTTGTTACCATATACAATCAAACAGTGGTGGTGAGACAAATGTAAAGTTGTGTGCTAGATGTGTTTTGTAATTGTACTTTATAATGAATAACTACATTTAAAATTTTCTTTTGTCAATATTTAGAATATGTGTCTGTCAATATAAGAATATTTTAATATAGAATATACAAATTATAGGAAATTTATCACCAAATCACATTTGCCTATGCATTCTCCATACGTATTTTTTTCTTCAATGATAACAAGGAAAATGAAGAGATTGAACTACTAGGAAATTACTATTTATCCAAAGCATATGTAGATGATAAAAGGAAAGGACCTTTCATCAAAAGTATGAAAGTAGGCATTCTGCTATTTTTAATTTTCACTAAATTCTACCCATATCTTACTAATGTATAAGATTCAAACTATTAGTAATAATTCATTGAGAATTTTCTGTTATCTGTATGTTTACTAAGTGCCTAATATCCATTACTCATTATAATCTTGTTTATTATATTTAGAAATCAATACTTCCATGATATGAACATTTTTCAATTGGTTTTATGTGGTAGAAAATAAAATAAGAATGAATGTATGATGAATGGCAGCTCCTATGTACAACTCCTTAAAGATAATACAAAAAAAAATTCTTGCTCTGTCGATTAATTTTGAAAATTCCGTAGAATCCGAAATTTTATCTTTCTTAATGTTAAACATTTTTCTCAGAGCTAATTTGGAATTTTTAGAGGTATATCATTTATATCTTAGAATCATATATTATTTTCTTTCCATTTAATAACTGTACCCCTACAGTGCCCAAAATTTTAAAACAAGATGAATGTAGATTTCAATAACATTTGAGATGAAAACAATAGTTTTACACCAAATACTAAACACATTTGTACATGTCTCAGACCTGTAATTTCCCCTTGTGTGGAAGCCTCTATCACTTCCTAGTTAATGGCTATGAATAAAAGTAACATGTCTCACTTTCCACAAAGGCAGATAAGAAGTAGTCTATAACTCCTTGTGCTTTTTTTCTGCTAAAGTTTTTTTTTATTATCTTTAAGTACTTGTAAAAAGAAGTTTCCTTTTAACAAAGCATTTTACGAATACAGTGCATCTTGACCAATGTTACCCCTGTCAACACTCATTAATCCCTCATCTTCCCTCAATCTCTAAATTTTATAGGATACAAAATTAGCATAAAAAAGGATATTGAGTTCTCGCCTGTATTCTCCCTGCCTTCACTTAATTCATCTACCTCTCTCTTTGACTCCAGCCCACTCTTTTCAAGTACCTGCTTCCTGGTGTTTATTTTGTTGAACTTTGACTCTGTCTTCCTAAGGAATAATTAGACTAATTGAGTTCTCCTTCAAATCTACCATTCTCCAGTTAATATATTTGTATACACTTGAATGCCACCCAATGTATTTACTTGAAATTTTATAAAGTAAGTCTAGCTTCTACATAGGAGAGAAAACACGCATGGCTAATGAGCTTGAGATTCTTCTCTGAAGAAGAATGAAAATGACCAATAGACACATGACAAAATGTTCAATATCTCTGACAATAAAGAAATGCAAATCAGAAGTGAGATTCTGTCTCAACCCAGTTAGAATTGCCATTATCAAGTAAACAAACAGTAACAGATGCTGGTGAATTTGTGGCCAACAGGGAACCCTAATACACAGTTGACATTTTTAGAAGTATCTTCCAAAGATGAGGTGACAAAAAAAGACCACCCACCTACATTAGTTTTACCAAAACTCTTCCTAAATGGTTTATTAAACTGGCTTCTTAAAACAAGTCATGAATTGCCTTAGCACTAGAGGCTAGAACTCCTAAGTCATTATCAGGGCCATTATTTTTCAACAAGCTCTGCTATAGGTCCTACTCCACATCTCATTCTCATCTGGTTGTCTCAGGTTTTCCTTTTCTTGTTTCTAGCCATCAGCTCCTAGTGTCTTTTATATTGTCTTCCATCTCTAGTGCTGCATCTATGCATAGATATTTCCTCTTTCTAAAGGACTAATCATATTGGTTTAGAGTCCACAAAATTATCTCCTCTTGACTGTCTAACAGAATGTAATCCCAAGTTGTTAGCATTCATAGGTACCAAGATTTATGAATCCAACATGACTTTTTGGAGACTATACTGCACACGTAATACTTCTGGGACAATGATGTCACTATGCAGAAAATGATTTCTGTAATATAGA
This sequence comes from Perognathus longimembris pacificus, assembly GCF_023159225.1. Taxonomy (NCBI): domain Eukaryota; kingdom Metazoa; phylum Chordata; class Mammalia; order Rodentia; family Heteromyidae; genus Perognathus; species Perognathus longimembris. Next base: position 73,343,343 of record NC_063164.1, on the reverse strand, counting down.
ACTCACTCTGCCCACTTTGGCACCTACCCCACCTATATATGATATGACAGACATATTGAGAGATAGAAAGCATTGTATATGTATATCTTCAGCTGCTTTACATAAACCATAATACCAAATCTCTCTCTTTCTCTCTCTCTCTCTCTCTCTCTCTCACACACACACACACACACACTCCTTGAAAAAGTCATGTTTGAATGGAAGTTTAGCATTTGCTATTCATTCCTGATAAAACTGTTAGGAAAAGTTAGGAAAAGGCACTTGCTGATGTGATAAATTGTCCCCAAATATTTATAGACTAATGTGTCAACAACCACACAGCTCCTAATTAGTGTTGGATAGGGAAGGCAAGTTCCTTTTGTCTTGAGGCTCTACCTCTCTTGTTAGGGCAAGGGAAGGGAGGAAACAAAGGGGAAGGAACATTCTATAACAAGACAAAATATGCCCATTTCCTAGGAAGTCATTTTCACTGACAAAACTGTACTCATGGTCAGTTAGAGCTTTATCCCTCACTGCTCCTAGTATTCACTTCCTTGATAGTATCATACTAAATAACAGACTGTCTTATTTTTCTTTTTTTTTTTTTTGAGACGTGGACTTGAAATTGATACCTGACACTTTTGCTTATTGGCTAGAACTCTACCAATTGAACCATACCTCCAACCCCAGTATTCTTTTTCTTTTTCCATTGTCTTCCAAATAGACTACTAATTAATCACTAAAAACAAAACAAAACAAAATAGTGCCCTGACAACTCTATTTATTTCAGTTCCCAGAATTGTACCTGACAAATGGAAAGTATGTAAGAATACATTTCCAGTTAGTTATTTATTAAGCAAAATGTTAGTCTCTGCTACAATATAAATTTTCCAAAATCTTCTTATATTTGGGAAGGGAAGGGCAACATCAAAATGGTGAGGCAATGAGGAAAAAGGCAGACCAATGCAACAGCAACACTTACAAGACAATATGCTCTAAACCAACAGTACAACTAGGTGGAGATGGGAAGAAGGGAAGATGGGAGAAAAATGAGGGAAGAGGTAACAATTTTGACAAGAAATGGACTACTTTATGTACGTAACTGTAACCCCTTGTTGTATCATCTTGATGAATTTTTTTTAAAAAAGAAGGAAAAAGAAATTAAATCATTTTAATGCGCTGATTTTTATCTAGATATGAAAGAAAATTAGCTAAAATTTCTGGGTAAATTTGTTAAGCAATGGACCTAAAACCAATAATCAAATATAACACTGCCTGTGACATCTCATTTCTCAAATTAGATGAAACATATACTATTCCTGATAACATTAAATTGAATACTACCATTTCCATGAAGTTGATATAATAGTGATTTTTATTATTTTATTTACTCTTTAATATGGTCTAATCATAGCTAAGCAAAAAGTATCCAGCATTTTAAGCACTTAAAAAAGGAAAAAGGGGCTGGGAATATGGCCTAGGCGCAAGAGTTCTCACCTCGTATACATAAAGCCCTTGCTTCGAATCCTCAGCACCAAATATATAGAAAAGCCCAGAGGTGGTGCTGTGGCTCAAGTGACAGAGTAGGTAGCCTTGTGCAAAAGAAGCCAGAGACAGTGCTCAGACCCTGAATCCAAGCTCCAGGACTGGCAAAAAAAAAAAAAAAAAAAAAAAAGGAAGAAGGGAATTCTGACTAGGTAGCTACATGGAGCCTCTCAAACTAAAATTTATTCTAACATTTCATGATCAGTTTATACTTATTATGTATGGTTCTACAGTTTTATTTGTTTCCACATGTGTTAGCCAAAAGGAATTGCTGTAATTAGTCAAAACTCTGTATAAGAGAAACAGTTAAAGCTATCTGGAGGCCACAACAACTCAAAGTTTGGTCACAAATATCTCAATTCCCTTTCTCCATGTGGTAGTATTAAAAAACACACAATTAATAAACATAATTTTTAAAGCTACCTAATTGTGATGTCTATAACATTAACTCTGGATTGGATTGAAAATCTCAATATAAAATTACAAGACTGTGAATCTGTTGTCATTATGCCAATACTATTGAAATATTGTGAATAGTTGTTGTGTAAATTGGAACTATAGCTACCCAAGATGCTTATTCATCATAAAACTGAAGAATCCATCTTTTTAATAATGTTTTAAATGCCTTAATCACAGTATAAACCCTCCAGCTTGGTATGCACACATGCAAACAAAAAGCAGATGTCTATTTTCAAGCTGCAAATTCTGATTTGCAAAAAATAGACTGTGATAATTTATAATAACTTTGTCTTTATTTTGTCTGTTTTACCTAATGGCAGAAATGGCAGTTAGCATTAGAGAAACTGAAAACTAGAGAAACTATATTACTCTGGCAATATATTTCTGAGCTAGTTGAACCTTTAATTCAAAACAATTAGGGGCTGGGGATATGGCCTAGTGGCAAGAGAGCTTGCCTCATATACATGAGGCCCTGGGTTCGATTCCCCAGCACCACATATACAGAAAACGGCCAGAAGTGGCACTGTGGCTCAAGTGGCAGAGTGCTAGCCTTGAGCAAAAGGAAGCCAGGGACAGTGCTCAGGCCCTGAGTCCAAGGCCCAGGACTGGCCAAAAAAAAAACAAAAAAACAATAATTTTCCTTGCTTCCTCTCACATGCACTTGGATAGCTTAGGGATTCAGTTGACTAGAGGTTGTTGTCTGCTCAGGATGGCTATATGGAACTCTTAAGTCATTCTCTGCCTTTATTCTCATCACTGCTCTAAACAAGCAGCTGCTGTCATGGCCACCATCTCTATTCAACTTTCAGTCCATTTTTACTATGAAACAATACCATGAACTGAGTTGGTAAAAACCAAAAAAGTTATTTCTTACTTGTAGAGATTTAGATATTCAAGATCAAAATATTGGCAGAAGCTAAGTATGGTGGCAAACACCTGCAATACAAGATACTCTGGAAATTGGGGAAGGACAATCTGGAAGGGTGTAGAACAACCTAGTAAAATTAAAAAGACTTTATCTCTAAATGAAAATACAGGGGAAAAAAAGGTCCTGGGACAGAGATCAACAGGTAAAACATTTACCCAGCATACGCAAATCCCTGAATCTAACTTCCAGCACACAGCACTGAAAAAAACTTCAGAAATGTCTATGCCTAGATGTTTCCATTTCCTACTTGATTGATCGTAACTTCCCTCTATATTTTCAAATGGAAAAAAGGGACAAGATCCTACTTCAAGCATTTTAGTGAGGCAAGCTCTTAGCATTTCAACATATACATTTTGGGTGGACATAAACATTCAGAAAAGAGTAACTGGCCTTCAATTGCATTATAGAACCTCAATTTGTTTCCTTTTATAGTAGTGGGAGTTGAACTCAGGGCCTCATTCTGTCTACGAAAATGCTGTACCACTTGATGAAATTTCAAGTCATCCAGTCTGACTTTTTTGACAGCCTGCCTATTTAACTCACATACTTCTTTAATTTATTCTTTTCCAGTTAATGGATAGTGGAAATTGGAAGCATTCGGTTGTCTACTTTCATCCAGAATTCCATATTGGAATAGATCATGACTCTTCATTTTCACAATCTGTAGAACTAGCAGAGGTTTTATCATATCCCTCGAGGTCAGCCTGAAATGCCGAGCATATAGTCCTTCTCTATAGACCCTCAGATTATGCCCACTAGCTTTAGAGATATTTAAAACTCCTTACAGTTTATCTGGCTCTTAGATTCCATTGCATTCCAACAGTTGTCATTAATTATGGCATAAATATACTACCATTATTAATTATGTAAAACAGTAATAACATATATAATAAAAGAATATACCCAATTGGTCAAACCAATGGATCAGTCTTCAATGAAGTTCCCTGTGGGTCAGTTTCCAAACAAAGATGTCATTTGCTATTGCCATGGGAATATAAACCTGTCCAGCTAAATCATGACTCTCCTCTTTCTTAAATACTATGGGATGAAGTCATTACATATTCCTATCAGGTAACCAGTTATCTTACGCTGGATTTAGGATTACGTAAATAACTTTCTTACATGCTCACCTCCCCAATGATAAGAAAGATATACTGATGAAAATCTGTAGATTTTATTTTATGTGTTTATATCAGCATAATTTAATAATAATGGTCTCAAAACTTTTATTTGCATAATTGTGTATCCTCAGTTTTCTTTCATGTTAGGTCATTCAGAAGAAGGATATTTCCCTCTATATCAAAAAAACAACAACAGAAAATGTAGAAATTTTACTGATACAAGTACCTCCTCACATTAACATTTGATATCACTGTTCCATCTTCAAATTTTTATAATATGAATGTTCCAAGTGTGTAGTTCTCTACCAATTTCCAAAATCTGTAAAAAATTAAAATGAGAACTTTAAGCAGAAATGCTGAATAATTTTTTTGGACAGGTTATCTTTCAACACAGCCACAAGGCAGACAGAATTCAAGATTGCAAAGTGTTACTTGGCGGTTTACAATGTTAGCCCAAGATTTATTGCTAAATGGACATATAAGTATTTAGAACATTTACATATGCTCATATTAGTAAGATCATACTTGTGAAGAATGCATGGTCACACACCTAAGCAACTGAACAACACACAGACACACACACACACAAAAATATTCAGTGAGGGTTGCAGGGAAGACTGAGTAACCCCTAAACCTAAGCCAATATCCATCCAAGCCAGTTAGTTATTATTGATTCCATACAGCGAAGTCACACAGAAGTCATTCTCCCTGGGATGTGGCCAGAAACATCGTTTATTAAACCTTATATCACTTTATCATCAAGGTTAACTCCTCACTCTAAAGGCCATTAAGAGAGCTTTATTATTAGTTTGCAATTTTGTATGTTTTAAGTGGAATGACATTATTTTGCCCAAGTGAATAAAATGAAGTACAGTAATTGAAATTGCTATTGCCAGACTCTATAGTGAGCCTCACAGGATTTTCCAAAAGTAAAAGAATGATGCATCTTCATCAACGTGGCCACCATCCTGTCACAATGATTCCTGGCATATTTCCAACATAATTCTCCAACAATTCTTGGGTGTCCCTGCATAAGATACATGACATGTCAAAGTCTAAATGCATTACATTTCTCCACTTTTTTCTTTAAGATAAGATAATCCTTCATCATTGACTCATTTTTAACAGAATTCTCTAGTGAAAAATATACCAAGATATTACCATAAGATATCTTGACAATGACTCATCAGTATAGAAAAGAATATGTTCAAGGAAACTAATGGGTAGACTAATGGCCAACTGACAAAGCACAGCTTTTTACACACAAGATAGATAGCATTGACAGAAGATGATAAACTGAAGCACCTGAACAATTATGGTAATTTAAATTGCATCCACTTAAGAAAAGTTCAGCTGAGAATTAAGGAGAACCAACCTATCACAAAGGATATGAACATAATGTAGCTAATGCCTTAGGCTTACCTTACCTGTTCTGAGATATAATTTCTTCATTTTCCAGTCTCCCACCTAAGTCCTTTTCATATTAATACACTACTGTTCAGAGCTGCTTGTATTTTTGCACCAGGATTAACCAGGCTCATGTGATAACATGCTTGTAAGAGGTCAGATCCATCTTGGACAGATTTTCCTTTTTGCGCTTACACATTAATGGGATTTTTGTGACCTTCTGTCTATTAGACCTGCTGCTTTATTCTTTTTCTGCTAGTATGGGACAGGGGTAGATTGCAGTTCTACGGTAATGACTCTTTTTTGAAATGGAAAAACCCACACTGGATATAAATGCAAGCTATGTATGAAACAAACTCTTCTAACAAAAACCAAACAAATATAATCACGTGGTTGAGGGAAGCTCAGAATTTGTCCATCACCTCTGATGACGCTATCAGAAGATAATGTCCAATCCAGTTCCTTCATATAAAGTACTTATACTTCAACTTTCATGCCCAAACTCAGCATACTTTCAACTGAATGACCTGATGTGTGTGTGTGTGTATGTGTGTGTGTGTGTGTGTGTGTGTGTGTGTGTGTGTGTGTGTGTGTGTGTGTGTATTCTGGTGGTTAATTGTAGATCAGAGCCCCATGGACTTTCCTGCCCAGGCTGGATTTGAATCCATATCCTCAGATCTCAGTCTCCTGAGTAGGTAAGGTTTACAATTGTGACCCACCAGCACCTGCCTGATTACTGTTTCTGAGATTGGAAAATACATCATTCCTGTTAATCTTCAAATAAAACTGAGAAGAAAACTCATTGATTTGGGCATGCCCATAGATTTGTTTAAGAAAATATCTACAGAAAGAGTTATCAATAGATAACTGAAATGATTAATAATAATTAATTCACAGTGCAGAGACTGTTTCAGACTGAAATAAGTGAAAATATACTTCAAATGCTCAGCACAGGTATAAAGCATAAACTATTTGAAAATTTAAAAAGTACGCTTATAATTTAATCTAATAATCTGCTCTGAATTTTTCTGATTATTTTCTACATTTACCTAGTTGCCCATAAATTTTTTAGAAGAAAGACTATCTAACAATTTACATCCCCTTCAATTGCTTTTAATTTTCTTTTCTTTTTTTTTTTTTTTTTTTTTTTTTTTTTTTTTTTGCCAGTCCTGGGCCTTGGACTCAGGGCCTGAGCACTGTCCCTGGCTTCTTCCCGCTCAAGGCTAGCACTCTGCCACTTGAGCCACAGCGCCGCTTCTGGCCGTTTTCTGTATATGTGGTGCTGGGGAATCGAACCTAGGGCCTCGTGTATCCGAGGCAGGCACTCTTGCCACTAGGCTATATCCCCAGCCCCTGCTTTTAATTTTCAACCAATTATACTTTGAATTTTGCCCTCAGATATTTTTCAAAATATATTTTACAAATATTGGCAATCTTATTTTCCTTAAATGATATTTTAAATTTTGCTGATACATTATTTTACTAGACTACCCATTTATTTCTCTTTTTTATTCATATTATTCATAGACAGTATACGTTTATATACACACATAAGCATTTGTACTCCAGGAAATGCCCAATATAGTTAGATTCCTTTCATTATTCAAAATTTAAACATCAACTTAGATGTACAAATATCTACATTTGAAAGCTATTAGAGTTCTATTTACAGCCCACACTGTATAATTACTTCTTTTCAACAGTATTTGTTTATATTACTAAAAGAAAATGACATATTGATTACTGCACAAATTTTGCAACCTAAAAGATAGCCAGACACCCTCATTCCAATGCTGAGACAAAACTCTATACCCAACAAAAACATCTTTTAAAGTTAAGGATATATAAAGACTCTATAAAATGAAAAGAATAGTATTTGCCTCCCCCCAAGTGGAATTTACAAAAAAATGAATAAAGATAAAAATGAAATGATTTCCCTATTTTTAATTGCTATGAAATTGCTTGTTTCACATGCTTGACACTCATTTTATTGTATATGCCAATTGTCAAAGGGGCTTTACCATTATAGTTCAAGCATACATATAAAATATTTTAATCAAATTGACTTCATGACTTGATCTCTCCTTTGACTTCATGACTTGATCTCTCCTTTCCCATCTGTGAGACTCTATTATTCAGCAGCTTTCAATGACTTTTTTTGTTGTCAAAGTGATGTACAGAGAGGTTACAGTTTCATACATTAGGCCTTTGGTACATTTCTTGTACTGTTTGTTACCTCCTCCCTCATTACCCCCTCCCTCCTCCCCTTTTCCCTCTCCCCCCATGAGTTGTTCAGTTGGTTTACACCAAACAGTTTTGCAAGTATTGCTTTTGGAGTCATTTGTCTTTTTATCCTGTGTCTCTCGATTTTAGTATTCCCTTTCACTTTCCTAGTTCTAATACCAGTATATACAGTATACAGTGTACTCAGATGAGATACATTGATAGTGCAGGTACAACCACAGGAAGGGGATACAAGAGGATCATCAACAATAGGAGCTATGGTTTCACATGGCATGTTTAAAGTGATTACAACAGTGATATAACATGCCATGTTTATTCACAGATGTTATTTCAGTGTAGTTCAACATTATTTAACCTTGAATATTCTCTTTCTCTTCCTTTCTTCCCTGATAATGGTCCTACAATTACATATGAGTGCATGTGTGTCTGTACATGTGAACATATACACACATATATAAATATATATAATATGTATGCACATGTATAATATTATTACACATATATATGTTTTACAGGTGCACATATATACACACTCCTGTATATATACACATGCATAAAATCTAATACATGTTTATTCATATCTTTACTTTTTATATGTGACATCCACATATGAAGGAAAATATGTGAGGATTTGAATGACATTTTATGCTCATTTAACTATAAAACTAATATTGGAGATATTATTACCCAGAGCAACACACAAATTCATTGGAATCTCTACCAAAATTTCAGTGATGACATATTTTTGGAACAAATGAAAAGCTGACTCTAAAAAAACTCATATAGAACTCTAAAGAAATTAGATTTTCAATATTATCATCTCAGTACACAAACCTTTGGTATAATACCCCATCCATTCCTAACAAGTAAAGTACTAATAGAACACCCCAATCCTGGTGAAGATTACCTACAGCAGTCCTAATAGCTAAAACTGCACACAATATTGAAATATTCAACACATTTATTGTACATCAAGAAAAAAGTATTCCTTCTCAGTACTTCTTGACAACATTATGGTGGAATTTCTAACCAATCGAACAATGAAAGCCAGAGAGAGTAGAGAATACTGATGTTAAAGTGTAAACAATGCCAAAATGTACTTATTCATGAATGAACATACAAAAGTTCAATGGGATTGGGGAAATTTTCTCTAACTAAAGTATGCACAAGCATATGTAAAACAGCACAGTGAAACATCATTGAACAATTAGCATTCATTTTGAAAAACAAATGACAAGAATGTAATATAGGTCCTGTCTCAGCTGTGGGCATTAGTAGGAGGGGACAGAGTGAAAAAGGTGATGGTATTTCTCCTTCATGTGTAAAATAGAGCAAAAACATTTCTTGGGATTGGTTTGGAAAAGCAGAGGGAGGATGAGAAAGTGACATAGATGAGTCCACTTCATGTGAATTATATGCATATATAGGTGTGTCAAAATGAAACCTACTCGCACAATGAACTGATGATAATTGTAAAAAGAGGGGAAATGCAAATCAAAACTGCTGTAAAAGTTACCTTTAAAGGAATGATACCCTATGATCACATAAGATGATGCTAAGTGAAATGAACTCCATGTTATGGAAACGATTGTTATATCACAGTTATAACTACTTTCAACGTCCCATCTGTATCTGTAGCTTCTATTATTGATGATGTTCTTGTATCACCTTCCTGTGGTTGTACCTACACTATCTCTGTAATCTTATCTGAGTATATTGGAAACCGTGTATACTGGTATTAGAAGTAGGAAATTGAAAGGGAATACCAAAATTGAGAGACACAGGGTAAAAAAAGACAAACAACTACAAAAGCAATACTTGCAAAACTGTTTGGTGTAAGTGAACTGAACACCTCAGGGCAGGAAAGGGAAAGTGGGAGGAGGGAGGGGGGGAAGGGACAAGGTAACCAACAATACAAGAAATGTATCTAATGCCTAATGTATGAAACTGTGACCTCTCTGTACATCAGTTTGATAATAAAAAATGGGAAAAAAGGAATGAAAATATAAGACAAAATTAACTACTAATTATAATTTCAAATAAAATACTTGCATTTCAAACAAATGATTCAGAATATACTTTTAAGGAAACTATCCATTAGAGAAGGTGAAAATTATTTGAAAAGAAACGGTTATATAACGATGCATGCATATGAAATAGACAATTGAAATGATGCTTATTTTCAGTAGTCATTAGGGAAGTTAATAATGATACCTCAGTGGGACTGTCTGAATGGTTACATTAAAAATGATGATTACCCAACTTTTGTTAACAATATGGAGTATCTGGAATTCTCCAACACCAATGGTGTAAGTAAAGCATATATAAAAAATATTTTATAAATAGAAGTATACTTAACAGAACAGATAAATGTTGCAACTCATTTGAATAATTAACAAACATTTTAATGAAGTGAATGCCAGGAAGATGAAGCATGTTGTGAAACGGAGGGTAATGAGAACAGGGGCCTTAAATGGAGGGTATTAAGGTGATCAAATGCAGTCATTATACTCAATGAACAATATGTAAACAATGAACTTTGTAACTTGAGGATGGATATACAGGGGGAAACATGGAGGAGCATGTGGAAGATGTGAATGACCAAGATGCATTCTACCCATAACTTGACTGCTGAAACCTCCTTATGCAATTATCTAACAAAAATGAATAATTTTGAAAACAACATGATGACTTTGGAAAACAAATTCACATAAAGTTAAAAACCCATCTACTGTTTCATCTTATCTCACTTGTTAATGAAAGAAATTAATACTTGCATTTAAAATAGCTATTAATAGAGGTCTCTTTTCTACAAGTCATATTGAAGAGAATATAAATGTTTTTCAGTGGTGTATAAAGGAAAACTGCATATATTTTAGATATGAGGCCTTTGTCGGTTGTATGGCCAGTAAAGATCATTTTCCAATCTGTGGGCTTACTGTTTTTCATGCAAGCTATGTCCTTTGACCTGAGGATGCTCTGCAGTTTGATGCAATCCCGTTTGTCCAACCTTTCTTTGATTTGTTGCATTTCTGGGCCTTTATTAAGGAAGTTTCATCCTATGCCAAGGAGCCCAATTGTTTCTCCTACTCCTTCTTGTAGTTTTTTCAGGGTATTTGATTTTATTTCGAAGTCTTTGATCCATTTTGGAATTGATTTTGGTGCAGGGTGATATATAAGGATCTAGTTTTAATTTGTTGCAGGTGTTGAACCAGTTTTGCTAGCATAATTTGTATCTTTCTTCCATCCTATTTTTTTAGTACCTTTATCAAAGATTAAGTAGGCATAGTGCTGCGGGTTGCTTTTTTGGGTCTTCACTTCTGTTCCATGGGTCTTCAGGCCTATTCTTGTGCCAATAGCAAGCTGTTTTTATTACTATAGCTTTGTAATACAGCTTGAAGATTGGTATTGTAATTCCTCCAGCACTGTTCTTTCTACTTAGGATTGATTTTTCTATTCGGTGTCTTTCATTGTTCCATATGAATTTCTGGATTGCTTCCTCTATTTCATTAAAAAAAAAAACGGTGTTGGGATATTAATGGGTATTTTATTGAATTTGTAGACAGCCTTTGGTAATATTGCCATTTTGACCATACTAATTCTCCCAATACAGGAGCATGAGAAGTTTCTCCATTTCCTTAGTTCTGCCTTAATTTCATTTTTCATGTTTTTAAAATTCTCATCAAAGAGGTCTTTCACATCTTTGGTTAAGGTTATTCCTAGGTATTTTATGTTTTTTGAGGCTATTGCAAAAGGAGTTGCTTTCCTGATTTTGGCCTCGGTCTTTGGGTCATTGGCATATAGAAAAGCCATTGATTTTTGAGGCCTCATATCTAAAATATATGCATAACTAAAAAATCTAAGTTCCCCAAAGCAAATCATCAAAGAACCAACAGTCCCCTCAACAAGTGGGCTAAAGTCCAAAAAGGAGATTTCTCTGAAGAGGAAATGAGAATGTCCAAGAGACACATGAAGAAGTGTTCTACATCACTTGCCATAAAAGAAATGCAAATCAAAACAACATTGAGATTCCACCTCACCCCAGTAAGAATGTCCATTATCAGGAAAACTAACAATAACAAATGCTGGAGGGGATGTTGCCAAAAGGGAACTCTACTACATTGTTGGTGGGAATGTAAACTTGTTCGGCCAATCTGGAAAGCACATGGAGGTTCCTCAGAAGGTTAAACATAGAGCTCCCCTATGACCCAGCAGCCCCACTCTTGGGCATCTACCCAAAAGATTACAAGCAAGTACACACTAAAGTTACCAGCACAACAATGTTCATCACAGCACAATTTGTCATTGCTAAAATATGGAACCAACACAGATGCCCCTCAGTAGAAAAGTGGATCAGGAAAATATGGTACATATACACAATGGAATTTTATGCCTCTATCAGAAAGAATGACATTGCCCCATTCATAAGGAAATGGAAGGACTTGGAAAAAATTACACTAAGTGAAGTGAGCCAGACCCAAAGAAACATGGACACAATGGTTTCGCTCATAGGGAATAATTAGCACAGGTTTAGGCTAGTCACAGCAGAGGATCACAAGAGCACAATATCTACGGCCTTATGAACACATAAGATGATGCTAAGTGAAATGAACTCCATGTTATGGAAACAAGTGTTATATCACTGTTGTAATTACTCTCAACATGCCATGTAAAATGGTAGGTTTTTTTTTTTTTTGTCGCTGTTGATGATCCTCTTGTATCCCCTTTCTGTGTTTGTCCCTGAACTATCACTGTATCTCATCTGAGTACACTGGATACAGTATATACTGGTATTAGAACTAGAAAAGGGAAAGAGAATATCAAAATCGAGAGACAAAAGATAAAAAGACAAATGACTCTAAAATGAATACTTACAAAATCATTTGGTGAAAACAAACTGAACAACTCATGGGTGAACAGGGGAAGTGGGAAGGAGTGGAGGGAGATGAGGGAGGAGGTAACTAATTGTACAAGAAATGTACCCACTGCCTGATGTATAAAACTGTAATCCCTCTGTGCATCCCTTTGACAATAAATAATTATTGAAAAAAAAAGAGAAAACTGGTATATACAAGAAACAGATATTAGGGACATTTAAGAAGTTAAATATCAATAGACGAAAAGACAGAGACTCATGTAAATATTTAAATAGAATAAAACAAGTCAAACCAAAATAATTTTATTGTAATATCTCATTTATATTAAACTATAAAAATATGCATTTAGGTATGCTGACAGAAAGGTGTATTAATTTATGGGAATGACGTTTATGGGAAAAAGTCTGGAGGGATTAGAGAAGGAATGTAGTCCGACTGGAAAATGTTGGACAACTTTGTTATTTTGGATGTCGGGGAAATGGTTTCATGAGTATGCTTTTGTTAAAGCTTTTCAAACTCTACAGGGTATAATCAGGTCATTATATATCAATTATATTTAAATTATGTAAACTAGAAGAAACTTTATGTACATTGCTAAGTTTAATGCTAGGAGATATGAAGTGGTAGCCCTACAATTCCCATGTTGTCTAAAATATAGAAATTATGAATCATTGTTTAATTATGTAATTTTTGTGTGTGTGCTACTACTACTAGTTCTTAAACTCGGGCTCTCAGTCTCCTTTGGCTTTATCACAAGCCTGGATCTCTACCACATGAGCCATTCCTCCACTTTTAGAACTAGAGGTGTCTGAAGGGGAGGTTATGATCAGTGGGGAGACAAATGAGGACAGAAGGTGAAAGAATGCAGTTAAAATGGTCAATGAATATATGGGAAAATGTACTAGAAAATTGATGGTATGGGTAGGGTTTGGAGAAATTGGGAGAATGACAAAAAGTGTGGCATTGATCACAATGTATTGTACTCATAAATGGACATGTTGAATTAAATCCCCTTTGTATATACTACTACATAAAGATAATATTTTAAAAAAGGAAAAAGAATCATTGTTTATAGACAAGGAAGTAAGAAACTTCCCTGAGAAGAAAAGTAAAAACAAGAGAAAGAGGTTTTTTTTTTCCATTTCTTTTTTGTTAAAGTGATATACAGAAGGGATATAGTTTCATACATAAGGCATGAGTACATGGTACATTTCTTATCCAACTTGTTACCTTCTCTCTCATTTTCCACTGCCTCCCCCTTCCCATTTCCCTCCCCTCCATGAGTTGTACAGTTGGTTACACCATATAGTTTTGTAAGTATTGCTTTTTCATTGGAACAAGTTTTGTAAGTTCACAGTGGCTTTCCAAATTTTTAATTTTCCCATTGTTGTGATCGACCTGCCTACTGTACCTGACCAAGTCTGCACACAAATTTTACCTCTTCAGCACATTTTCATGATTAATTTACATAGTTACATTTACTTGGTTTTTCTCTTGTTTTCCTTTTGGCTTACAATAGCACAAAAATATTTCCATTTCTCACAATCCCAAATTGTACTACTAAAGTAACACCACTTCAATAACCTTGAATAAACTAAACTTGAAGATACTCACTCAGCTATAGCTTATCCATTCTTTCCTGTAGGCAGCCGAATGAGGAGATTAACGAAATAATAATTAGCTTGTTTATTCCACATAGAAACTGGAGACAATAAATTAGCTAAGTGAAAGTGGAAATAGGATCAGATTACACATGTATCCGTATGTTTCAGTATCATAGTGACAAGGCTTAGTGTGGTCATTGAGGCTGTTGCTTGCAATTGTGCTAATTACCAAGATTAGCCTTTGTAGTTAGTTATATTATTTCTGTATTCATTCCTGATCAATTTCCTTTTGTGATTTTATTAATTTATTTATTCATTCATTCATTCATTTTGTTCAACCATATAGCTTAAACACTGTCCCAGGCCCAGCTCTTGAGTTTAAGGCTATACCACTTGAGCTTTAAGTTTTCTGGAAGTTAATTGGAGAAAAGAGTCCTACAGACTTTCCTGCCTGGGCTGGCTTTGAAGTGCAACGCTCAAATCTCAGTGGGCTGAGTAGCTAGGATTACAGGCATTAGCCACCAGAGTCCAATGACATTATTTTTAAAAACGTACCACCATACTCTATGAAATGGAAGTAGAGTCTTTTAAATAATTCTGCCCATCTTGTTTCTTAAGTAGTATATGTTAATTTACAAAATTAATACTTGTAAAAACAAGTCCTTATTTCATCAATGTTTCATCATTATCCCTCATTCTGATAAAAATAGTCATATGATTAAAAGAAAGAATTGCCAGGTATGTAAGCAGGAGTAAGAAACGCACATGTACCAGAGATTGAGGTGAGGCACTCATCAGTAACCCAGACAACCCACCCGAAGAATGAGGAAATATCAGAGTTCCTGAAACTAAATTGAAATCTGTCCAACTCACAAATCATCATGAGTTTCCAAATAGAGCAGAACTTGTTCTTTCTCCAAATATTAAAGCCAACTATCTCTGATGGGCCAAAAAACAAAAAAAAACATTAAATTTTACTGTGAAATAACAAGGCGATACTATTTCACAATTATCTAAAAAGCAAAACTCTCTAACACAATCCCAAATACTGATTAGGATATGGAACAACATAGTATTTCTGTCAATGTGGACAAAGAAAAATGCTATAGTCACTGTGAAAGGTTCTTATAAAATTAAATATAATATTATCATATGATCTTTGATATTAACCAAGAATAAACACAAATATGCCCACATAAGAATGTGTACATAAGTGTTTGTAATAGCTTTGTGCACAGTCACCAAACCATGAAAGAAATCAAGATTTTCCTCAATAGGTAACAGATTTATATCCAGAAAATGTAAAATTATTCAATACTAAAAGAAAGAAACTCTCAAGTCATAAAAGAATTGATGATTCTCAAATGTATTCTAAGAGAGAAATCATATATATTGTAATTTTCTACATCAGCCATGCATTGCTTAATAGTAAGTATTTGATTGAGAAATGTGTCATCAGATGTTAATATCCTTATGTTAAATAAATTATTTGTATTTACACAATAAACATGGCTGATGTCACTAATTGGTGTAATTTTCATGGCTTGGGTCATATATTCAATTTAGTTCACCAAAATATCAGTATGTAGTTCATGGCTATATAAATCATGCAAGAAAAAAAATTATAAAATCAGTAAAAACTAAGACCCAGCACAGATAATCAAGAGGACTATATTGGGAGGATTGCAGTTTGAGGCCTGTCTGGGCACAGAGCTACTAAGACAAGCTAGCCCTCAAGGTTTATGCTTGTAATATTAGCTGTGCAGGTAGAAGGATTACATTTCCAGGCTCATGGCAGCATAATGCTCAATAATCTGAAAACTAACTGACAGTGAAAAGAGGAGATGTTGCTTAACCGGTAATCAACTGTTTAACAAGTTCAAGACCCTGAGGTCAAATCCCACTACCACACCACACACTCATACACATACAAAGTGAGAGAAAGACAGAGAGACACACAGAAAGAGACAGAGAGAGTTGGAAAGGAAGAAAGAATAAAAGAATGAGAGAGAAAGAAAGAAAGAAAGAAAGAAAGAAAGAAAGAAAGAAAGAAAGAAAGAAAGAAAGAAAGAAAGAAAGAAAGAAAGAAAGAAAAAAAGAAAGAAGGAAAGAAAGAAAAAAAGAAAGAAAGGAAGGAAGGAAGGAAGGAAGGAAGAAAGAAAGAAAGAAAGAAAGAAAGAAAGAATCAATGTTGTAATTACTTTAAAAATGCCATGTGAAACTATAGCTTCTATTGTTGATGATCCTCTTGTATCCCCTTCCTGTGATTGTACCCGCACTATCTCATCTGGGTACACTGGATACTGTGTATACTGGTATTAGAACTAGAGAAGTGAAAGGGAATATCAAAATTGAGAGACAAAGGATAAAAAGACAAATGACTCAAGAAGCAATACTTGCAAAACCATTTGGTGTAAACCAACTGAACAACTCATGGGGGGGAGAGGGAAAAGGAGAGGGGGAAGGGGGGTTGAGGGAGGAGGTAACAAACAGCACAAGAAATGTACCCAAGGTCTAATGTATGAAACTGTAACCTCTCTGTATATCACTTTGACAATAAATAAGAAAAAAATGAAGAAAGAAAGAAAAGAAAGAAAGAAAGAAAGAAAGAAAAGGAGGATGAGGAGGACAAGGAAGGAAGGAAGGAAGGAAGGAAGGAAGGAAGGAAGGAAGGAAGGAAGGAAGGAAGGAAGGAAAAGGGGAAGGGGAAGGGGAAGGGATAAGTGATTGCCAGTGCTTGGGATAGGAAAAATGATGAATCAATGGGTCATGGAAGATTTTTTTAAGGCAGAAAAATTGTTTATGCTGACGTTCATATATATATATATATATATATGATAAATTTGTGCAGATCTAGAATCTATAGCAATAAACATGAATCCTAATCGTAAAAATTAGACTCTGCTGTATTATGAGAATGGCTCAAGGTAGGTTCAACAATTTTAACACAGAGACAATTCTGGAGAGAGATTTTTTTTAGGGGGGAGGGGAGGGAGAGAGGGCCTTCGGAAATCTCCATTACTGACTACCAATTTTATTTTGAATATGTAACTCCTCTCAGAAAAAAAAACTCTAAAAATAATCATTCCAAAGAACTCATTTCAGAGCCCAAGCTCTGGACATTACCACTGTATAGCCTTGAGCACCAATAGGATATTAACTTCATTTACTTTATAGAATTGTATGATTGGGCTGTGACTATGGCCTAGTGGTAAAGTGCTCGTCTCATATACATGAAGCCCTGGGTTTGATTCCTCAGCACCACATATATAGAAAAAAGCCGCAAGTAGCGCTGTGGCTCAAGTGGCAGAGTGCTAGCCTTGACCAAAAGGAAGCCAGGGACAGTGCTCAAGCCCTGAGTTCAAGCCCCAGGACTGGCAACAAAAACAAAACAAAACAATTGTATGATGACAATTTAGTTCTTAAAATACAGTTTTTAGACTACGAGCTAAGCAAGACCTTCCATTTGAGGTTTTCAATAAAGACTAGCAGATATGACTGATATATGGATAATCTTGGGTCTCTCTTTTCCCTTGATCTAGGTCATGCCAAAGCTGCAGTCACACATTTCTATTACACATTGCAATACTTGAATGTCCAGAGGAAAGCAAGCAGTAACTATCCTTATGTCCATGTCTCTTTGCTGGCAGATTTTAAGTAGATCTTCATTGCTCTATTCTCTATGACTTATCATTGCTTTTGTTTGTTTTGTTAAACAACCCTCTGTATTAACACTGTATCTTTTTTTCTCTATAAAGACGCAAATACCTTGTTGAGAAAAGTTAAATTTGCATACTTCCTGCCTAAAGGGAAATACTTATCTCTCTAGATATTAATAAAATCTGACTCTACGAACTTAATAAAATAAAATTAACTTTACTGTGAGTCAAACACTGTATTAAATGCCTTATTTTTATTACATCTTTTTAGTATGTTAGAAACAGGTATTGTTTTTATGTCTAGTATACAGGTGCAGAAGAGGAGATGGAATGCTCATAATATGCTTATTTGGTCAGTTTTCTAAGGATAGCAAAGCCAGAATTTCTATCCAGATAGGCTGTCTTCAGGGGGTACTTACTGTGTACCAGCCCTGTGTTTGGATGCCACTGAACTCAAAAGTTTCATAGGAACCTGTTTCAAACTCTAGTATCATGTACTCTGTACTTGGAAGCTGAAATTCCTTTCACCCAATACATATTTATTCTGAGAGTTCAGGACTCCAGGTACTGTCCAAGTACTAGTTAATAAGCAAATTATCTGTGGAGGGAAGGACTTAGAATCTGGCCCAGAATCAAGGCATTCAGGTTCCTGTACAATGCTCTCCCCTTAGCACATGGTCAACCAATGATTGGCCAAAACTAGCCATTTACTATTGGACACATAGGCTATTTGTTGGCCACTGAGGACAGCCATAAAGAAGTTGACTTGTACCTGAAATCATCAAAGATCCTAAAATTTAAATCAGAAATAGTATTATAGATGTGACTAAGGAGATCTATAAAGTCATTTATCTTAATATGGTTGAGTATGTAAATTCCTAGATAAGTAATAGTAAGAATAGAAATTAGACAGTATGTTGTGTTATTTCCCTATGTATCTTAGTAATGTTTAGCATAAACCAACAATGTCGTGGCTAGACAAACCATTCTAAATCCTTTAGGCTGTAATAAACTTCAGGTCATCTTTCATGTTTAGGTCAGTATACTAGCTGAGACTATTCTTTCCCTTCCATGCTTGAGTCCCTCTCATATCACTTCCTGTCAGTACCCCAATTGTGGGGTTCCTTTGTTCTATTCAGCATGAACTCTGCATTCAGGTTTCAAACTTTATTGCTTAGAACAGTAAATCACTTCAAAAATCCTCATTACTCAGTTCTTTCTACCATTCTATCAGTCTTTTTTATTGTCAAAGTAACGTACAGAGGGGTTACAGTTACATATGTAAGGCAGTGAGTACATTTCTTATCAAACTTTTTACCTCCTCCATTTTTCTCCCACCTTCCCCCCTCCCCGATTCATTCCCCCTTCCCCCAAGTTGTACAGTTGGTTTACAGCATATGGTCTTGTAAATATTGCTGTTGTGTTGGTTTGCCTTTTTCCTTTGTCTCTCCATTTTGTCCCCTTCCTTAGTTCTGATAAATAATCCTGAGACTGATAACAGACTATGAGAAAAGCTATACATCTGGAGGTGCATAAATGAAGAATTCACAAGTTTACAGTTTTGAGTACATGAAATGAAGCATAACTCTACAGTTTCATGGAGTTTTTATATTAAAAAAAAAGTAAGACTGCTTCACAAATTAAAGCAGTGATAGGATGGCTTTAAGAGGGTATGGCCTTTGGAATCAGATGTCTGTGGGTTTAAAATACAAATTTTCCAAGCCATACAGATAATACTTGACAATTTATCCTCAAGTAAAACTCAGGCAAAAAAAGACAATAATACTTAAATAAGAAGTAATTATACAGTTTTGTGTGGAAAATTTCCTTTTGCACAAGAAATGTGACAACAAGGAGGGTTCTAGTTCCTTGTATTTAGGTGTATATAAATAAAATGACTTACTATTTTAGACATGAAAGTACTACATATTTTATTTGGCACAAATTCACTAATAAAGTATGTTTCAGTAGACACTGAAAAACTAATGGCACAATAAAATGAGAAAAAGTATATCTCAAGAAGAGTAAGTGCATATATGAGTGGACCAGTACACCCATATCTGTTACAAACCTGTTCAGAATAGTCAAAATCATTTCCTACTGCCCAGATGCCTTAACACCTGATGAATAAAGAAACTATGATAAAAATGAGTGTACTGGCACACCTTTATAATCCTTAGCTACTCCACAGATGAGATTGAGAGGATCATGTTTCCCAGCCAAGCTGAGCAAAAAATTCCATGAGACTCCATTTCCAGGTAACTAGCAAAAAAAAAATAACAAAAAAATTTAAAAAAAACACTGGGCTGGAGGAATAGCTCAAACAGCAAAGGACCAGTCATGCGCTGAGTGAGTGCAAAGCCCTGAGTTCAAGCCCTAGTATTGGCACAAAACAGAAAAATTACAGACACACAGACACACACACAGACACACACACAATTTTATATATATATATATATATATATATATATATATATATATATATACACATTCATATACACAAAGATAGTGCAAGGACGCCTACAACATAGTTTGAAAAAGAGGAAAGAGAAAGGAAGAAGGAAGTATGGGGAATAAAATAGAAGACATGTATCACAATGCATCCTCTTACACTAGTATATGTATGCTGATTAAAATTAAATATTTAAGAAAAGATATGTTGAGTTGTCCAATAAAAGATCTAAATAGCACAGGCATCCTAACTTGAGCAAGAAGACCTTGTCTCTCTCTGAACCCAGAGTCATCGCTCTCCCTCATAAAGATTTCATGCACAGTTAGTTGCTGTGGCAGGTGAACTGTGTAGTTACATATGACCATGGCAGGAGTTTGAACTTGGGTTTGAGGTTTGAATTCAGGAATTCTTGTTGGTTAGTAGTAGCTCTACCACTGTAGCCATCCCCTTTAGCTTGAACTGTGAGCCTCCTGATCTCTGCCTCCTAAATAACTAGGTTTCCAAGTGTGAACCAGGTGGGCTCTGCCTTGGGTAGGAACTTTAGTTACAGGCTTGAGACCACTTGAAAGCTTGTAACATTTCAGAAATGATGGTGATTTTGTAGACTGAATATTTATGACAATTTGATAACCTAACCACAAATCTATGTATTATGTAGCAATTATTGTAATAGAAATGGAGGATGAGGTGTTTGGAGGTAAATGAACTGTAAGAGGGGATCCCTTCTCAGTGAGACTACTCTATTTCTAAAGAAATACTGGAGAGCGCTTTCACCCCTTCCACTTTGTAAACTTGAGACAAGGAGCTCTGCAAGTCAGAAAAGTGGGTTTCCCAAGGCTTTCCATTTCATTACAAATGGGGCAATGCTATTCTTTCTAATAGGAGCAAAGAATTCCATTGTGCATATATACCATAATTTCTTGATCCATTCATCTACTCAGGGGTATCTGAGTTGGTTCCATATTTTACTAATGAGCCAGACCCAAAGAAACATAAGCTCTATGGTTTCCCTCATTGGTCACAATTAGTATATGCCTAGGGTATTCCTAGAAGATGATCACAATAGTTCAATAACTAGGTACATATGGTCACATAAGATGGTGCTAAGTGAAATCAACTCTAAGTGATGGAAATAAGTGGCTTATCATTGTTGTTGTTCTTTTCATTGTCCAATGTGAAATTATGCCTTTTTCTTTAGTTGTTCTTCCATATGTTTTTACCCATGTTGTCACTGTATTTGATTCTTGTACCCTGGGTATTGTTAGAGAAGGGGAATATCAAAATAGTGAGACAAAGGGTAAAGGTAAACCAATGCAACAGCAATACTTACAAGACAATATGTAGTAAACCAACTATACAACTCAAGGGTGTGTGTGAGGGTATTGGGGAGGAGGGAGAAAAATGAGGGAGGAGGGAACAAGTTTCACAAGAAATGCACTCACTAACTTACATATGTAACTATAATCCCTCTGTACTTCACCTTAACAATAAAAAAGTGTATTCTTACCAGACCCAGAATCTTCTCAAGCCTTAATGTGGGTCATTATAGAATTGTGTGAAATAAACTTTCTTTTCTACAAGCCACCTACTAGGGGCATTTGTTTAGATGAGACTAACACAAGGCATCATCCTAACTTCCCAAATCATCAATATTTTATTAATTTTGCCTGCCACTGTTACAAAAGTTAGTCACATTAAGTTTCAAATCCTGCTCAGATTTTTTGTATGACTTTAACAACATTCTTGCCTTCCATCACCATTTAAAGGTCTTTTCTTTCCAGTCTTTTCACCAATTGCTACAGTAAACAGCATCTCACAAAAAATGGGAATGTACAGGATGTAGGAGGGAATGAATTGGAGTTCTTCAATTTACAGCCCTTCAATCTGGAGTCCTTTATTCTTATGTGCATATCCTGAATAATTTTATTATCTTTGTGTAGAAAGATGAAGTATGTTCACAGACAGCACTTTCTCTTAAGCCCTGGAAATGTATTTATCTCAGTCTAGCCATGCCAGAAACACACAGTCTCCATAAAACAAATGAAGTAAAATTAAATTCCATGTCCTATATGTCTCTAACCAATATAGTCAATATTATAGAAGTTGGTGGTATTAAATCTATACATTAAAAATACATAGTGTGAAACAACTACCCTGGAATGTGGTTTGAAGATTCTTAAAAAAACAAACAAAAAATTTAAACATAGAACCATTCTATGATCCAGCCATTCCACTCCTGGGCATCTACCCAGAACATTACAAGTTAGGAAAAAGTAAAGTCACTTGTATATCCATGTCCATTGCTGCACTACTCACATTAGCCAAGGTATGGAAACAGCCCCAATGCCCTACAAAAGAGTGGATCATGAACATATATACAATGGAATTTTAATCATCCATTAGAAAGAATAATATTATGTCATTGGTAGGGAAATGGATAGACCTGGAAAAAGAACATATAAAGTACAGTATGCAAGCTCAGAGAGATAAACAACACATCTTATCTCTCATTTGTGGAAGTTAGATCTAAAATGCAAACATGCATAGCTTATACAGGGTGCTATGCACTTACACACAAGAATACTAAAGGATGGTATACTCAGGCAAGGAGTAAAATGGTGTAATTGCTCTGAACAATATCAAAATGAATACCAGAAAATAAAAGTATGTTTGGGGGGGATGAAAAAATGGGGCCAAAAGAATGGAGGAGGAAGAGCTGGGAATATGGCCTAGTGGTAAGCATGCTTGCCTCATATACATGAAGCCCTGGGTTTGATTCCCGAGCACCACATGTATAGAAAAAGGCCAGAAGTGGCACTGTGGCTCAAGTGGTAGAGTGCTAGCCTTGAGCAAAAAAAGCCAGGGACAGTGCTCAGGTCCTGAGTCCAAGGCCCAGGACTGGCAAAACAAACAAACAAACAAAAAAGAATGGAGGAGGAAGTGTTAGCAAATGTAGTCATTATATTGTGTACATTATGTAAAAACATTATCTATGTGATTTTATGATAATAAATTTTATTCAGTGTACAACATATGATTGCTCATGTTTATTGCAACACTATAACCAAGTCACTGAATCAGGTAGGTGTTCAACACGTCATGAATGGGTAAAGATAATATGTTACATATACACAATGGAGACTTAGTAAGCCATAAACAATAAAATTAAGCCATTTGCAGTCAAATGAAATCAACATGTTGAATGAAGCAAGCCAGGCTCACATTGACAAAGATCTTATGTGTTTAGTCATATTTGAATCTAGATGGAAAAAACAACCCACAATCTGACACAATGTAAAGTAGTAAGCATTTGGAGGGTACTACTAAAAAGGAGAAGGAGACAAAAGAGGGTGGCAGAAGAAAAATATAATTGAACTATATTACATGAACATGTGAAAACAGCATAGTAAATTCCACTAAGAACTCTAAGATAAAGAGTAGATGGGAATAAGAAGCAATAAAAGGAATAAATTTGATAAAGGTACGACATCTGCTTGTATGGAAATACCAAAATTAAACTCTTTGTACCCTTAATATAGGGTAATATTTTTTAATAGATGAAAAATAAACATTCTAGGTCATAAAACATCCATACATCATAAACCTTAATTTAAGAATAGAAAAATGTTTAACTATTAGGAAAACATGGAAATGGAAATAAATTTGTATGTTCTCCACTTAGGCAATAAGTTTTCTGGGATTAAAAAAAACAGTAAAAGATAGATAGATAGATAGATATAAATGTAATGAAATAAAATCTTTATATTTGTATAGGAATATATGCAAAAAATGAAAGACAAGCAATGGAATGGGAGAAATACCGGCACATATAGTAAATTATGATAGATTCACATAAGACTTCTTAAATTTCAAAAACAACAAAAAGCCTTATAGAAAATAAGTAAATGATTTGAATAGACATTTGTGTAAGATGTACATATGTACATATTTTATGATAACCACATGAAAAGATTCTGAATATAATTAGCCATTAGAGAAATGCAAGTCAAAACCACAATGAGATCAAACGACATACTCCAGGTATTGTTTAGAATATGGAGAAATTAGACCCTGAGATATTGCTAGTAATACAAAATTATGCAATTTTGCAGTTCCTGAAAGTGTTAAACAATGTTTTGCCTTAAGATTAATTAATTATATTTAATGTATACATAAAAGTGTATATGTAAAAATTTAGTGTATACATATATATTTATTTTAGTGTATACATAAAAATGGTGAGTGCCTGTGGCTCATGCCTGTAATCCTAGCTACTCAAATGAGATCCAAGGATTATAAGTCAATACCTACCCAGCCAGGTACCAAACAACCATAATAAAGGAAGCAGTGGAGCACTTGCTCAAATGGTAGCCTTGAGTGGATGCAGTTAAGGGATAAAGTGAAGGTCTGTGTTCATGCCCCAGTAATGACAAACAAACAACAACAAACAAAAATATGGAAATGTATATCCTGACAAACCCTGTACATAAATGTTCAAGCAGCATTAACAAAAATAGCCAAAATTATAATAACTCACACATCTATTATAACATTGATACCCTTAAACAGTGAAGAAAATGTGGATGGATTTTCTATTCAAGAGAATATGACCCAGCAGAAAATAGCATTAAAGGACTGAAATTTACCTTGGAAACATATGTTGTATGAAATTTGGATGAAATTTCCAAACTAAATAAAGCTATGGAGACAGAAAGCAGATTAAAAGTTCTCAACTGTAGAAATTTGAAAGTGACAGATATTAGTTATGAAATGTCTTTTTTATTGCTTTTTTGTAGATGATATTCAGAAGGGTTACAGGGACATGAATCATGTACCACCTATGTAATTCTTTTAGAACAGTTTTCACATTCTATTGCTTTCACTCTTTATCTCCCATCCCCACCCATAAGATATCTAGTTGGTTTTCTACATAATATCTGATGAGTATCACTTCTGTTTTTGTTCACACTTGTTCCACCTGTTATGTGCCTTCCTTCCCCCACTAAAAAAATACAAAGAAACAAACAATACAAAAGGAAAAGAGAACAAAAACAGGAAACTAAAGAGTGTAGAGTGTCTCTTGTTTCTTTTTTTTTTTTGGCAGGGGTCCTTTCTTTTTTATTTCTTTAACTTTTTAAAAATTTTTTCTTATTTATTGTCAAAGTGATGTACAGATAGGTTACAGTTTCATACATTAGGCCTTGGGTACATTTCTTGTACTGTTTGTTACCTCCTCCCTCATTCCCCCCTCCCCATTTCCCTCTCCCCCACATGAATTGTTCAGTTAGTTTACACCAAGTGGTTTTGCAAGTATTGCTCTTGGAGACATTTGTCTTTTTATCCTTTGTCTCTCAATTTTGCTATTCCCTTTCACTTCCCTAGTTCTAATACCAGTATATGCAGTATCCAGTGTACTCAGATGAGATACAGTGATAGTGCAGGTACAACCACAGGAAGGGGAAACAAGAGGATCATCAACAATAGAAGCTATGGTTTCACATGGCATGTTGAAAGTGATTACAACAGTGATATAAAGGTCGTTTCGATGACATGGAGTTCATTTCACTTAGCATCATCTTATGTTTTCATAAGGCCATAGCTATTAGGCTCTTGTGATCCTCTGCTGTGACTAGCCTAAACCTGTGCTAATTTTTCCCTATGAGGGAGACCATAGAGTACATGTTTCTTTGGGTCTGGCTCACTTCACTTAGTATAATTTCTCCAACTCCTTTCATTTCCTTATGAATGGGCAATGGCATTCTTTCCAATAGAGACATAAAATTCCACTGAATGTATGTACCACGTTTGCCTGATCCATTCGTCTACTGAGGGGCATCTGGGTTGATTCCATATTTTAGCTATGGCAAATCGTGCTGCAATGAACATTGTTTTTTGTGCTGGTGGCTTTAGTATGTTCTTGTTTGTGGTCTTTTGGGTGGATGCCCAAAAGTGGGGCTGCTGGGTCATAGGGAAGCTCTATGTTTAGCCTTCTGAGGAACCTCCATACTGCTTTCCAGATTGGCCGAACAAGTTTACATTCCTACCAACAATGAAGTAGGGTTCCCTTTTGGCCACATCCCCTCCAACATTTTTTATTGCTAATTTTCTTGATATAGGACATTCTTACTGGGGTGAGGTGGAATCTCAATGTTGTTTTGATTTGTATTTCTTTTATGGCCAGTGAAGTAGAGCGCTTTTTCATATGTTCTTGGCCATTCTCATTTCCTCATCAGAGAAGTCTCTTTTTAAGTCTTTAGCCCACTTGTTGAGGGAGCTGTTGGTTCTTGGTAGTTTTGTTTTGGTTTCTTTTCTTTGGAGTTAATTTCACAGAATATTACTATATATGATCAACTGTTCATAGATATTGAGCTTTTTCTAACTACTCCTATGCTTCGCATCCTTTGGCCTCTGTGTGCTAATGACTAGGGTACTATATAATTTATTATGTCCCAGTTTAATTATTTGTTTTGGTCATTCAATGTCTTTACTTGTAGATTTATAGGCACATTCTATTTATCACAAATTAGGAAAATGATGCAGCCTATATTTCTTTGGATCTGGCTTACTACCCTTAATATGATATTTTCCAAGTCTTTCTATATTCTTGCTAATGGATGTGTAGAATTCTACTGTTTATGTGTGTGTGTGTGTGTGTATATGTGAGTGTGTGTGTGTATATATATATATATATATATATAATTTTCTTTATCCAATCATACACTGAGGGAAATTTAGGTTGATTTCATATCTGGGATATGGTAAACAATATGCTGCAATGAATATGAATGTGCTGGTTGCTTTAATTTGGCCTAATTTCTGGTCCAGGAGTGAATGCTGACTTATATGTGAATGCTCAGAAGTGAAATTGCTGACTTATACAAAAGCTCTGTGTTACACGAAAGCTCTAGACTGAACTGTTTACATTCTCATCAACAGTGTAATAGGGTTCCCTTTTGGACACTTTCTTGGAGAATGGCAAAAACAATCTTTAGCAGGAAGCACCACATGGGAGGAATATGGATGTCCATCAAGCTCTATTATAAAGCCACAGTAAATAAACAGCTCTTCCTCCCCATCGTCATGGGGTCTTGAATTCTAGACCTGTGCACTGTCCCAGAGCCCTCAGTCAAAGCCAGCTCTCTACTCCTTTGAACTGTAAATGTGAACCAGTGCAACATCAATAATTACAAAACCATATGCTATAAACCAACTGTACTCACTACTCACTGCCTTACATATCAGACTGTAACCCCAGAGCTACACCATTTTGACAATCAATTAAAAAAACAGATTGGAGCTGGCACAAAAAACAGGCATGAGGACCAATGAATCAGAAAAGAAGAAGACCCAGAAATAAAGCCACAACATACAGCCAAGTAATATGTGATAAAGGTGTCAAAATGCAGATTAGAAGAAAGACAACCTTTTCAACAAATGGTGCTACACACAGAAAACTAAAGCTCGATAGTCATATATCACCTTGTACCAGAACCAACTCTAAATGCATAAAAGTGCTCAATGTTAAGCTAAATACTGTGAAAATACAACAGGAAGAGATTGGGGAAACCTTGCCTTCTTGGCATGGGGAAAAAATTCCTAATAAAGATGCACTATACAACAAATCAAAGAGTCTGGTTGCATGGGATTGTATGAAACTAACAACTATCTAGCAAAGGACATGGCTAGCAAGATAAATAGGAAACCCATTGAAAGGGAGAAAATATTCACTGGGTATAAATCAGACAAGAGCCTCACCTCCAAAAAATATGTAGAACTGCAAAAAGTAAACCGTCAAAACCACAACAACCCAGTCAATCAAAGGTCTAAAGAGCTAAATAAAGACTTCTCAGAGGAAGGAAAAACAATGGCCAATAGATACATGAAGAATTGTTCAGTAGCTCTGGCCATATAAGAATTTTAGCTCAAAATACTGAGATTCCACCTCACTCCAGTTAGAATGGCCATTATCAGGAAAACTAATAATACCAAATGAGATGTCTTTTTGAAATGAGTTTTAAAAAGACCTATTTGTGAGCGGTAAAATTAGTTCAACTTTGTGAATATAATGAAGAAAAAGACCTCATTTAATTGCACACTTTGAAAGGGTAAAATGAATGTTTTTAACATTGCATTGTTATCAAAGATTAAGTAGGCATAGTTCTGTGGGTTCATTTCTGGGTCCTCAATTCTGTTCCATTGGTTTTCAGGCCTGTTCCGGTACCAATACCAAGCTGTTTTTATTACTATATATTTATAACACAAGTTTAGATCCTTATATATCACCCTGCACCAAAATCAATTCCAAATGGATCTAAGACCTCTAAATAAAAACAAATACCCAGAAAACACTAAAACAAGGAGTAGGAGAAACACTTGGGTTCCTTGGCACAAGATTAAACTTCCTTAACAAAGACCCAGAAATGCTACAAATCAAGGAAAGGATGGACAAATGGGACTGCATCAAACTGCAGAGCTTCTGCAGGGCAAAGGACATAGCTTGCAAGATAAACAGAAAGCCCACAGATTGGGAAAAGATCGTTACCGGATAGACAATGGACAAAGGCCTCATGTCTAAAATATATGCAGAACTAAAAAAATTAAATTCCTCCAAAACAAAACCGCAAAGAACCAACATCCCCATCAAAAAGTGGGCTAAAGACTTAAAAAGAGACTAGACTTCTCTAAGGAGGAAATTAGAATGGCCAAGAGACATGAAAAAGTTCTCTACTTCGCTGGCCATAAAAGAAATACAAATCAAAACAACATTGAGATTCCACCTCACCCCAGTAAGAATGTCCTATATCAAGAAAACTAACAATAATAATTGTTGGAGGGGATGTGGCCAAAAGGGAACTGTACTTCATTGTTGGTGGGAATGTAAACTGGTTCAGCTACTCGGGAAAGTGGTATGGAGATTCCTCAGAAGGCTAAACATAGAGCTCCACTTTGACCCAGCAGCCCCACTTTTGGGCGCCTACCCAAAAGACCACAAACAAGAACACACTAAATCCACCAGCACAACAATGTTCATCACAGCACAATTTGTCATAGCTAAAATATGGAACCAACCCAGATGTCCCTCAGTAGATGAATGGATCAGGCAAATGTGGTACATATATTCAGTGGAATTTTATGCCTCTATCAGAAAGAATGCCATTGCCCCATTCATAAGGAAATGAAAGGAGTTGGAGAAATTATACTAAGTGAAGTGAGCCAGACCCAAAGAAACATGGACTCTATGGTCTCCCTCATAGGGAAAAATTAGCACAGTATTAGGCTAGTCACAGCAGAGGATCACAAAAGCCTAATAGCTATGGCCTTATGAACACATAAGATGATGCTAAGTGAAATGAACTCCATGTCATCGAAACGACTTTTATATCACTGTTGTAATCACTTTCAACATGCCATGTGAAACCATAGCTTCTATTGTTGATCCTCTTTTATCCCCTTCCTGTGGCTGTACCTGCACTATCACTGTATCTTATCTGAGTACACTGGATACTGCATATACTGGTATTAGAACTAGGGAAGTGAAAGGGAATAACAAAATTGAGAGACAAAGGATAAAAAAACAAATGACTCCAAAAGCAACACTTGCAAAACCATTTGGTGTAAACTAACTGAACAATTCATGGGGGGAGAGGGAAAGGGGGAGGGAGAGGGGGAATGAGGGAGGAGGTAACAAACAGTATAAGAAATATACCCGAGGCCTAATGTATGAAACTGTAACCTCTCTGTACATCACTTTGACAATAAATAAGAAAAAAAAAGATTGCATCTTTAGAAAACTGTATCAACTAATATATGGACTGGTTTTTAAATAATGAATTACAAAACACTGCACTTCCAGTGCCAAAGCAGAGAGCCTCTTGGAAGAGACACCAAAATAACTTGATTTCTATCATCACCCTAAATATTGCTTATCTACTCAGAACTAACTGGGCTTGAGCAGGATGCTCTGAGACACTGTGTCCAGGGTTGCTAGCACTTACCAGCACAGCTTTTGCTAAAAGCTTTAAAATTCACTTAAATCGGGAAGAGGTTCCCCACATTTCTTTCTCCTAAGTTCCAGAAAGTAGTCAGGTAAAGGACTGTAGGGTGGCCTAAGTATGTCTTGTCATTTGGGATCAGTGGTGTCACCATAAATGGGTTAATCAATATTGAACAAGTTATTATACCGTATACAGGCAAGCATCTTCAAAATAGTAGATTCTTTAATTGACCTCTCATCTGAGACTTGTAACATTATTGATAATATGGGAAGGTCAATGGCTGCCATCCTGTGATATTCAGATTATACTCAGTATGTTAGACATTTTAAAAATACAAAATTCAGAGGTAACTTAAGCACACTTGTATATAAATATATAGAATGATGACAGGTAAGAATTGTGGAAAGGTTAATATCTAACGTAAAAACTACCTCTCTTATAATATAATTTATAGTATAATGGGCAGTTTGTATTGTTTAGAAATAATTTAAAAGTTGTTTATTAAAGTTGGAAACTTCATATATTTATTTGATTAATTACTTTGGAAACCGAAGGGATGATTTAGAATATATATTTATATACATGCCATGAAGGAAGTGTACTGAAGCAAGCTAATTAAATGAATACTGATAATAAACATTGAAAAAAATTGTCAAACAGGGCTTCATCAGAAGAATATATTCAATCGTGTAGTGAATCTTTCTTTTGATATTAAGCTATTGGTAAGATTTAACCATAGCTGTTCCATGGGAACATTAGGCTTCAAACAACAACCTGCTTAAACTAAATTCTCTTCCCCACTCATAGTTTGCTTAATTACTTGTACTTTTTCTTAGAGACACACAAGTGAATATTTTAGACATCAATACATTCCCAGGCCCAGATGTAAACATTATTTCTCTTCTAGAGCAACTCTCATTTTTCTTAAAATCATGACCCATTTGATATAATAAAAACAGCAACCTTAATTTTAATTTGTCATATTGTAGGGTATAAACTGAGTAAATGTTAATAGCATTCTTCTTGAGTAATCAGTTCTACATGATTACCCTAAAAATTGCCAAAACCTTGTTTATTCTTCATTTGTATCTGAAGATGATGGCTTGCATGAGGTTGGATTAATTTACTTTCTGATTTGTATTAAAACTTGCCACAATTATTCATAGTCCTTTTCAATGATATTTATCCTGACAAAACAGCTCAATTTTAAAGCAGCTCAGCGGGACAAAATTAGGACCAGAAGGTATTTCTCTTGATAATCCCAAATAAGTTGCAATGGAAGATCCCATTCTACTTGATTTTTCTTTCTCTCTCTCTCTCCATTTAATAAAAATGGACAAGATACAACCTCTAAAACCTTGTGAGAACTTTCCTTGGAAGATATTTCGTTTCCTTCTAAATAAAATCATAGTGCATAGCTTGTGGCTTTAACACCATCTAGTGGGCTTTGTCTGTGACAGCAAGTGAAAATTAGGTAGAGACAAAGAAGCCCACCAAGGGGCGGGGTAAGGGGTGGGGGGGAGGCATGGGTCATCCCAGGACCCTGTGAAGAGGGAAGGTTTCAGGAGCCCAAATTAGAGAAACTACACATACTGGAAAAGACATCTGGTTATATGCTGTAAGAAGAAGAGTGATGAGAAATGATCATTGGACACCTTTCTTTCTCATTTAATATTGTTGAGAAAAGGCAAAAACCAAGAAATTTCTTCCAAACATGGAACTTGAAAATGTTCTCATTGGAAAAACAATAATCATGATGATAGAATGTTTGGCAAGACAATACCAAAAGTGGAGGCAATAAAAAGTAATATGACAAAAGCAGGCACTGGTGGCTTACACCTGGAAGCCTAACTACTCAGGACGCTGAGATATCAGGATCACAGCTTGAAGTCAGCCTTGGCAGAAAAGTCTCTGAGACTTATATCTCCAATAATTCTGAAGTGGAGATATGGCTTAAGTGGGAGAGCTTAACTCTGAGCAAAAGAATCTCAGGGACCAAGCTCAGGCCCTGAGTTCAAGCCCTGGGACTAGCACACACAGAGAAATCTTATGATGGAAAATTTAAAGTCCAAAGCTCCTTTAGAAGAATATTGAGATGTATTTTTTAATCTTTTACTTGCTAATAAGAATGTGCAAATAGAACACTGAATTGCAATAGCAAGATTATGGATTAGTGGGTAACTCTTTTAAGGGAAGCAGAATAGAAGATTAGGTAAAAAAAATTTTTTTAAAAGAGCCAAAAAAGGACTACATAAGGAATTTAAAGGGAGAGAGACAACAGTAGGCAAGAACCCTGATTCAAAATATAATAATAAAGGCATAGCTTTTGGCAATATTATAAATAAATCTTCCTGCTCAGAATTTAAAATTATTTCTAAAATTCTCACATATATACTTCATTAAGAATTATGAGAATGACCAGAGAGGATGTGTGGAAAGAGGATTTTCATACAATGAAAATGTGAATTTGTGTAAGCTCTCTGGAAATCAGAACAGATTCTTCCAAAAACCTAAAGAATATCTTCCCTATGAATCTACCAAACCACAATTTGACATTTATTACATATCTGAAACAGAGTAACCCTCTGCCAATATATGTGCATGTATGTTTATAGCCACTGTGTAATATTACACATTCATAAAGAAAAATGAAATCATGTCATTTGCAGAACAATGGACCCAATTAGATGACAACTTTCCAAGAGAAGCCGAGCTCAAAAAGCAAACCTCATGTGTTTTCACACATATTTGAAAAGTAGACCTAAAAGATACATATATTCATAGACAATGTACATAGATGACATATACATATAGATAGACATATGTATATATTCATACAGTACATACATACATGTAATATACATATAATACATATATCCAAATATAATTATTTATATGGTTAACTATAGAACATGAATCAAACTAAGAAATGATTCATGCAGAGAAGAGTAACTTTGTAATATACTACAAGTATAAATGAGGGGAACATGGAGAAATTTAGCACAAGCTATAGAAACAGGATTGAGTGAGGAGTAGATAGACTGTGAGTGGGTGGGGACTGGGGTGGGCTGGGACTGACAGGCAGGATAAAGAAGATTGAATGCTGTCAAACTAGATTATTTGCAACTACATAAATGAAACAAGAAAATCTATTGGGAATTCTATTTTGTGGGGAAAGGAGGCAGAGAATGTGATGAAAAAAGTGAGATTGATTGAAATACAGTATAGATGTGGAGATGTAATAATGATATCACTTGTCTGTCTAATATGAACTAATAAAATATAATTTTGAGTAAATATGCCTGTTAATTTTAAGTAATAATCATTGAAAGAAATTATGGCTTTGCCAAATTTTTTGCCAAAATGTGTTTCAATTAAATTTTGGCAGTCCAAGTACTTAAACAAATTTTGTATTTTTTTATTGTTAAATTGATATACAGAGCAGTTACAGTTTCATACGTTAGGCATTTACATTTCTTATACTGTTTGTTACCTCCTCCCTCATTCCCCTCTCCCCCATCTCCCTTTCCCTTTCCTCCCATGAGTTGTTCAGTAGATTTACACTAAACAGTTTTGCAAGTATTGCTTTTGTATTCGTTTGTCTTTTTTACCCTGTGTCTCTCGATTTTGGTATTCCCTTTCAGTTTCCTAGTTCTAATACCTGTATACTAGGTTTCCAATG
Organism: Perognathus longimembris pacificus; assembly: GCF_023159225.1. Taxonomy (NCBI): domain Eukaryota; kingdom Metazoa; phylum Chordata; class Mammalia; order Rodentia; family Heteromyidae; genus Perognathus; species Perognathus longimembris. The sequence goes on along the minus strand of NC_063164.1, from coordinate 73,309,391 downwards.
TACTCAGATAAGATACAGAGATAGTGCAGGTACAATCACAGAACGGGGATACAAGAGGATCACCAACAATAGAAGCTATGGTTTCACATCGCATGTTGAAAGTAATTACAACAGTGATATAACAGTTGTTTCCATAACATGGAGTTCATTTCACTTAGCATCATCTTATGTGTTCATAAGGGCATAGCTATTGGGCTCTTGTGAGCCTCTTCTGTGACTAGCCTAACCTGTGCTAATTATTCCCTATGAGGGAAACATAGTGTCCATGTTTCTTTGGGTCTGTCTCAATTCACTTAGTATAATTTTTTCCAAGTCCTTCCATTTCCTTACAAATGGGACAATGTCATTCTTTCTGATAGCGGCATAAAATTCCACTGTGTATATGTACCACATTTTCCTGATCCATTAGTCTACTGAGGGGAATCTGGGAACACACTAAAGCCACCAGCACAACAATGTTCAACGCAGCACAATTTGTTATAGCTAAAATTTGGAAAGAAATTTTTTGTAATAAAAGCAAACTATGCCCTATAGCTATCAAGGGATAAGATAAATGTTATTAAAGATGTTTATTCTAAGCTAAAATTCCAAATAAAGCAAACTATTTGTCGTTGGACTGAGTTTAACTTAGACCCTTCATTGAAACAGAACTTTAGGAGTATCTTACAGCAGCAACATGCAAATTGCTATTTTATATTTTTGAAAAATAAAACTATCTTAAAGGCAATGATCTCCATACAAGTTACTGAAACATTTCACAAAATAAATACCTTAAGTATTGGAACATTGCTTGCACCACATGCATAATAATTATTGTTATGTAAGTCAAAATTTCATAAACTATATCTCCAAATAATTTTGCCAGACATCATAAGCCTGTCCATTTACTCATTTCCTAAAAATTATTTTTGGAGTGTTTGAGAAGTTTTCATGAACAAAAGTTATGAAAATTTCCACCTTCTCTTAGATTTAGTTGTACAAGATAATGAGATTGAACCCAAGCTAAGATTTGACCCTATAAAAACATTTGCTGTTAAATAATACATAAACTGTTAATTCTTACTAAGTCAGTAGAGTGGCCAGACTTCTCAAAACTTCTACTTATTTTCAAGCCTAGTTCATGACAAGAGTAATGATAAAATTCAAATAACAACAGCACAGATTATGTTCCAAACAACTGACCACTGAGATCTCATGTCTGTGCTTTGTCCTTCCTGGAGGGACCATAGATTTTGTACCTAATTAAATAGTGACTGTGGATGGATTAATGCTCTCAATGATTTTCTGATTTAGTTGACTAACTGAATATTTCCACAGGGCAGAGTGCAATTTCCTTGTGTGCCCCAATTAGCACTGCTAACTGGGGCACAAAATCGGCATAAAATTGAGGCCTGGTTTTCTACCAGCCACCATTCACACAATGGCAAATAGCCAAGGAGACTCAGAAGGAAGTCTTCCACCGGCTTCCTCCTCTAAACCATAGAATAGTCCACTGTTATATATAAGGAAAGATTTAATATGCAAATTGTCAAAAGAAAGGTAATTTATTCCAGAAGAACATCAGAATTGAGGGCCTTCTATTGACTTGGAGATGTAAGAGCAATGGGCACATTGGAGATCATTTTTGAGAAGATGTTGGTTGCCAAAGCTGAGACCCATGAGTATCTTCTCTCATAGAGAGAAATACACTAAGATGTCAGATGCAATTTTGTACCTGGCATAGGAGATTTTTGCCATATTTCCACAAGTTGTTTGCTTGGAAGCCCATGAAGCTACATAATGAAATTCCCTATTCATGTTTCACAGGTTTTTCCTCTGCCATTATTGATAAAATTTAAGAGGCCCATAGTGCCACATTTAAATTATAAGAAATTTTAACACATTTGTTTGCCATTTGAAAGTCCAACATTTTCTTTAATCTAATATTTCATTTCCCTGCTATTTATTCATTTAATAATAGGCTTTTGTACAAACACAAAATAATGTAACCAAAAGGGCAAGTGCAATAAATAGCCTTATGAAGAAAGAATGTCTACCAGCTTTTCATAATGCAAATCGAAAATCTTGTTAAAACGTGATCGTGCATAGGACCTTTACAGAATGAGAACAACTTTTGTTCACAAACCCATTGTGACTTTGCTTCAATTCAATTACAGCAAAAGAGCACATGGGCTCTCTTTTATTGACCTCTAACCTGTACTACCTCTATGGAAGATGCCCGAACTGAGCCATTTACAATACAGGTGAGCATGCATATAAACGCAAGGATATTTAGAGGAGGAAAAGAGTCACAGACTTTTGACAATCTTGATACAGAAAGGCATGCAAATATAGCTTAGCCGTGACCTTCAACACACAAAGCCCATCCCATTGAACTATAATATTAACAAACAAAAAATATTAACAAACAGCTCCACATCAGGAGAACAGGGCTTAGTGAGTGATTCCTTACCATCTAATTCAGTCATTGTGATCTTGCCTCATAGACTCCTTGAGGGTGATAGATACAGTTTGCAATATTGAAATGTTTGCCTTCTATTTTCTTAAAGCATTTGTCAATGAAAAGAAAAAATCTTGTTAAAAACATTACTTACACATTTGTTTAGAGCACTTCAGGAGTGTGTCACTTCAGGTCTCAGAAATATGACTTATTTTCAGAAGGTCTCAGATTCATTCAAGGAATGATTTGTTTTGTTCAATGTACTATTCTTACAAGTATGGAAGGAATAGTTATCCCTTTCTTCTTGCCGAGAAAATGACCCTTATAATTAATTAATAAAGGGATTGGATTTAAAGTTACATACGAACCATTGTGTCACAGATCACTGATATTTGTAGCTTATTTTATCTGGGTTATATTTTAAGTTGTTGGTAAAATTATTTAATCCAAGCCTCAAATTTTAGAATATATATCAGAGAAGGATGGGGCAGGGGGAGAAAGAGAAAGAGAGACAGAGAGCAGGGAGAAAGGGTGACAAGGGAAGGAAAATGAGGAAAACAAATTTTCATTGAACAAGGCTATGAATAGGAGGAGGAAGAAGAAAATACAGCTGAGAATGGTGTATATTTTCTCACCATGTGGACTCATTTAAATATATTTACTTAATGGTTTAAAGCCCAAAGATTATCTAATTATACACAGTAAAATCTCTGATTTACTGCATATCTCAAAGAAAAGAGAAAAAGAAAGAATTGAAATTGAGCTAAGATGTAAAACTGAAAGGAGGTAACCAAAAGAAGAAATATATACTAACAAAGCCCAAGTTACAGATGAGATATTTTGATAACTAAACAAAGAAACCAAGATCTTAAATCTATTCATAGAAACTGGTCCAGCAATTGCATTCATTAGTGTTTATGCAAAGGTGGTAAAGAGTTATGTTCACCCCAAAACCCATACAAATAAATGAATAAACTGTGATATATAGGGACATTAATAGACAATAAAAAGAAATTAAATAGTCAGCCACAAAAATAGACAGGGATAACCTTCATATTAATATTGCATAGTGAAAGAAATTAAAAGGCTGAAAAGGCTGCATTTTGCATAATTCCAATTCCATGATATTCTGGAGAAGGCAAAGCTATAAAGAGAGTTAAAGATGATCCATGCTTAGAAAAAGATGAATGGATGAGGTCCAGAAGTTTGAGAGGAATAAAGTTATTTCCTGTCATACTAAAATAATGGATATTTGTCAAGTTTGACTAAAGCTGTAGAATTTACAACACAAATAATAAACATGGATGCAAGTTTTAGTCAATAACAATCACTCATCAATTATTACAAATGTATCATACTAATGCAGATGTTAATAATGAGAAAATTGCTTTTCTAGGGATAGTAGTTGAGGGGATATACAGGAATTCTTCTTTATTCTCAATATTATTAATTAAAATCTTGGGATGGAGCTGTTGTGTTTACTGACATGTGTGTCCATGCTTGGATTCTGTGAGCTGACTCTGGCTTTCCCCAGGACTGAACCTCAGCCAGCATCCATCTTCCCTTGATTCTACAAGTCAGTGATGCCCCAGAATCTCCCTCGAGAGAGACAAAGACCAGAGAGAGAGATAGCCAAGAGAGTTGAAAGACATTCAGAGACAAGAGAGACAGACACACAGAGACAAGAAAGACACAGATAATAGTGGATCAGGGAGACACACAGAGAGACAAAGAGAAAGACAAGAAAAATAGAGACATACAGAGAGAAAGAAAGAGAGAGACACAGAGAGAGATGAAGACAAGAAGGACAAAAATAGAGACAGAGAGGTGTCAGCAAGACAGAGACAAGAAAGAGACACAGATGGGGACAACGAATGAGACAAGAGAAAGACACACAGAAAAAGAAACATGGAGACAAAGAGAAAAAAGAGATGAGAAGTGCTGACAACCCTGCTGATCCCCTGGGGGTCCCACAGAATAGTCACCCTGTTGATTTCTGCTGGGAAGATTCACTTCTCAAGGATGTCATGAAATAAGTAAATAAATAAAGCCAGAATTGAAAGTATAGATCAATTGGTAGAGCACCAGCCTTGAGCAACAAACAAACAAAAACTTAAGAAATGTACACACTGCCTTGTGTATTAAACTATAACCACTCTGTACATCACTTTGACAATAAAGAAAAAACAACTAAGAAACAGCACCCACCCCCTACCTTGAAGCCCCATGACGGGGAGAAACACAAAACAAAACACACACAAACAAAACAAAGGAAAAACCATCAAGTTATTCATAGGAACATGCCAAAAGGAGAAATAAATGCTGAGATCTATAGCACATTATCATCAAAGACCCTGACTAGGCAGCTCAAGCCTGTCTTCCTAGCTACTCAGGAGGCTGAAATCCAATTCCTGGTTCAAAGCCAGCCTGGGCAGGAAAGCCTGTGAGAAATTTATCTCCAATAAACCACTCTGAAAAAGCTGGAAGTGGTGCTGTGGCTCAAATGGCAGAGCACTAGCCTTGAGCAAAAGCAGCTCAGGGACAGCACCCAGGACCTGAGTTCAAGCCCAAGAACTGGCAAAATAAATAAGTAAATAATAAACAAACAAACAAAAAATCTTGGCATAAAATGTATTAAGAAAAATATAACTAGTCACTTAAATATACAGTACAATGTTTTTTTAAATGTCTATAAAATTTGTTTTTACACAATCCTATGATTCAAACCTCATAAAATAGGTATATAAGTGCCCAGAGTTAAAAATAGAGTTTAATTAGGAGTCTTCTTCAACAAAGATACTCCAATGATTTTACCTGTAAGTTTTCCTATCAACTATGGTTAAAATAAAAATAAAAATTCCATACACATGCACAGAAAATACAAATTATCACTCACATCTATTACAATGGAATGTGTGTTTGTCAAAAATTAGGGTTTTTGTTTATTTGGATTTCCTGAATCAAAAAATATAATCAGTAGAAAAATAACATAGATCAAAATTATGTGAATATACAGAAATACAAACAAACACATTCAAGATGATGGATACAAAGTTGCACACTGTATGAGATTATTTTCCACAGGTAAGTGCATCTAAATTATAATTTGGTACATGAAAATATCAGATTGAAATGAGGGGATGAAGCTTTCTTGTCTGTTTCTGAGGTGGGATAATGGTTTATTCATTTAACTTACAACATGGAACCTTAAGAAAGGGAGCCATGCCATCTTCCCCATTGGGAATGATGGCAGAAATCTTATCAGCCCCCATAAATAACAACTCCCAGTTCTAATAATGGTGATGTGAGAGCTAGCTGCAGCTGTAATGACACCCTCAATGAAATGAAGATCTGCCATCTCTACCATTGAGCACAGCCAGCTTGCTAATCAAATACTGGCAGAGTGAACCAGAGTTATGAAGCATCATTATTATGATTTAAATGTAAGTTGTTGTGGAAGATTGACAGTCTTGAAAAGTAAAATCATCCATTTTTGCAGCAAATAGTTAGAGCCTTTGCAGTGGCAGTGCTCTCCCCCGTTGACTGACCTGCCAAGTAGGTGGAACTCTTTTCAAAGGACCACATCTGGTAAGAAGAATAGCTTCCTAGCAAGAAACAGATCCTAAGTACAAACTGAAGCACTGCCAAAGGAGAAAGAAAAAGAAAGAAAGAAGAAAGAAAGAAAGAAAGAAAGAAAGAAAGAAAGAAAGAAAGAAAGAGAGAGAGAGAGAGAGAGAGAGAGAGGGAGGGAGGGAGGGAGGGAGGGAGGGAGGGAGGGAGGGAGGGAGGGAGGGAGGGAGGGAGGAAAGAGAAGGAGGGAAAGAAGAAAGAAAGGAAGGAAGGAAGGAAGGAAGGAAGGAAGGAAGGAAGGAAGGAAGGAAGGAAGGAAAGAAGGAAGGAAGGAAGGAAGGGAGGAAGGGAAGGAAGGAAGGAAGGAAGGAAGGAAGGGAGAGAGAGAGAAAGAAAGAGAGAGAGAAAAAGGGAGGAAGGGAGGATTGGGAGGAAGGGAAAGAGAGAGAGAGGGAGAGAGGGAGGAAGGAAGGGAGGAAAAAATTCATATCCTATGTTCTCTAACATTATTAAAATGTTATTATCTACACCGGGATATTTATAAGTTATAGAGTATGGCTTCAATTATGTCTTGTCTATTACAAAATAAATACAAAATGCAGACTATTTTTTTTAGTCAGTTCTAAAACTTGACAGTAAGCTTTGTGCTTGCTTGGCTAGTTTTCTGCCATTTGAGCCACACTTGTGGCCTCCCTTTAGGCTGGGTATATCTTTGGAGATGAAGTATCATGGAATCTTCTTCCTTGGCTGTATTAGAGCCAAAATCCTCCACATCTCAGCCTTTTGAATAAATAGGATTACAAAACTGAGGAATTGGTATCTGGTAATACCTAGTCATAGTAAACAATGTTTTAAATCATTTGATAAATTCAATTAATAGTACACAATGTTTTTGTTCCCACTAAGAAGGCTGTTACCTGTGTGTTTATATGTGTATATACATACATGTACATAAATACATGTATATTCATACACATGCACACACACACACACACACACACACACACACACACACACACACACGATGAGGGTGGTCCTGAGGCATTAACTCAGGGACTGGATGCTATCACTGAACCTCTTTTTTTCTTCAAGACTAACAATTTACACTTGAGCCTGAAGTTACAGTTTGGTTTGTTTGGTTTTGTAGTAGTTAATTGTGGATAAAAGTATTATGGACTTTCCTATCTGCTCTGGCTTGAATCACAATCCTCAACTGTTAGCCTCCTGAGTAACTAGGAGTACAGGTGTAACCCAGCCATGGCTGGCTCTCTTAACTATGTCTAATTGTTAGTAATGTGACTGAATTTGCTACATAATTTTTCACAATACTTTTTAACACTATAATGCACCAGTTCTTGATTCAGTTTATTTAATCATTTGTTTTTCTCTCTGTAAGAACTTAAAAGCCCTCCGTGCAGGAACATGTAGCTACATATAGAATAATGAATCTGTATTTTCACTTTATATTTAATTATATTCATTTTTAAATCATACCCAGCCCCAACACTTATGCAAAGATTATTTGTAAACTTACATATGTCCTATGTCACTCATTTTTTCTTTACAAGCTAATTGGACATTGTAGAATTTGTATAACAAATGAGTCAATACACATCAAAAGGTCTTCACTTGGCAGCTTTTAAAATCTTAAAAAATTTCCAAGTTTTTAATTGTCACTTATCATAACAAATAATAATTGGAAATTCCGTATATATCAAGGAGTCTCTTACATTTTTCATATATAACCTTATTTATTTCTCATGATAACTCCAGGAAAAAGTATTATTATTATCTCTATTTATACATGGACAAACAGGCATCCACCTAAATTCAGCTATAGGATAACTAACTTCAAAACAAGGAGTTTAACATTTAGAAATCACAAAGGAATGTAACCTGAAATGCATATGCTATGGTGATATATAGGCAGATTTCTATCTCTTTTCACCGAAAGAAATAGCAAAGAGGGAAAACCTTAAAAGTACATAGCAGGGAGATGTCCACATAATCCATTTTGCACAAAAGATCATGCAGTGAAAAGCTTGTTATAAGAGGGAGTAACACCTCACTGATAAAGGGAGCTGCTGTAGTTTTGAAGAATTCTTTGAGTAGCTCTCATGATAGACAAACATACATGAGGACCCTTCTTCATGAACTCCTGGATCCACTGTAAGAGATTAAAATTAGTGACTCATTTTCAGTATTCACAACTGTCATATGAGTAAAGGCTGTGGGATATGTAAAGCAACTGTCCCAATATCCTCTAATAATTATTGATGTTACCAGTTGCATCTAAAAGTTGTCACTTACTCGGGCATCTATCTAAAGTAGAAGTAGAAAATATAATAGAAGGAGCATGGATGTTTATCTGCTGAAACTCATTTGCTTTCCAAGTCAATGTAACAAATTTGGAATATTATCCATGTTAAAACTCATCACTTGTTTTGATAACACATTCACATACTTGCTCATAGAATAATAAAGATGGTCTCTGTGAGATAAAGATTTCCATGCTCACACTCCATCTCTTTACAGTGCAAGATAAATATTTTATTTATAAAGAAAACCTAAATCTATAGCTCTGAGCACATGGTCACTGCTACTGATTGCAGTTAAAATGGCTTCAAAACCAAGAGGGAAGGAATCACTCTCAAGATTTCCTGCTGCCTTTTCCTTGTCCACTCCATAGATAGCTTTTTGACTGACTAACTCAGCATTGGGTGATAAGGAATTTTTTACTGTCTTCATTTTGTTTATGCACTGTTACTCTGGCTTGAACTCATGCCCTGACAGCTATCCTTTAGCTTTTTCACTTCAGGATTACAGTCTTCCAATTGAGCCATCGCTCCATTTTCAACTTTTGGGTGATTAATTGAAGTAAGAGTCTCACTGACAGACCTGTCTAGGATGACTTTGAACAGTGATTCTGCTATCTCAGCCTCCTGAATAGCTGGTATTGTAGACATGGGGCACCAGTGTCCAATTTGTTACCTTTATTTTTAGACTAAAATATAACTACTTTAAGGACTAAATTTCCTATTGCAACCTATGCCTTCCTCATGCTCCAGGTATCCACTTAAGAGTTTAATCAAGCCATATTTTCCCTGCCTCTCGAGATAGCAATGTACCTTATGTCTGTTGCCTTTGGTGTACAGACATCTATTGAGGCATGACCTATTCTGGAAATGAAAAGCATTTCTTTAGTTTCAGGATTATTTTTCCATCCCCTCAAAGGATATATCAGAAAGATAAAGATCCAACTCACACTGAAAATGGGTCCACTTTCAGGGAAAAGGTGAGTTAGAAATGGCTGGAGAAGATTCATGTGAGGATGCAGGTCATGGTAAAAGAAGATTCATCCAAGGTAAGATTTTTGCTTTGAAACCATTTTACTCTTCACGAAAAAAATACAACTCTTACTGTGAAGTCCATAGTTTAGTAAAAAGAACTCTACAACTCTAATTGAGAGGTAGAAATATTTCTATTGTGAATTAGCTACAGGATTTTGCTCATTAAAGCTTATCTGCTGGACCTTAGCTTGCTCAACTGTAAAATGGAAGTGGCAATCATAGATGAGTGATTTGCAAACCATTTTCCCCAAGCAAAGTCTTTATTTCTATTTTTAGAAATAAAGTGACATGATAAAAAGTAACAAAAATAAGAAGCTATAGTGCTCCTTCTCCCTCTGCACTGACTGGAAAGCTCACTCCAGGGAATTCAGAAGTTCCACACAACACAATTTGAAATACCAGACTAGGTCTCAAGGGCTCTCTCTAGCAATAAAACTCTATGATGGATGAGTCAGGAAACCCAATTCAGTTTCATACCTCTTCTTTGCCTTAACAGAGAATGACTCAATATTACAAAATGAAAAATTTACAGAATTCTGCCCCTTAAGAAAAATTGCAATCCAACTAGTTCTACAAAAATGTTTTTCATCTAATCTAAGTTTATCCTCATCAAGTTTATGAAGTTATTAGCAAGACCCTATGTATACAGCCATTCAAAGATAAGTTCCTTTCCATTAACCTTTTTTTCTCTCATTAAATAGCAGTATTAAAAGCATCAATAGATGAACTATCAGTCTCAACTTCTCTTGATGTATATTCTTTCTTTATGCATTACTTTGAGGTCAGAAAACAAACTAAATTCCCAGGAAGGCACAGAGGCAATGGGGACATGTCTATATAAAGAAGGCTTTTATTAATCTTACTGACCCACCATAATTTCCGAAGTCAACCGCTAATCAGACTCTTACTGACATCATCAAGGGATGGAAAGGAGAGATGTCCTGTGGGATTCATTTTTTCTCTGAGTCTGAGATATATATTTATAAAACCACAGGGTTGCTTTTGCTCTGAGCTGATGTGGGAAAAATTTCCCTCTACTATTGAAACATACACTTCTAAAGCTAAAGTTAATGATTAATTTTGACAGAACAGCAAAAAACATCTATTTAAATGTCAGAGACTGACTACATTATTGGCTCCTCTTCTGAATACTTTCATGGCAGTTTGACAACATAGGCAGCTGTACTGCTTGGCTCACTAATGCAGAATAATGAAGGTAAGATAAGCTCTATTTCTTACAACAAATTGCTTCCCATAACTTATATTTAATAAATGGGGGAAAGACAGCAGCATATTGTTACAGGTCCTAAAAATGTTCAGTAATGTCTCCATTCCTCTGAAGCAGAGAGCACAAACATTCAATATAGAATGTTTAAATGAATTCAACCAAATTCAAGAGAAAGAGGAAGTGAAAGTTACCTAAAGAAGGCAATAATTTTCAATGTGATTTTATGTTCTTGTAATTTATGCAAAATTTCCTTAAGAAGTATTTCTTTTGGCAAAATATCTCATAGACTATTACTGATCCAGTATTATGTATCGGTGAGGAAAAAAGGTCATAGGTACAGGCTTTATTCTATCCATGGACTATTCAATAGTACCAGGCAAATAAGTAAGTAAATCTGCCATTTACACTGTACAACTTTTGTTCTCTACAAATTGCTTTAGATCTCCAGTGAACTCAACAAATAATACTCTACTTAGACTGTGTGTCTTTCATTAAGGTCACATAATTTTATCCTGAAAAGTTAAGGATGAAAGGAAGAACAGAAAGACTATGGGAATGTGTCATCTGACATACAACAAACAACTTTCAACTGTGCTGAAAATGAACAATACAACTTGTGGGTATGGTACAAAGGAAAGTGTGACATTGTCCCAGAGGAAATGAACTCTTTGTCTGGCTTATATATCTGTAACCCTCTGTCTTTAGAAATTTAAATTAAAATAGTAAAAAAGAGAGAAACAACATTGCAATTCAACTCATTGTAAAACTACAATCATACCCACACACCCATCATCTTCCTCTTCACAGATAGAGTTAAGCTGAATCACCAACTACATATTATTGGCTGGAAATTTGTAGCCTTTTGTTAAGATGTCATTCTATATTACATGTTATAATTTCAGACATCTGCTCAGTATATGAATCCATATTTTGTCCAATGTTTCCTTATAGTATACATTACCCTGCCATCAGTCACTCAGTGGCTGTCTTGGTCATCAAACTTGTAATAACAAAATATTTGTGCAAAAACTGATTTTTTATTAATATGACTTCAAAATTCATGTATATTGATACTGGGGATTTAGATAGGAAATCCATAACTTGTTTTCTAGAATTACAAAGAAATATGTTAATAAGAAAATAAATATACCATACATTGTTAAATTATATGGTAAGAAAGGAAAATAAGTGCATGCCCATTTTTCTATTGAGCTTCATGAATCAAAATTTATGGTCACTGTATATGAACAGTGCGTAGGTAAAAAGGAAAAACACATTACATTTTGAGTGGAAGACATGAACAGAAAATGTGTTTTTTTTTGTTTGTGGTGCTTGGAATTGAAATCAGGGCTTTGCACAGGGTTGCTGCATCCCTGCTCCAGCTCCAAGAAGACCTGGTCTGACGAGATGATACATTGTACGAGAAAGCACTGAGCCTGCACAAAGAGTGATCACACTATGTATTATGTTGTAATATAAATGATATACATATATGAAAAAATATATAGAAAAAATTTAAAGCAAATGATTCATTGCTATCCATCATTTGGGGGATCCAGTAGAGATCTTTACAGTATAAAATGAGGGAAAAATGAAAGAAAAAATCAGTAAATCATGACTTTATATACTAGAATAGATAAGTGGTAGAAACTTGGAAGTAGGAATCTTGGGTCATATGTTTGGAGAATAATATATCCCTTTTCCAGGGTCCCATTTAGTATTATATTCATTGGTATTAATGACATGTATTTTAATTATATTCACATTCAACTATCTGAACTTACATGCAAAAGAAAAATGGAGTTTTTGAGCATTGTGTTGAATACCTGAAATCCTTTGCTTTGCCATGAGTATAATATGAATGCCATGATGAAAGTTAATATATCTGACAAGGTCACCTTCTACCTAATGTCAGCCATTATCCTTAATGTACAGTATGCACTTATTTTTTAATGAATGAACAAATAAACACATTTGCTTATACAAATAAGATGCACAGAATTAAAATCTGACTTTTAAAAATATCTTCTTACTTAAAGATGTTTTCCCACACCGTTTAAGCATTAATTCTTCTCTATTCTGTTAGTGATTTCTTACTCACAAAATTCAGTTAGGATTTTTAAATTATATTTATTCTAAACTAGCAGGTTTTTTCTCCCTTTCTTGTTAATGTTGGCATTAATTTGTCTGCAATACATTCTTTAATAGCCCCATTGAGAAGAATACTCACATTTCTTCATTACCCTTAGTTCAGAATTAAAATTCCTTAAATTATCATTTGTGCTGTTTTGCTGGTGACCCTTATAAGTTTATAAACAAATACATTTATTTTCCATATATTTATGTTTTGCCTTCTAATCAGAATGAAAATGAACCTAGAATCTTTATCGTATTCTCAACAGGCTTTGATGATACAATTAAAATACAAAGTAAGCAGAAGTTAAATTATCAATAAGAGTCATTTATTTTGCATTTTTATTTTAAAGAATACTTAAGAGAATTGTGATGAATTAGCAGTGACAAACTACTTCTTGCAGGCTGATTTTGTGTGGAGAGTTTAATTAAACATTGCAGCTGTTTATCTCTATGGTGATTAAATTTTCATATGTAAATTACATGTATTAAGATCAAGATAGTTATGTAAATGTCACTTGCCTTAATGTTTTGTGTTACCATTATTAACATCTAACAGTCAGTTTATAATCTTCTTGTATTGCAATCTATTGGCATATGATACATTACTAAGACAAGTAAATTTAGATTCAGAGAACAAATAAGTTTAGCTTGCATTTCTTCTTCCAATCTAAAGTTTATCAAGCAATTTGAATATATTACAGGAAAGTAAAGCATCTAGGAAAAACAGCTGTCTCCTTTCAAATCCATTTTGTAAAGAATATATTTTACATGCAACCTAAATATATATAAACAGGTTATTTGGGGAAAAATCAACAAACAAAAATGATAATTTCCTTTTTTTCCAAAATGTAGACAGTGTAAACCAACCAGAGCAATAGATATGCATACCACCACACTTTTGGAGTTACTGTTTCCAATTTAGTCCTAGGGATAGCAAAATGCCCTCCACATAAGGGACATAATGGGGCTTTTGGTCTCAAGAACAGCTCATGATTTCTCAGAACAAAAAGAAGGGAACCTTTAAAGCAAGGCTGTTGAAACCTTCAAACAATATTCACCCTTAGGTACCTCATTGGGTTTTCCAGAACTAACTCAGTACACCTTTAAGACCAAAGAAATTTTCTCATTTAAGTAGAGTAAAGGGGAGTAACTTAGTAAATAAAATGAAGTCAAATAAATTCCATTCACACTTAAATTATTTCTTTGATATATTAGAAATGGGTATAATGGAAAAATATGCCCTGATACTTGTAATGTCTTGAGTAATTATCCACATTTAGATACTCCCATCCACAGCATTTTTCTCTTCTACCATATCTATCTGCATTGAAAAGAACCTTCCTCACTGGGTAATCTCAACAAGATTTTTCTCCTTTTTTTTGCGTATTATTTAGCTATTTAACTTTGGTCAGTCGGCTGAGCTCTTCAGCTCAAGGGTAGCACTCTACTAGTTGAGCCACAGTGCCACTTCTGGTTTTCTGGTGGTTAATTGGAGATAAGTGTCTTTTATACTTTTCGACCCCAGCTGTCTTTGAACCACGATTCTTAGATCTCAGACCCCTAAGTACCTAGGATTGTAGGCATGGCATAAGCTACTGGCACCTGGCCAACACGATTCTTCTTAATCAAGCTAAAAGTTAAAATGAAATGGGAATTTCAACTTTTTTGATGAATTTCAATGCTTATACACTTCAAACTAATTCTTTAGCTCCTGAACAAATAAATCTCTTATTTACACATGTATCCTAATATAAGTGTTCTTTTTTTTAACCTTTAACTTATTTTGAAATCGTGTTCTTGCATTTGCTTTGCAAATGTTCCACTATTTGAGCTATGTGTATAGCCCATGTTTTGTGTTAGTTATTTTTCAGGTTTGGATATGGTTTGAGTATATTACCCAAAGTTTCATGCATTTGAATCTTGGGCCCTTGTGTGTCAGGTGATAGAATACTGAAGAGTTAAAGAGTCTCATGGAAGTTAATCAAGTCAAAGAGAAACTGCCCTCAAAAGCAGTTAATGTAGTGTTATGAGATTCTGGATAGCTCTCTTGAGAGTTTATTGATGTAGGTCATGTCCATTTGCTGTGTTTGGCCTTTTCAACATGCATTTTCATTTCTACTTCTCAGCCATGATGTGACTTGGACAAAAGGGAACCTTATTAGAGCTGAGGAGAGGCAGCTCTTAATTCTCCAAAACTGTGAGCTAAACATGTCTTTCTTTATATGTATACACACACATTGGGTATTTTGTAATAGTAGCACATGGTAGGCTAATACAATCAAGTTTTCCATGGGCCATTGACCAAAACACCAACATTACCATCATTTGCCCCAGTATCTGGCTTGCTTTTGCCATTAATGTGGAACAAAGGCATGAAATCAGGCTCTTCCTTTCTCTTTTTAATACCTGAGAGACCATCTGGAATATTGTTGATGGATGCAGTCATTTCAAGTTCTTGAGGAAACATAGCACACCTCTAAAATTACAATGAAAACTACCAGAACAATACTACTAAGAGACAAGACTGTGCCACTTAGACCAGGCACCTATGGGTCAAGCCACCTAATGTCAGATAATTTTGTTTTAATGAACTAGAGTGTAATTTCTGTAAAACGAAAGAAAGTAGAATAAGAGCTAAGGGCTGGAACAAAATAGAGACTCATTCTTTGAGTTCACAGTTCAGGTAGGGAAGACAATTCCTAGGCTTAAGCTTCCAGCATATTTAGATTGCAAAATGAGAAAGTTGGTAGCAATCTAACAATGTATCCCAGACCCAAAGAAACATTCACTACATGCTTTCTTTCTCTTATTTGTAATAACTAGAATATGTCTAGAATATTCTTAGCACAGGATCACAATATCTCAATAGCTACATGCATATGGATATATAAAATGATGCTCTTGGAAATGAACTCTAAGAAATGGAAACAAGAGATTATGGGTTTTTTAATTTTGTTTTTATGTAGTGTGCTGCTTGCAGGTATTTCTTTATTCTTTCTCTCCCCATTCCCATTTTGGTTTATTCCTTGTTGCCACTCTTTTTGTTTTGTTTTTAATTTATATACTCCTTGTCTTGTATATAAGTTCATTTGATTTGGGGAAGGGAAGCTGAATCACCCAAACGGCAGGACAAAGGCTGCAACAATTCAAAAGTGATACTAGACGTTTTATTTGAAATGAACTTTACATTTTGGGGAAGAGTGCAGTTGGTGGGGAGGATGGGAGAAAAGGATGGAGGGGGTACTACTTCAAAAAGAAATGCACTCATTTCCTTACTTATGTAACTATAACTCCTCTATACATCACCTTTACACTAAAATTAAAAGTTAGTGTCTTTTTATAGTCTTGTCAGTGAGATACCTGATATCAGAGAGCATGTAAACTGTCCTGAACTTTATATCAAATAATCTAGCTTTAGATCCTATGGATATAGGAAAAGGGCATTTTGTTATTAGTGATTCTAATCAAAATTGTAGAAGAAAACTACAAACATCTACATGGAAAATCATGACCATGTATTATTTTTTTATTTTTTTATTGTCAAACTGATGTACAGAGAGGTTACAGTTCCATAAGTTAGGGATTGGATACATTTCTTGTACTGTTTGTTACCTCATCCCTCATTCTCCCCTCCTCCACTTTCCTTCCCCCCCCCCCATGAGTTGTTCAGTTCATTAACACCAAACAGTTTTGCAAGTATTGCTTTGTAGTCATTTGTCTTTTTTACCCTGTGTCTCTCGATTTTGGTATTCCCTTTCAGTTTCCTAGTTCTAATACCAGTATACACGGTTTCCAATGTACTCAGAGAAGATACAGAGATAGTTCAGGTACACCACAGGAAGGGGATATGAGAAGATCATCAATAATAGAAGCTATGATTACACATAGCACGTTGAAAGTAGTTACAACAGTGATATAACAATCATTTCCATACATGGATTTCATTTCACTTAGCATCATCTTATGTGTTCATAGGGTGATCCTCTGCTGTGACTTGCCTAAACCTGTGCTAATTATTCCCTATGAGGGAGATCATAGAGTCCATGTTTCTTTGGGTCTGGCTCACTTAACTTAGTATAATTTTTTCCAAGTCCTTCCATTTCCTTACCAATGGGGCAATGTCATTCTTTCTGATAGTGGCATAAAATTCCATTGTGTATATGTACCACATTCAAAAAAACTAACAATAACAAATGTTGGAGGGGATGTGGCCAAAAGGGAACTCTACTTCATTGTTGGTGGGAATGTAAACTGGTTCAGCCACTCTGGCAAGCCTTATGGAGATTCCTCAGAAGACTAAACATAGAGCTCCCCTATGACCCAGCAGCCCCACTTTTGGGCCTCTACCCAAAAGACCACAAAAAAGAACACACTAAAGCCACCAGCACAATGTTCATCGCAGCACAATTTGTCATAGCTAGAATATGGAACCAACCCAGATGCCCCTCAGTAGACGAATGGATCAGAAAAATGACCATGTATTAGAGAAATCTAGACTAAATTGTCATCCAGGTCAACCCATGTGTAAGTAACAAGCAAAATATGACGAGAAGAACTAGAAGCGTATGATTCCTGCAGTGTTCTACCAAAAAACAATCTTTCTTCAGTCATTTGCTACTTTTTCAATGGTAATCTGAGTACAACTAAATCATTTGCCAACTAAGTCTAGTCTCATTAAGTGTGTCTTTATCATTTATACAATGTAGTCAAGAATAATGATGGGTAACAATGGCTTCTCTAAGTCTTCTTTGCTGCAATTTTTAACAAAGAATTTTGTGCAGGAATCTAAAAAGCCTCTTAGAGACTGGACTCAAAGTGAATAACTTAGCATCATTCTTTTCAGTTATATACATAGGAGGACTTAAGTTTACTCAAGGTCTACAAGTATTCTGAAGACTCATCATCCTTACGTTGGGAATACATTCTTAACTTCTAAGACTAGAAATCCTATCAACCAGTGCTAGGCGATTTATTTTGCAAGGGGCTTCAATGATTCCATACTCAGGTTTAGTAACCATAAATAATTTAGCCAAATCTGATTCCATAGATATTCCAAGTTATGATATTTTAGTGAAAGCCTTAATAAGAGGAACAATGTTACCCATTACAAACACTTTTGAGGAAAAAAGATTCTTATTGAATTTGTACACATGAGTATATTGTTATGAAAATGATAATACTGATAATTTCTGTATTCTGGAATTAACTGGTAGGGAAAATTGCTTAAATTTATAATAAGTTATATTTTAACCAACTACTGCAATTTATAGTAGCTTGAGAGTGAAGTTTAAATGTATTGTTTAAAACTAGAAAAGAAAATATTAAAGGTTCAAAATGTTTCTAATTTGTAAAAACTACGACCATCTTTATCAGTTCAATAAGTCCTATGAGGTTAATTCTTATTGTGCTTGACTTTAGGTTAGTAATTTTGCCAACATACAAAGTTCAATGGTCATAAAGTTATCAAAATTTTGCACAGTTCAGTCTTATCTACAAATTTTCTTAAGGAAAGTGGCTTTAAGTTTCTAGTTTGTGAAACTTTTTCTGTGAGTTTAACAAAATGAATATCAGGAAGCTGAAATTTATTTTGTCGGGAGGTGGAGCTCTTGACCAAAAAAGGGGGGGAAAGATAAATGGAGACTGGAAGGGTGAAAGAAACAATCATAATATTCAATGTACAACATGTGAAAATGGAATCAAGTAATGAGGACATAAATGGGTTTGGAACAGACAGGAAAATATGATGGAAATGATAATACTCATCAAGATGCATTAGAGTTATAAATGGAAATAGAACTAAAACACCTTTGTACAAGTACTTAAATTTAATTAATAATTTTTTTGCCAGTTCTGGGGCTTGAACTCAGGACCTGAGCACTGTCCCTAGCTTCTTTTTGCTCAAGGCTAGCACTCTACAACTTGAGCCACAACACCACTTCTGGCTTTTTTCTGTTTATATGGTACTGAGGAATTGAAACCAGGGCCTCATGAATGCTAGGCAAGCACTCTAGTACTAAGTCATAATTATTAGCCCTAAAATAATTTTTTAGTTGTCTAGTAGCTGGGTATCTGTGCTTAATAGATGTAATGTTTGCTACTCAGGAGGCCGAGATCTGAGGATGGAAGTTCAATTTACCCTGGACAAGAAAGTACATGGTACTCTTATCTTCAATTACCTACAATAATAAAGCCAGAAATGGACCTGTGGCTCAAAGTGGTACAGCTAGACTTAAGCACAGACACTCAGGGATGATACCCAAGTGTGTGCATGCACACACACACACACACACACACACACACATTATCTTTGTGTAACAAAAGGCATGGCATTAATTTAAGTGTTTATTATACTTTCATTGGAAAGATTCAATTATTTCTAATAAAATATTAGAAGATATCTAGAATTAAGTTGTAATCTTATACTATAATATTTATATCATAATATGTCAAGACATATTAGTTTCAAGAATTTGATTCTGTTTCTGAAATATATATATATATATATATATATCATAATAACATCTATTCACACAATTATCCCCCAGTACAGCTCAGCATCATATCTTGACAGTGTTTTCCATTCAAACTTCTATCAAATAAGTGTAATTAACATAACAGCTCTGTTTTTGTAGGAGAGAAAACAATTCTTCTGAGATATTCCAGAAACCCAAATGGAAAGTCTCAAAATTAGTTCAATGTAAAAAGAAAACATATAAAGATTTAATATAGAATTTGATCGGAAGTTTTGTCAAAAATATCAAATATTTAAGTATTTTATTTAATATGATCAAAGGTCACTGTTAAATAGTATGTAAGTGAGAATTAAAAAATTAATAATTTAAAGGCAAAGAAAGGCATATACTTTTGTTGAAATCTGAAGTCCTCTCAACAGTAAGGATAGTCAATTTTCTTTAAAAATCAAATAATGATTAAGAAGGACTTTGAATAAAGAAACTTATTTTAGTAATAAAAAAAATCTTAGTTTCATAAGCAGATTATAAAAATGTGAAAAATTTCTTATCTTTTTATATCTAGAATGAAGTCACATGCCAAGTAAACCAACCTACTGACAGAGAAGACTAAATTTACATGTATCTTGACATCAATACTCACTTTTAGAAAATAATTTACAAAATAAGTCCATTCATATTGAAATCAGCTGTTGTACATATAAAATATCCTTGCTAACATTCTTTTTTCCATATACCTTCTAGAATTTATGTCCACTCAGTTTTTTTCTATATACTGTCACAATAAATTGTCTTAATTTCAAGGAAAAA
The DNA here is from genome assembly GCF_023159225.1 of Perognathus longimembris pacificus. Taxonomy (NCBI): domain Eukaryota; kingdom Metazoa; phylum Chordata; class Mammalia; order Rodentia; family Heteromyidae; genus Perognathus; species Perognathus longimembris. The sequence continues at coordinate 73,289,387 of NC_063164.1, read as the reverse complement.
TTTCTCTATTTTTCACTTAATAAACAATTTGCCCAAAGGAAAAAATATTGGTAAAAAGTAATTAAAGCAAACTGGTCAAAAATGCATTTTCCATAAAATTAAGGCCTGTTATATAGATGTAGGTCTATGATTTCATTCCACAGTGACTTCTTTTTCTTTTGGTGTTGCAGAAAAGAAGAAATCCTTTTCAAATGTGGACTTCTCTTGTAGTTAGTAAAAGTTCTCTTAAAACAGAGCCTTACAAGAATCAACTGAAAGTATTCCTTATATTAGAGATATGTTTTACAGTCAAGTTCTACTTCATTGATAGTTTCCCAAGCCATATTTTTTTAAATTTAAGTTTCTAGTTTAATGAGCGGCTATGCAGATACTGGGCAAGCCCTGGTCTATGTCTAGAATTTGCTAATTTGAAAGACATCATTAATCAATCCCTTTTCTTTTATCTTCTCAGAGGCCTCTCATTTGGTTTCATCTTTGTGTTTTGGAGCTTTGTCAGTCTAATCAAACTTTCCCTATATTAGTATTTTCAAATTTTTGAACTTTACTTTTTATTTTTATTTTAAGACAATTTCTAAGTTCCACCTACATGGCATTCCCATCATCCAAATCCCTGCCAGATTTCCACTTGTGAAAAATGAAAAGCCTGCATTGATACATCACAGTCACTTAAACTCCCTATCAGGATTCCTTTTGAGCATTGTGCATGCTATTACTTTGGGAAAATGATTCATCCTTTTACATAGTGGCATATAGAGAACTTTAACTGCCTTAACACTTCACTATAATTCTATAACTTCAAGTCAGAGATCACATAAGCTCAAACTTTTTTTTTTTTTTTTTTTTTTTTTGCCAGTCCTGGGGCTTGGACTCAGGGCCTGAGCACTGTCCCTGGCTTCTTCTTGCTCAAGGCTAGCTCTCTGCCACTTGAGCCACAGCGCCACTTCTGGCCATTTTCTGTATATGTGGTGCTGGGGAATCGAACCCAGGGCCTCATGTATACGAGGCAAGCACTCTTGCCACTAGGCCATATCCCGAGCCCCTCAAACTTTTAACATGCATCTAGTATGACTCAGATGGAGAAGAGCAAGATTTTGGCTAAAGAATAATAGCCTTTAAGGAAGGCAAATCCAATTGATGTGAGGGCCTAAATTTAAAAGGAATTAATCTAGCTTTCTTTTTATCCTATTGAAAAGCATAAAGATTACATTCAGAATACTTTACATAGAAGATGCAGCAATTTTGAGGAGGCCACGGGCCAATATTTTACTTTTATGGTCAATGGCAGAAAGGAGTAGCATCATGTTTCCACAGATGATGGGCCATTTGTGTAATGGTGGCAGGCAATAGACTCATGCAGGGGCCTTCTCCATACCTCTTCACCATTCTCTCTTGTTTGATTTAATTTCGTACTGTTTTGTTTTATTTTAACTCACAATCTTGACTACAAAATCCATTATAACTGTTGCCAGTTAAAGTCTATGTCAAATGATTGTCCAAGAAACAAAATTAAAGATGATTAAAGATCATGAAGGTAAACAAACAACATCATCTACTATTGCTGACTGCTAAGGCAAAGGCATGCCCCATTCTTCCATAACTATGTGAAGATAAAGAACAATGTCACAGGAAATTTAAAGAAACTCTTCCATGACATGGAATGAGACAAACAGAAAGGTCAATTTCATTTTCAGTTATTTTGAGTCATGATTGGAGAATGAAATATTTACAAAAATAAACCTTTGCTATTCATTAATATTTATTTTTGTGCCAAAGTATTTGAAATGTTTGTTTCATTTAGCAGCTTAATTTTTACTTTACTTATTTAGAAGTCTTGTAATTAATGCTTGCATGTCTTGAATCAGTATTTTATACTAGTGATTATACTTTTAACATTATTGTGTAGTTAAATCTTAGTAATGACTTTTTCTCTGGGCTTGAACTCATGAACTGGGCACAGTTTCTGAGCTGCTTTTGTATAAGGATAGCACTCTAACACTTGAACCACAGCACCACATCCAGCTTTTTCTCTTTATCTGCTACTGAGGAAGGGAACCCAGGGTGTCATGCATGCTAGGCAAGCACTCTACCTCTAAGCCACATTCCCAGCTTCACAAACATAATTTAATCTCCCCATGCTCATGCTAATTAATGAGTTCTACATTATGTTTCCATAATATCTAAATACTAACATAACTATTTAACTTAGCATAATGTTAATTAAGACCCTATTAGTACTGAAGAATATTTTTAACATTTGTTGGTCTAATTCATTTCTCATTTTTTCTTGGTCAATATTTTGTAATATGTTTTATATTGTCCATATTATTCATTGATTCTTTTATGAATTTTACTTCATGCATATTTAGTTTAGGAATGCAATTTAAGAGTAAGACCAGTTATTTTTGTATTTCATTCTTCTTTGTAATTCTCAATTATACCTATAGAATGTCCTGCTCTAATTGTGCCTTTACAATATATAGAATCAAAATAGATATTTACAGATTTATATATATGTGTGTTCATATGATATATACAAATATACATATATTGTATATATGCATATATAGCATTCTGTATTTGAAAATACATTTATGGATTACTTTATATATGCATATATATCATTTGTATTTGAAAATTACTTCTTTTATTCCTTATTTAATGCTTTTCATAAGCAAAAAATGTTTGTCTTTACTTTCTTTTTTCTTCTCTTATTTTTCTTGAGAAGTTTACACTGAAGCAAACTTACTTTTCATCCTGTGAATCTTCTTACTATTTAGTTGGTAATCATTACTATAACCTGCATTGGTCAAGGTCTGTTTGGATTTGCTGTGACTTATCTTATCTTGGTATACAGGTGTTCAATAAAAATAATTCTTCAAAATCAGTAATCCTAGACAATTTTCACTATTAGTTTCACGTATATTTTCTTTTTTTTCAGATTAAGTCTATTTTTCTCTATGAAATTCTGTTTACAAATATGTTTGATGTTTGCATTATCACTCATGAATCTTAAAATTCCTTCCCTTTCATCTATAAATTTATTTATTAAATCAGGATCAAATTCAAATCCAACTTTTTTAAATTTTCATTTCTCAAATAAGGAGAATTTTAAAATCAATGCTTATACTTTTTCATAATTTATAGAATTTCCTCATGATCAACTGTATTGAGTATCAATTTTATCATGTTTTGTGTATTATATGAATGTAGGAAGCTGTCTTCTTGTCTCGACAGAAAGCAAATCTCATTTCTATTGATTTTTTTCTTGGCACAACAGAATTTTCAGGGTTGTGCCCTCATTTTTGCTTTCTATTTAATTAAATTAAACAACCCAAAGATAAGAAGAATATAATATATACCTATCTATTCATGATGTAGGTTTTGAGCCAAAGGACTACACTAACTAGCCAACAAATAAAATTGTTTTCTCATCATTCAGATTGTTGATGAAATACTTTCATATTGTTAAAAATAAACAATATTTCCACATAATAACCAAGACATTTATTGTTTTACATTACTTTGCTCACCTCAAATTTATAAAGCAGTTTGTATTTCTTCTTGTCATTAGTCAATATTTCAGTTTCTTTCTTTTAATTAGCATTTGAAAACATACCTTGGAAACTATGAGTTTTGAGCTGGGCGCCAGTGCCTCACTCCTGTAACCCTACCTACTCACATTAGGTGGAGATCTGAGGATTGTGGTTCAAAGCTAGCCAGAGCAGGAAATTCGGTAGATGAGACTCATCTCCAACTATCTATCAGAAAACTGGAAGTGATTTGTGGCTCAAATAGTAGTGCACTAACCTTGAGCTGAAGAGCTCAGGGACAGCTCCCAGGCCCAGAGTTCAAGCCCCATGACCAACAATAAAACAAACAGACACTCAAGCAAACAAAGACTACTGTGGGCTATAGGTTTTGAAGAAAGAAAAAATATACTTATATTAATATTAATAAGACATATTCAGTCCTATCCTAAATTCATTTTATCATGTTTCCATTTGATAATGATCTTGTAAATTTATTAAAATTGGTCTTGACTGGATATTTCATCTCAATTATAAAGTTGACTAATGAATGGTAGACTTGACATGAACCAATTTCGAATTATCAACCTAAGTAATTAAAATTTCTCTGTTAAAAAATAGAATAGGGAATTCTCCCCACCCCCAAACAGAATGGGAGGATTCGCTTTCCAATATAGCTTATTTCATTTAAATTCCACAATTTATACTCTATTAGTGTGTGTGTGTCACCTAATATATACAATTACAATCGATAATTTGCTTTCACTCTCCCCTCCTCCTCCTCCCACCTCTTTCATCGATCCTGGCTTGGTGGTTGCCGATCAAACATTTGAGACTTATTCTGAGTATTGTAAATATCTCCTTGCTTTTTTTTTTCTTGATGTTTTAAACCATAATATTTCTAATAGTTAAAGGTGGAAAAGGGCTCATAACTGTCATCTCTGCAAAATATCTATTTTTCAAAACCTATTAGTTCACTTATTACTAGAACCATCTTGAAGTCTCATTTTTGTGAAATAAATAATTAGTGAATGAGCAACATATTATTATTCTATGAGTCTGAATGAAGTTAAAAATAATCTCAGTCATTTGTGCAGCTTTGTTAAATGTACACATCACTGTAACTAATGCTCATTTTAATGGGATTGATAGAATTAAGCAACAAAGGAAGAAAACTTGTCATCGATGAAATTGCTATTCTTTGACATACTTAACTTGGAATTAATATTTAGAAAGGAGTATTTGTGTAAAAAAATCACTCTTGTACAGAGTTGAATAATTATTTATTGTAGACACTCAGTGATACTTGGGAGGTCAAGTACCAATTTATAGACATATTTGATGATAAATTGTGTGCTTTACAAGAAGAATTTAAAAGAAGTTGACCTGCATTACAATTTATTCATTAGAGGCTAATCTCACTCATTTCACTGATGGCTGTCAAGAAGTGTAACAATGAAAATGGAAACAATCATTGGCAATAGACTCTTAGCATTTACCAAAGGTAATTAGAATTATTAAAACAAAAAATACATTCACACATAATAAATTTGAGTTGCATTAGATAAGGAAATTTAAAATCAAGTCAACCTCATGAGCTAGCTTAAGGTATGTTAATGCTTTCTCTAGCTGGCCAAATTAAATGCTGATATTTGTCTTCACATATATTGTTAAGGATCTTTTATTTCAGTGGCTAAAGATAAATTTGAACCCACTTTAAAATAGATATGTTGACTCAGGTAAACAGTAAAAATGATGGTTAGTTCTTTTTCTCGGTTTTATTCTCTTTTGAAGGGAAAGAACAATTTTTGGCTGAGGCCATGATTAGATTGATAACATACAATGAGTGTTGTAGATGTTAAGTAGAAGAAAATGCAAATATCAAAGGATACCCTATAAATTAATGACATCAAAAATGTAGAAAAAATCTCACTGTTTGAGAAGACAGTGGAAATACCTGGGGTTAGGATCTGTGGACTCAAAGAAAGGTTTATGGGAAAGATAGATTATTCGGCTTAAGGTTCTTATATGGGGAAAGACACAAAATATTATTCAAGTAAATGATGGCTAACCTTTTCCAAATATCATGAGCTATCAACCCAGTGATTTTAATAATTGCATGAAACCTCAAGCATGCCAACCATAAGCAAGATACATATGAATTCAAGAGTTAATCAGCTAATTATTAGCAATAAAGGGAAAAGATGAAAGCAGCTAGGTAAAATAAAAGTTTTACCTAAATATAAACATCTTTAAGAAGATAGATGGGCTGGGAACATGGCCTAGTTGTAGAGTGCTTGCCTAGCAAACATAAAGCACTGGGTTCGATTCCTCAGCACCACATAAACAGAAAAAGCCGGAAGTGGCACTGTGGCTCAAGTGGTAGAGTGCTAGCCTTGAGCAAAAAGAAGCCAGGGACAGTGCCCAGGCCCTGAGTCCAAGCCCCACGACTGGCAAAAAAAAAAAAAAAAAAAAAAAAAAAGAAGATAGATAGAAGGCATATGAGTATTTTTATTGAGGAAAAATATTTTCTGCGAAACTAGTTGATAAGAAGTGAAAATATTCTTCATATGGGCAAGTTAAAAATGTTTTCACACACACACACACACACACACACACACACACATCACCGAACGACAGTTATAATATCAAGAATCATTCATTGGAGGTTTTAGATTTTTGAAAAAGTTAGGTATATTGAATAGAGCTCCCCTATGACCCAGCAGTGTGCTGTGACCCAGCAACCCCGATTCTGGGCATTTACCCAAAGAATCACAAATAAGGCCATAATAAAGTTACCAGCACAAACATGTGCATTGCAGCACTATTTACCATAGCTAAAATATAGGACCAACCCCTCAGTAGATGAATGAATCAAGAAAATGTATATATACACAACAGAATTCTATTCTTCTATTAGAAAGAATGGTATTGCTCAGTTAGAAAGGAAATGAAAGACTTAGAAAAATAATCACACTAAATGAAGTGAACCAAACCCAAAGAAACATAAACTCTATGTTTTCCTTCTTTGCAAATTATTAGTATAAGTCTAAGACAGTCCTAGCAGAGGATCACAATAGATCAATGACTAAGTACATATGATCATATAAGATGATGTTAAGTGAAATGAACTCTGAGATATGGAAACAGGTGGTTTTTCACTGTTGTTGCTATTTTTTTTCTTATTTATTATTGTCAAAGTGAAGTATAGAGAGGTTACAGTTTCATACGTTAGGCATTGGATATATTTCATGTACTGTTTGTTACCTCCTCCCTCATCACCCCTCCCCTTTCCCCCATTCCCTCTCCGCCCATGAGTTGTTCAGTTGGTTTACACAAATGATTTTGCAAGTATTGCTTTTGTATTCGTTTGTCTTTTTATCCTGTGTCTCTCGATTTTGGTATTCCCTTTCACTTTCCTAGTTCTAATACCAGAATATACAGTTTAAAATGTACTCAGATAAGATACAGTGATAATGCAGGTACAACCACAGGAAGGGGATACAAGAGGATCATCAACAATAGAAGCTATGGTTTCACATGGCATGTTGAAAGTAATTACAACAGTGATATGACAGTCATTTCCATAACATGGAGTTCATTTCACTTAGCATCATCTTTTGTGTTCATAAGGGTATAGCTATTAGTCTCTTGTGATCCTCTGCTGTGACTATCCTAAACCTGTGTTAATATTCCCTATGAGGGAGATCATAGAGTCCATGTTTCTTTGGGTCTGGAAATGCAAAATGAAATTAAGGCAGAACTAAGGAAATGGAAAAACCTCCCATGCTCCTGGATTGGGATGATTACTATAATTATAATGGCAATATTACAAAAAGCTATCTACAAATTCAATGCAATACCCATTACTATCCCAACACCATTTTTAATGAAATAGAGGAAGCAATCAGAAATTCATATGGAACAATAAAGTCCACGAATAGCAAAAACAATTGTAAGCAGAAAGAACAGTGCTAGAGAAATTACAATGGCAAACTTCAAGCTGTATTATAAAGGCATAGTAATAAAAACATCTTGGTATTGGCACCAGAACAGGCCTGAAGACCAATGGAACAGAATTGAAGACCCAGAAATGAACCCACAGAACAATGCCTACTTAATCTTTGTTAAAGGAGCTAAAAAATGGGATGGAAGAAAGCCTCATGTAATGATATATAAAATATATAAATATGTATAATATTATATGATATAAATACATATATCATATAATATTATAATTATGTGTGTGTAGAGAGAGAGAGAGAGAGAGAGAGAGAGAGAGAGAGACTCATAAACACCAACAAGTAGAAAGATGCAATGACTCTCTTATCACAGGACAAAGCAGTCCTCTGGCAACAAATAGTGAGGCATTTTTAAATATTCAAGAAATAAAACTAATATCAAGCTATAACAGTATCAAGTTTGAAATGAACTAGTAATCTAGCTTCAACATATATTTGAACCTGAAAAACAGCCAAAAGAAAAAATGGACCTTTTGAAATAGAACATTTTTCTTTTTCTGTTTTAGGGCTTAAATTTAAGGACTCTTGCTTACTCATCTGGTGTGCTACCACTTCAGCCATGTCCCTAGCTTAGCTTTTTGCTATTTATTGAGAAAATACAGTCTACTTTTGTTCCATGATCCTCTCCAGCACAACTTCTTGAGTAGGTAAAGTTCTGATCTTCCAGCTATATTTAGATATCTTTTTCTTCAATCCATTGCAGCAATGAACAAAAAAAAATGAACAAAAAAAATCACAACATAGAGTTTTGATCAATGTTATGAACACAGCATGGTTAGTTATATAGAAGATACTAACAACTGAGCCTTGACAGTATCAATAAAGTCAGGAATTCATTTGTCAAACCATTAGAGGAAAGTATCACCCTTATTAAAAGAAAAGAACATATTTCAGACCAGATGAAACTGGACACACTGCAACATGATGTCTACATTATCCAAAAAAGGAGAGAAGGACTAGCTCATGAAAAAAAATTAAGGTGACACAGGCTTGAAATTTGCAGGTATTTACCGTCAATGAGCATACACACCCCAGGATTTCTCAATCTTAAAATTACTTAGGACTTTGGACCAACCTTTGGTTTGTCATGAGGGCTTTCTAGTGTTTCATGGGATGTTCTGTACCAAGCTGCCGGCTTGTGACCCCAGATGCTAACAGATCTTGTCTCAAATGACTTTACTCTAAAATGTTGTAGATCTTGCCTACTGTCTCCTGGAAGCTAGAGGAAATTTCACAGTGAAGAAACACTGGTTAGGCACAGGGACACACTACTGTATGTTATTGTAATATCTAAAAAGTGTATATATAAGTAAATAGTAAAATAAAACTGAATATGAGGTTCATGTATGGGTGGGTGGGGACACTCAATATACAGGGAAAAATGCAAATGAGACTTCCAAATATTACTTGCTATAATGGGTAACATCTCAGCACAAATATTTGGCAAAGGTAAACAAATGCCTCATTTTCTCATGGTTGGCCTTGATCTTTGAGGGCTACTTTTATACCCTGCTACCTTGTCAAAGTTTTGGGTCAGCTCAAGTAACTTGGGAGTGGAGTGTATGGGGTTCTTTAAATACAGGATCATGTTATCTGCAAAGAGAGAGAGAGTTTTGCTTCATCTTCCCCTATTTGTATCCCCTTTATGTTTGCATCTTGCCTTATTGCTCTAGCTAGAAATTCTATTACTATATCTGGCCATAAAAGAGCTGCAAATCAAAACAACATTGAGATTCCACCTCATCCCAGTCAAAAGGGCCATTATGAAGAAATATAATTACAACAGATGCTGGCTGGGATGGGGCCCAAATGTACCACTACTACACTGTTGGTGGGAGTGTAAACTTTTTCAACCACTCTGGAAAGCAGTAATGAGGTTCCTCAAAAGACTAAGCATAGAGCTCCTCTGTGACACAGCAACCCCACTTCTGGGCATTTACCAAAGGATCACAAACAAGGCCATACTAAAGTTACCAGCACAATCATTTCACTGCAGCTTTATTTACCATATATAGGATATGGAACCAATCCAGACGCCCCTCAGTAGATGAATGGATCAAAAAATGTGGTATACATACACAATGAAATTGTATTCTTTGAACAGAAATAATGACATTGTCTCATTCATAATGAAATGGAAAGACTTGGGAAAAAAAAACATATTAAGTGAAGTAAGCCATACCCAAAGACACATAGACTTCATTGTTTCCCTTATTTGTAATAATTAGTATATGTCTAGGATATCCTAGAAGAAAATTACAATAACATAGTAGCTATGTACATAGGACAATATGCTAATAGAAATGAACTCCAAGATAAGGAAACAAGAAGTTTTTCTTTCTTGTTGTTTTTTGATGTACTATGTGAAGTTATTTCTTTTTTTCCTTTCATTTTTCGCCTGATGGTTTATCCCTTTCTGTCACTGTGTTTGATTTTGATACCTTGGGTAGTGTATATATGTTTGCCTGAATTAAGCAAGGGTAGGGGAACAACAAAATGGTGAGACAAAGGACAAAGAGTAAATCAATGCATCCGTGATACTTACAAGACAAATTGTTGGAAACAAATTCTACAACTTGTGAGGGGAGTTGGGAATGACCAGTGGGTGAAAAATGAGGGAAGGAGTAAAAATGGTCAACAAGAAATGTAGTCTCTACCTTATGTATGTAACTATAACATCTCTGTATATCAACCTGGAAATAAAATTGTTTTAAAAAAGTAAATAAGTGAAATTAATCACAAATTAGAAAAAGAGAATACTTCAAGTAAGTTTATTGCACAGCATTTTGATGATATATGTTTGATAGACAGAAACCAAAATTTACTCTAATTGCATTAAATTAGTGTTGCTATTAATATAGCTATTTGTTACTATTTTTACTATTATTTTAAAGACAAATTTATGTTGTGCATGACAATATGAAAAAGAATCTGTGGCATCTCAAGTTCCTGACTCTAAAAGATGCTATGTATTAAAAACATGTATTAAATAGTCCACATTACTTTCTACAACCATTTCAAGGAAACTGATAAGTACTTGTTGTATAGAAATGTTCTTCATCAAAGGAATCCAGCCAATATAACAAAGGAAATAAACTATATTTCAATGTTTTATAACTCTATAAAATAATTTGAGCCACATGAAATGTAATATGAAAGTTGATTGATCAGGAAACTTACAAAAATATTAGACTTGATCCAAGTGAACCCTAAGTGCTTAAGAGTATCTTCTTGAGTTTGACTCAAGAAAATTAATTTTAACACATTTTGTGGATCATTTCAGGCATTCAAACATATACTGATGGTCAAGTGACCCTAATAATTTATTCAAAAATTCTTTTATATTTTCACCATATAATAATGTCCAAATTAATTTTAGAAATGTACTAAACATACAGAGGCAACACAAGTCAATTCTAGAATTCATTTTTAAAATATGACAATGAAGGGGAGAGAGATGAGGTAAATATAAATACTGGATGGCTACTTGGTACAGGCAGGTTTGTTCCTTATGTGTGAGAAAATTCATAGTAAGTAATGCAAGAATTATTTTAAAGCATATTTATTCACATGAGAAATTATCCTGATATGAATAGCTATTATGTATGGGATTACTTTCATCTATTTTTTGTGTGTGATAACCTTATTAATAGTTTCCTTCAATATACTTTTGTTACTTTCTAATGTGAACAGATATTTTCAATAACAAAATACAAGAGATTTTATTTATTTATTTTTAAATTTTTTATTGTTAAACTGATATACAGAGGGTTTACAGTTTCATACGTTAGGCATTGGATACATTTCTTGTACTGTTTGTTACCTCTTCCCTCGTTCCCCCCTTCATCTGCCCCCTTTACCTTCCCCCCCCCCATGAGTTGTTCAGTTCATTTACACCAAACAGTTTTGCAAATATTCCTTTTGTAGTCGTTTGTCTTTATTACTCTGTTTCTCGATTTTGGTATTCCCTTTCAGTTACCTAGTTATAATACCAGTATACACAGTTTCCAATGTACTCAGATAACATACAGAGATAGTTCAGGTACACCACAGGAAGGGGATACAAGAAGATCATCAATACAAGAAGCTATGGTTACAAATAGTACATTGACAGTAGTTACAACAGTGATATAACAATCATTTCCATAACATGAAGTTCATTTCGCTTAGCATCATCTCATGTGTTCATAAGGGTATAGCTACTGGGCTCTTGAGATCCTCTGCTGTGACTTGCCTAAACCAGTGCTAATTATTCCCAATAAGGGAGACCATAGAGTCCATATTTCTTTGGGTCTGGCTCACTTCACTTAGTATAATTTTTTCCAAGTCCTTCCATTTCCTTACAAATGGGACAAGGTCATTCTTTCTGATAGAGGCATAAAATTCCATTGTGTATATGTACCACATTTTCCTGATCCATTCGTCTACTGAGGGGCATCTGGGTTGGTTCCATATTCTAGCTATGACAAGTTGTGCTGCGATGAACATTGTTGTGCTGGTGGCTTTCATTTGTTCTTGTTTGTGGTCTTTTGAGTTGATGCCCAAAAGTAGGGCTGATGGGTCATAGGGGAGCTCTATGTTTCGCCTTCTGAGGAATCTCCATACAGCTTGCCAGAGTGGCTGAAACAGTTTACATTCCCACCAACAATGAAGTAAGGTTCCCTTTTGGCCACATCCCCTCCAACAGTTATTGTTAGTTTTCTTGATATAGGACATTCTTACTGGGGTGAGATGGAATCTCAATGTTGTTTTGATTTGCATTTCTTTTATGGCCAGTGATATAGAGCACTTTTTCATGTCTCTTGGCCATTCTCATTTCCTCATCAGAGAAGTCTCTTTTTAAGTCTTTAGCTCACTTGTTGAGGGGGCTATTGGTTTTTGCGGTTTTGTTTTTGGAGGAATGTAATTTTTTAAACTCTGCATATATTTTATATATGAGGTCTTTGTCTGTTGTATGCTTGGTAAAGATCTTTTCCCAATCTGTGGGCTTTCTGTTTATCTTGCGAGCTATGTCCTTTGCCCTGCAGAACAATACCCAAGCTGTACCCAAAACTTCAAGCTGTATTATAAAGCTATAGTAATAGAAACAGCTTGGTACTAGCACCAGAACAGGCCTGAAGACCAATGGAACAGAATTGATGACCCAGAAATGAACCCACAGAACAATTCCTACTTAATCTTTGATAAAGGAGCTAAAAAGAATAGTCTGGAAGAAAGATAGCCTCTTTAACAAATGGTGCTGGCAAAACTGGTTCAACACATGCGACAAACTAAAACTAGATCCTTATATTTCACCCTGCACCAAAATCAATTGCAAATGGATGAAAGATCTCTAAATTAAAACAGATACCCTGAAAACACTAAAAGAAGGAGTAGGAGAAACACTTGGGCTCCTTGGCACAGGCTGGAACTTCCTTAACAAAGACCCAGAAATGCTACAAATACAAGAGATTTTAAAAAATATCTTCATGAAACTGTGTGCAAACCCTACATGCATCTGACACAGCTCTTCTTTCCTTGCCTCTTGTGCCACACCTTTGAGTATGTTAGCTAAGATTAACTTGTCACCTTCCCATTAACACAGCTGTCAGACACTTCACCTCTGGTACTTTCTTCTCTAGTATTTCAATGTGTCGGATTATCATCATTATTAATAATTACAATTTTGTAGAACCTGATAGTTTAAAGTCATAATACTCCTCATTCAGCAAACATTTATTCAGTGTCTGGTATTTGTCAGGCACTGTTCTAGGCACTGGTATATAGTACTTGGGAAAAAAAGAGTTCCTGATCTTAAGAGAGCTCAGAATATTAGCTTGTTAAAAGTAAAATAAAGGAGGCATAATCTCAAAAGTGTCTAATATTTTTGTACATATGTTTGTTTACACATACACAGTTGTTTGTACCTGTGTAAGTGTATGTGAGTGTAATGTTCTTTGGTCTCTTTCCCTCATTTTTCCTCTTCTGTTGATTGACTACTAGAAGGTTGTTTAACACCACACACACACACACACACACATTCACACAGGCATGCATGCATTCAACAACTTTGTGTTCAATATCAGATATGGAGAAAGTTTAGGGCAGGTGCAGCAATCAAAGTTAACAAGATACCTAAGAATACCAGACAGCAATAGTCTTGTGTCACATAGATTATATTGTTATTTGTAACATTTATTTCTTGTCAGATTAGTTTTACGCTAAGTAGTTGCTAATGCCTGCATGAAAAAGCAGTACCTTGTTCTCCCTGAAATATCCTACAGTGATACATATGATTACTGACATTAGCTCCCTCTATGGTAAGAAATCATGTAGTGCAAAAGTTTAGTCTGTATTTACTCGATGTTCCATAATGAGGATCCAGAGACAAATGATGATAAAATATTTGTTTTATAAATAGCAGAATGTATATTTGAAACAGGAAAGAAAATTTTGTGCTGAAATTATTTTTTGTCTCAAAGAACCACACACTGTAGTCATGAGTAGAGCAATGTTTAACACTAATTTAAAAAGAAACTGAAAGCTGGGATGTAGCTCAATGGCAAAGCAATTGCTTAGCAAGGGCAACATCCTAGGAAAGTTCTGAGTTCAAACCCCAGTAGCAAAAACAGAAAAGCCAGAAATAAACAAAGAATCTTAATTTGTTTAAGTCTATTAATATTTTTGAGTGTGAGACTTCTTATATATAAAACAAAGAGAATAGTTTATCTACTGTTGTAGTTGTGATAGTCAAAGATACATATTTAAAATATTTTACTAAATGCCTTATTAAATTTCCATTTTAAAATAATAATTATATTGTCTGATTTCAAACTACCTATCTATCTATATTATGAATGACATTAAGCTATGACTTGCTTTTCATGTGTAAACTTAAATTTTTCAGCTATTTATTATGACAAATGTGCTTAAGTTTACTCATATTGTTTTAGAAACTTCCTTCATAAAGAAATCAATAAATAATTGTTAATATGAATATGTACTTATGCTAACACTAAGTATTACCCAGTATTGTTTAATTAAACATTAAAGAGAAATTTTGACTACAAAAAAATTTTCTGATTTGAAGTAAAAAGATACAGAACAATATATATACTATAGATATAACCATAGATATATAGATAGATAGATGTAGATATAGATGTACCTTCAATACATTTCCCTTAGGAATGATAAATTCTTTGAAGAGATATTCTACATGTGCAAAAATATACTTAATTCAAACACATAAAATATCATTCAAATGACATTAAAATTTTTATTTCATTTTACTATATTAATTATAAACATTCCTTATTGCTCATGTTTAAATATTTCTAATAAACAAGCCTATATTTTAAAACAAGAAATGTACCCACTGCCTTACGTATGATACTGTAACTCATCTGTACATCACTTTGACAATAAATAATTATTCAGAAAAGAACTTTAAAAATATAAATAAAAAGCAGAAAATAAAAGTTTATGTCTCACATTTGCTAAACAGGAAAATATGTAACAAAAATATTATTTTGGAAAAGGGATACAATTTTTGACAAGTAACTGTTGAATCAGACTGACCAAAGGATATCTGGGAGGAGAGGCATATGACGTGAATTATCTGTTGTATCCACCTATCTCAACCACACTCTGAAAACTGAATGGGAATTATTTTACTTTTTATGATTATCAATTTGATTGTGAGAATTTCAAAAATACTATTCAATAATACATTTTAATCTAAACAATATAGTATACTGGATTCCCAAATTCTTTTGCATTATTGTTTTTTGACTCATGATTATTAGAAGATCTGATAGTTCTCCAAATCAATAGTAAAACGAATGAGAAATATGTTGTCCTCAGAGATATTTGTCATCCAGATAATATTTTGTTCCAGTCTAGAAACTCTTTCACCTGGTTAGAGAAAGGAGAGATAAAAGGAAATTGGATAACAGGTGCTGAAACACAGTTATGATCAGAGGAAATAGAAAGTTTTACAATGCCACAGGGCGACGTGGTGAATATAATTCACTATACATATTGAAAATCTCTAAACATGAGTATAGAAAGAAAAGACAAATTACTTCAAGTTTTTAGTAAGCTGCATATGAACAAAATGTCACAATGGATTAATATACTTTATTATTATTAGGGCTAGGAAAAATTAGAGTAAATAAATAAAAATATACCTTCGTTATAATTTTCAACCAATTAGTATTTAATTGAAAATTTTCTCAAACCTTAGACTTAATATTGTACTTACAACTTTGGAGAAGAGTTCAGCTATTCCCAAGGTGTAGTGAAACCACCTGACAAATAACAGAAATTTCTATTTGTGTTTTGCTAAACTAAGTCATCTCAACTGGTTAGATTGGTGCTGGTTAAATTGATTATGGACTTAAAAAAAACTAGACAAGTTTTATAAATTTATGAAATAAGTTACTACTGTTGAAATCTGATATTCCACAGTGTGGATGTGAAATTTTTCACTCACTCATGCATTCTTTTGTAAACTTCAGAACAGAGTTGCTCTAAAAACTTTGCAGAAACAGTCATTCAATGTATTGGTGGTATGAGCTACAAGTTAAGAGCACAAGACATAAAATTTTATACTATTGTTAGCACCATAATTACCACATGAGGGCGTGCTTTCCCAAAAAATGTGCCTGCAAAGTCTGCAGGCTTCAGCCAGGGAAGTGGGTTTTCTTTCTTTTTCTTTTTCTTTTTCTTTTTTTTTTTTCTTATGTATTTTGGAAGACATGCAAAAATATGTTAGAATAAATAATTGTGCATTGAAAATAAATAAAATAAGTCTTGATATACACTTAAATGGATACAAACTTCCTATGAAGCCAAAAGAATGCATCAATAGTATATAAAGATATATTTGATTTAGTATGCAAATCTCTATAAAAATTTCTAGGGTTAAACAAAGGGTCATACACTGACCACATATCCTCTTGTGGAAGGCAAGAGGGAAACTCATGAAACATCCTTCTTTCTTTGCTGTATTCTGGCTTGCCATATGCTGGCTGGTAGAATTAGGATACCTGGAGATCCAGCCCAGGAATCTGTATTAATCCCTGGAAAATCCTCAAGTACCTTTCAGTATTCAGAAGCACTGGTAAGAAGGAATATTAACATTATTCCTGTACACATCATGTACATTTTCAAAGCCAGTAGCTGAGTTGATACTTTGAAAACTGTGTCATCTACATTTAGAAGCACTTCAATCAAAAGACTTCTTTATTTTTTGGAGTATTTTATTCAATATTTCACAGCCTTTATAAAGATAACAAAAGAAACCTTGCTCTATGAGACAATAGAGGGTACAAAACATATTCTTTACAATCTCATTGACTTATTTCTGTAAAATATATATATATATATATACCTGGATTTAAGCATGTAAACTTAGCATCCATATAATTGCCTGGATATAGAAAATTTTAAGAAGTAATTGATAAGATGGAAATACATGTTTAGAAATCAAACCTTACTTATATTTTCTGCAGAAAATGGAATGAGAACAGACAGCATTTAATACTTAAGCAGTAATTGTTGGTATAACTGTTTATCAGCATGGAAATATCTTAATCTCTCCCTTCCTTCTTTCCTTCCTTCCTTTGTTCCTTTCTTCTTGATGTGGGTCCAAAGTCTTGAACTCGGGGCCTGAACACTGCCTCTGAGCTTATTTGCTCACTATTAGTGTTCTGTCATTGGAGATAAAAGTGTCACAGACTTTCCTGACCAGGGTAGCATTGAACCACAATCCTCAGACCTCACCCTCCTGAAGAGCACCTCCTGAGGAGCTAGGATTACAGGTATGAGCAACCATAGCCTGCCAAGATTTTAATCTTTTTTTTTTTGGCCAGTTCTGGGCCTTGGACTCAGGGCCTGAGCACTGTCCCTGGCTTCTTCCCGCTCAAGGCTAGCACTCTGCCACTTGAGCCACAGCGCAGCTTCTGGCCGTTTTCTGTATATGTGGTGCTGGGGAATCGAACCTAGGGCCTCGTGTATCCGAGGCAGGCACTCTTGCCACTAGGCTATATCCCCAGCCCAAGATTTTAATCTTTTTTTTTTTTTTTTTTTTGGCCAGTCCTGGGCCTTGGACTCCGGGCCTGAGCACGGTCCCTGGCTTCTTCCCGCTCAAGGCTAGCACTCTGCCACCTGAGCCACAGCGCCGCTTCTGGCCGTTTTCTGTATATGTGGTGCTGGGGAATCGAACCTAGGGCCTCGTGTATCCGAGGCAGGCACTCTTGCCACTAGGCCATATCCCCAGCCCAAGATTTTAATCTTAATGGCCCAAAATAATGCTTATCCTCTCCAGGATGCTGTGTGTGCAACTTTGTGCTCTGCCAGAGAAGAAAACAATGAAAGAAAATAATGTTTAGTGTCTGAACTTTGATCCTAAGTACAGCAAAGTTTTGAGCACAAGCCAGATTATGAACTGAACTTTGAGCCAACATAGATGACAAATTTTGTGTGAATTGCAGTTACCTCTGAAGACTAATTAAAGTGTATGAAGACAAAAGGTAACATATGTATGTGGATGAAATGAGTATACATGTAAATATATACTATGTATGCTTCCATATCATATCACATATATTTATATATGTGCATAAATAAAACTAATATGTCTACATATCTAGCTACTAATATAACCTTTTTATAAATAAATATTTTAAGAGAAACAATGGAAATACTAGAAATAAAGTGGGGCCTAAAGCCTTCTTTACTTTCCAATGAAAATACTATAATTTTTTAGACAGATAACCATCTGTCCTTTACTTGAATTCTTCATGACAGACTTTGCACTGACTATGAGAGGTTATACAATTTTACATAATGATTATGTAGAATATTGAGATAGCATTTCAAATATTGTACCTGTATTAGTATGATTTTACTACTGCTAGTTCTTCTTTCTGAATATACTCATAATTTTTTTACATTTAGTACTTAAATAGTGTAAAATAAATTCGCTTAATTTAGAATTTTCAAACTGCTACTATAATATAACTATGACCAAAAGCTACTTTTTAAACATTTTAATATTCTCTTTGAAAATCTTTTTAAACACCCTATTTTATATGGACTAGTGGCAGTAGTGCTTGCCTCGTATACATGAAGGCCTGGGTTTCATTCCTCAGCACCACATATAGAGAAAAGGCCAGAAGTGGCGCTCTGGCTCAAGTGGCAGAGTGCTTGCCTTGAGCAATAAGAAGCCAGGGACAGTGCTCAGGACCTGAGTCCAACCCCCAACACTGGCAAAAAGCAAACAATCAAACACCCTTTTCAAGGGCAGGATTCAAAAAAAATATTTTGTGCATAAAATAGGGTCCTATACTTCTTCATCTGGCCCTCAGTCCTATCGTCTTAAATGCTCTCATCAATGATGAATAATTAAACTAAGCACATTATGTGTTTTCTTGCTCATGCAGTTTTATTGATTTATTTTTTAATATGTCTCCTTATGTATATACTTATTATGATTACTGAAGGCCTACTACATTCAAACAATATTCTGAGCTGAAACTGAACAGCCTTGCTGTTGTGTAGTTGACTTTTTGGCAAAGAAGATAGATAATAAAAAAAATTCACAGTAGGGGATTATATATCCCATAGAAAAAAATTAAGTATGGAAACAAGTTTAAAATTTGAGAATATTAAAATTTTAAGTAGAGCAATTAGGACAGTCAGGATAATAGCTGGATAAAATTTTGTAGAAGTGCTCCTGTATTTGTAGAATTGATGGCATGAATATGTTAATACTGTTCAAAGCAAGGTACAAATTCAATGCAATACCAGTAGTATCTCAACATCTGAAACCAATCCAAAAATTTATATGGAACTAGTAAAATCCCTGAAGAGCAAAACCAAGCCTGATCAGGAAGTAGTGCTGGATCTAGTAAGAATTCCAAACAGGAAACTATACTACAGAAATATGCTGGAGAAAATAGCTTGTTACTAGCACAATACAAAGTCATGAGGACCTATGGAAAAGAATTGAAGACCCAAAATAAACCCCATTGCCATCCAACATTTGTAAGAGAGACAAAAACATAGATGGGAAAAACACGGCCTCATAAACTAATTGTGCTTGTAAAACTGGATATCCACATGCACAAAACTGGATCAATATGTATCCCTTGCATCACCATCAGTTCAAAATGAATCAAAGACTTGTATGTAATACTGAAACTAGGAAATTACTACGTGCAGGAGTAGGAGAAATATTCCTCAGTACAGGCAAGAACTTTATAAGTAAATATCCAGAAATATAATAGATAAGAGAAAGAATTGATGCATGGGATTGTTTCAAAGCAGTAAGATTCTGCATGAGAAAAAATGCAGTTAACAAGCTAAAAAGACAGCCAACAGAATGGTAGATGATTTTGCCAGTCATATATTAGAGTGAGGCCTAATATTCAGAGTATAAAGATAGATTAATAAACTAAGTCCTGAAAAAATGAACAGCCCAGTTAGAAAATGGGAAATGAACTAAATATAGACTTTTCAGATGAAGAAATAAAGCTGTCTAATCTACATATGAAGAAATTCTCAACATCTCTGGCCATGAAGGAAATGCAAATCAAAACAACACTGAGATTCCACTTTACCCCAGTTGGAATGGCCATCATCAAAATAACAATCAGTGACAGATGCTGTCCTGAATGTGGGAAAACAGAAAGCCTACTACACTGTTGCAAGAAATGTAAACTGTTTAAGCTTATATGGAAAGTGGTGTGGAGGTTTCTCAAAAATTAAATATAAAACCATCCTATGATCTAGCAATCCCACTCTTGGACATTTATCCAACAGACTGCAAACTAGGATATGGTAAAGAAAAAAAAAAACAAAACACCTGTACAACCATGCTCATTGCAGCATTTTTAACCATTGCCAAGGTATTGAATTAAGCCAGATGTCCCTCGATAGACAAATGGATCAAGAAATGCAGTATATAAACACAATGGAATATTACCCTTTCATTAGAAAGAAAGATGGTGTATCATTTGTCAAGAAATAAAAGAATATTGGGAAAAAAATCATGCTAAGTGAAGTAAGTCAGGCCCAGAAAGACAAAAACAATGCATCTTTTTTATCTCATATGTAAAACCTTGCATTAACTTATAAATATATAAGCAGACACATCAAGGTGGTTTCCAAGTATACATAAATGTCTTAACCAATATATAGTAGATTCAGTGAAGAACTCAAATGATGTAATTCCTTAGGAGGCTAACTCATAGTCAAACAAATAAACACCAGGAAACAAATACTTGAAATTGGTTGGTGGGATCAAGGGGAGTGGGGGTGGGGAGTGCAGATAAATGAAGACTGGAATGGGCAAGAATATGAAAGAATTAATGAGCTAAATAGAAATCTTGGAATAAAATACTTAAGTAGAATGCATGTTCCCTGAGATGAGAGCAGGCCTGAATTAAGCCTGCAGTAGAAAGGTGTCATTTTGTGGAGCAATTACTTTAGTTCAGAACTCTAATTGAGAGGAATAATTTGCAGACAATTGTAAAGATACTTTAAGACTATATGATGCTAGATGATATTTCACTAGGATAAACATTAAAGAGCTGTGATGATATTTGTGAGGATTTTATGGTTGTTGTTATTGTTGTTGTTGTATCCCGAGTCACAGTAAGATTAAGTACTAGTACCAGCAATGGAAATTTACTTGTAAAAGTGTAGGCATTCAGTCTACATAAAATGCCTAATCAAAATTCTAGAAAATAATGCTGAGCCTGGTAGATGGTTGAATATGATAAATGCATTTCAGAGATGGGTTTAAATTCAAAGTCCTTGTGCATAAAGAAGTGAGTACAATCAGACAGTATCACAAATCCCCTGATATGGAGTGGCAAGGGCAGGAGGCACAGGTACTAATTATGAAGAAGAGAAGATGAGGATGAATAGTAAAGATGACATATGAGTAGTCCAGAAAGTAGGAGGACAAGCAGAATATTTTCCTTCCTTAAAGACCAAGGAAGAGAGTTTTTCATAGAACAATGTTACAGCTGTCTGCAAAGGCATAAAAGGTTATCCCCCAGATTATCCCACGTGAAAGGAGCAAAATAATAAAGAACACATTCTACACAGGAGCTGAGGGGTTTGTATCTCATATGTTCCTCATGTAATAGAACTAATGTCACTTTCTTCCAATTTCTTACATAGTCCACTATCCCAGATTTATACTACAATCCTTAAATTCTTTCCGAAATTTGTTATGTGTTTTTATGGTAAAAGATAGTCCTACTTGCATTTTGGGGGAACCAGGCTAGGCATCATTTGAAACATCTCTACTCATAACTATTCAAATACTAGTTTAAAGTATAATTCCAGAAAATATGTGCAAACCTGACTATTATCTATACTTAATCCAAATCACTTATTATTTCAGCAAGTAGATGTCTATGTAACTTCACATGGAGGTGTAGGCAAAGTGTAGCCAGCTCTCACTCTACTGAATGATCGTCTATGGCCATACCATCCTGACTGTGCCTGATCTCGTCTGAATAACCAAACTTATAGGAAAACTTCACCAGCACAGAACATATAATGACCATACAATGAAGCTCACAGAAGAGCCCAAAGTTCTCCTTCACTGAAACAAGCATTTCTTTTGATTACTAAGCAAGGGAAATTCTCAAACTCTCCACAAATAATAATGAAATAGCAATAATGAAGAAATGTTTACTTTCTAAATAACCTCCATTATGGTCAACTTAAAAATAATTATTACTGTCAAATTTTTAGAAAATCACCTAACATCTAGTTGTTTATAACTTGATTTGTTATTTTAGTGTATTTCAAATATAATTTTGATACACCAACCATGTACATACAAATAAAATATCAGAATTATTAAATCAGCATTATTTCATTTATTCAAGAATTATTCACTCTAACTCTACTTTCTTGGAAAAATAAATAATGCATACCATTACAATGTATTAAATGATTTTCTACAAAATTGCTTTGAAGTTTCAGAATGTATATTTGTGACAGTGTTTTAGGTTTTTGTTTTTAAAACTAATTTCATTGTCAGTGAAAATTTTATGATACATCAAGGAAAATATTACAACTTCATTTTTAAAGTCTCTGCACAATTTGCCAGAATATCTTTCCCAGGGTCATATTTTAGGATAATATGTCAAGTAAATTTTCTGTAATCATAAGTTTTAACTAACAATTAAAATAATAGTATAGAAAGTCCTTACTATGTATTGGGTATGCAGCTGTATCATGCTGGTTCTGAGTCACATCTCTATGTATGATATGAGCACTCTAACAATAGTGAATGGTGTAGCAATGGGGTTTGCACTTACCGTGTTCACTGACTCCTCCACCTCACTTCTAAAACTTGGAGTATGAGGTCTGTGAAGGAAGGACTTAAGTAATGTGAGAAAATTTGGATATATACATAAGAAAAAACCCACAAGTAGAACCTGTGAAGCAATGAACATATATGTGAGGCATAATTAAAAAGAACTGATAAAAAGCATTTGTTATGATTCAGGAAAAGAAAGAAATGCAAATCATTTAATTTGTAAGGATTGAAGTTTTTGAGTTTGAAACAGCAAAAGTAATTATTTTCATGATTTTGAAGCCTTATGGGAGAACACTATCTACTAAAGGTACTCCTGAACTGCTTTGTATCTAAACAATTAATTTCTATGATTGATTGACTATAAAATTTATTTAAATTTGTGTATTAATACTCATAGGCCTGCTTGAGGAGTTTTCTTTCATTTCCAGATCCTGCATCCATCTTACCATTTCCAGTCCCTTAATCTAACCTGAGAGGGTCTCCATTCTTTTCCTCATTTAACTTCCTTGAACTTCGCCTTTGTTTCCACACTTCTGTCCTTCCTGGGAAACAATGCTTGATGTGCTTGTAAAGTGGGTCCTTAGTAATTTACACTTATTTATTATTGTTACTATTGTGCCCTAATATTTCATTTTTTACTTAGCATTACAAATTTGAAGGTTAATTATGTACTTGTAGTAATGTTTGTCGACTTTGAAGTTATTCACATTGATCAAAGTGGATTTTTTGTGATAATATATTGAATGAGTTTTCTCTAATCATAGGATTTAATATAACTACCAATTAAAGTAACAGTATAGAGAACCCTTTCTATCTCTGGGGTTTGCATCTATAGATTTAATCAGCAAAAATGAAAACAAAATTTTAATTCAGTATCTATAGCAAACATCTAAAAACTTTTTTCATCAGTCCTTAATAATGCAGTGCAAGAATATGTAGCATCTCTATTATATCATACATTCTTCTAGAAATGATTTAAAGTAGATGAGAAGATGCATAGGTAAAATGCAAACACTAAGTCATTTTATAGAAAAGACTTCAACACCTACAAAATTTGGCCCCCACAAGGAATACAAAAACTCATCTCCTATGTATATAAGGAGACAGCAATAAGTGTATATTCAACAACAACCACCTATAAACTGATGGACTTCTTTTGACAAAACAATTGGCACAAAAAATGATATATACAAACGAATAATATGAACTCATTATTGGCTTTCTAGTTTGATTTTTAATTTATTGATTTGCTAACAAATCAAACACAACTATTCTCAGTAAGATAGAAGATTAAATACATTAATAGAAGATGAAATTAATTAATAAAATTAATTAAAATTAATAAAAAGATTAAATAAATTAATGCTTTTCCACTAATTAAGACTAATTACTTGCTACGTGTTTATTTCTATTAGGCAAGCAATTATCCAAAACTTCATTTGTTCTTTACTTTTGTTGTTCAATTTTTCATTTTTAACATTTTAGAAACATCTATTGGGAGCTGGAACATATGGCACAAAATGTTTTGACATTAACATTTTGTTGTATAATGGCCATTCAATTTGTGTTTTAAAACTACAATATTTATTTTAAAATGTAAGTATGATGAGTTTTCCAACAAAAGAAAATAAAGTTGGCATAGTGAATGTGCGTATGGTTTATCACCTAAATGTGGGACTTGAGGAGAGGGGAAAAATAGATAATGCCTATGATTGAACCCTATCCCCTATCTCCTACACCTCCTGACAAGTCTGCTTCAAGCTCAATCCTAAAATCAAAAATCTGGAAAGACCGGGATATAATTAAATGGGAAAAGGCTGGAATAAAAACTAAATAGTTTAGAAGGAAAAATGCATTATTCAAACCATTTTACATACTTTAATTAGAAATATGAGGCACCCAACACTCACTCAACAACCCAGCAAAACCAGCAGCCAGAAGCAGTGGAGAAATGCAGGAAAAAAAAGAAAAGGAGCAAAAAAGAAGAGCCGAAAACCTACACGGAGCTAGAGAATCTATGGGGCACCCTCCCCCCACCAGCCAACCCTGGCCCAAACAGGGCCAGGCTGGGAAAGGGGACTCAACAATTGGCAGACCAACTGCCAGGAGTGCAGAGTCCAGACAGCGGGACTCCACGGACACCAGGGAGAGGGCGGAGCAAGACACACGGCGACAGCGACAATGGGAAGTTCTGGTCCACACTGGGAATGGACATAAGTGGCTGGGGAACCCAGCGGTGCAGAAGGGGAAAGCCAGGGACACCACCACGACCTTTCGCCACACCCGAACAACCAAGGCAGCGTGGGACACACACACAATACAGGACCAGTGAGTCCCCCATTACCCCCTCCCCCAACAGGAGACCAGCTATCGGAGACCCAAACCCTACAAAGTACCTAGATTTCCCTTCCTCCCCACCCTGAGTGAACAAAACCCCCAAATCAGGCAGGAAGCTCCCATCAGGCTCTGGGAAGTCACAAGAGTTTAGCAGGGGAAGGGCAGAGCAGCCCCAAGGCCAAACCAGCCCTGCCCCCTTCCCAACAGGGGCCTAGGGATGGCTGACAGTGCAAGCCGCACCTGAGGTGCCTGGACCTCACAGACTTTTACAACTAAAATCACAGGTGCTGGTGGGCAATACCAGCACAGCAGGGACACCTGGGCCTGATCACACCCCCCTCGCAGTGGAGACACAGTCTGAGGGTGCTAACCCGCGCCTGGACAGTTGATCCCACTGGGCCCCACACATACCGCCCCCAACAGTGGACTCGTGGGAGGGCACAAGCACAACCCAACAACCTGGGGCTTGCTCTGGTAGGCGTATCCCACTCAGGTGGATGGGGCACAGCCGCAGTGCCCGCTCTGGTAGACATGCCTACACAGGAGGGCAGAGCTCTCCATCGGCCTGTGCACACTTAGTTTGGCGCATTTCACACAAGTGGGTGAGCCACACCTCAACAACACTGGCCCCTTAGCGGTCCACACAGGAAGACAAACTGCCTGAGAGGTGAGCTCCTCTGACCACGATACAGAGTGGAAAAAAGAACTAAAGAAGAGATAAGCCTCCACGCCACGCTGAACCAGCAACCAACAAACCCCCAACAAGGGCACGCTAGGGTCAGCACACAGAGCACAGCGGCAGGACACTGTCCCGCAGAGAAAGACACAGAACCTACCTGCCCCCAAGTGCAGGGAGAGTGACCACCTCAGCAACAACTGAGAAGATCACGCTCACCCACTGGGAAGCAAGGTCCAACAGCCAAACCCAGAGCCAGGACACCAGGGCACAAGGCTCCCACTGACGGTCCAGCGGGAACCAGTACAAAACCAAACCAGGGAAGCCACCCACAGATCTGTAGGTGCCCAAATCACAAAGAAATATAACACAGTTCATCAAAGGGCAAGTCAACTCGCCAGCTCCAAAAAGCAGCACGACTGAAGAGGAGATGGAGAATAAAAAAGTAAATGAGGCCATGTTAACAGAAATGATGGAAAGCATCAGAAACGAAATCAGAAAACAATTCCAGGAGTTTAGAGTGGAAGTCTTGAAGGACATCTAGGAAGCCAAGAAAGAAATGGAAGCAAAACTGGATACAATGCAAACCTCCGTTAAAGAAGACCTTAACATCCTGAGAAGTGAAATGCATGAAAAAATAGATTTAAAATACAACTCTTCAAGGGAAGAAATTTCCACGATCAGAGCTGATCTGACAACCATAAATAGTTCTCTGACATCCATAAACTCCGCAATTGAATCCACAGCACAAAGAATTGACCATATGGAATCCAGAATCTCTCTCTTGGACGATGAAGCAGCTGACAACAACCAGAAAATTACCACACTCCAAAAACGGTGAAGCTTCAGGGCAGACTAATCCAGGAACTAATGGACAAAGACAAGAGATATAATCTGTGCATAATTGGAATAGAAGAAGGAGCCGAGTACCAGAGCAAAGGACTTCATCATATTTTCAATAAAGTTATTGCAGAAAACTTCCTCAATCTCACAAGGGACCCCCATCCAGGTAACTGAAGCCTATAGGACACCTGGCAGGCCAGACTCCAGAAAAGCCACCCCACGGCACATAATATTCAAGACTTCAGATCTCAAGAATAAAGAGCAAATTCTGAATGCAGCCAAAATGAAGAAAGAAGTTTTCTACAATGGGAAGAGGATCCGAATAACAGCAGACCTCTTCACTCTAAAAATCTACTGAGGGAAATCAAAGAAGACACAAGGAGATGGAAAGACCTCCCAGTTACATTCTTCACTGAAATAGAGAAAGCAATCCATAAATTCATATGGAACAGCAAAAGACCTAGAATAGCCAAAGCAATTCTACTACAATTAATTCTACTACAAATTAAAAAGTTTCTGCACAGCTAAGGACATAGCCACCAAAACAGAAAGACAGCCAACCATATGGGAAAGGATCTTCACCAGCACAGCAACAGACAAACGCCTAATATCTGTCATCTACAGAGAACTCAAAATCTAAGCCCCTCCAAGCCCAATAAACCAATTAAGAAATGGGCAAAGGAGCTAAAGAGAGACTTCACAAGAGATGAAATAAAAATGGCAAAGAAACATATGAGGAAAAGTTCAACATCCCTGGTAGTAAAGGAAATGCAAATAAACACATACCTGAGATACCACCTCACCCTAGTTAGAATGGCCTATACTCTGAACTCAGGCAACAACAAATGCTGGAGGGGGTGCAGGGAAAGAGGAACCCTTCTCCATTGTTGGTGGGAGTGCAAATTAGTACAACCACTTTGGAGAACAGTATGGAGGTTTCTCAAAAATCTCAATATAGACCTACCCTATGACCCAGCCATACCACTCCTAGGCATCTATCCTAAACAGCAAGTCCCAAGATATCAAAAAGACATTTGCACTTAGCTGTAATTGGTAATGCTTTCAGCTGAAAATGGGATCTCTGGGTTGCCTTTACTTGCATTGCTTTGATTGATAATACTGCTAGTTACATAGCAATCCATAGTGAGACTGAACTTGAAGTTAGCCAAAGGAAAGGCAAGAGATAAGGAATCATTTGTTATTTGTTTTAATGTGTGAATTCATATTTTTTTAATTTCTTTTATTTATTTTTTTAATTTCTTTTATTTTTTATTTTTTATTTTATTTATTTATGAATTGAACACAAATTTTTTTGACAACGTGTTGTGCAAAAAGGGTACAATTACATAGTAGGGCAGTGTGTACATTTCTTGTGATATCTTACGCCCTGTTTTTCTTTCCCTTATCTTGGTCAGGTAGACATATACAATATACAATGTATCAAGAACATATACTGTAGCCACGTGGCCAAGCCCAAGAAAATTCGCCTAGGGCTTTAAATATAATGTCGATATTAGACAGAGTATATACTCTCAACCACTACTTGAGGCTTATAGGAAAAATATTTCCATGAATTTTGTAACTTTTGAATTTGAAATGTATACATGAATTTGGTAAAATTTGCTTTCAAAGTGGGGCAGTGGTGGCCCATACCTGTAATCTTAGCTACTCAGGAGGCTGAGATCAGAGGATAGTGGTTCAAAGCCAGCCCAGGCAAGAAAGTCCATTAAATGACTATTTCCAATTAACTGCCAGAAAATAGGAAGTGACACTGTGGCTCAAAGTGGTAGAGTGCTAGCCTTGATTAAAAAGAACTCAGGGAAAAGTATCAGGCACTGAGTTAGAGCACCTTGACCAATCAAAAAAGAAAAATGAAAAGAGGAAAGAAAAAATGAAGAAGAAGGAGGAGAAGAAGAAGGAGGAGGAGGAGGAGGAAGAGGAGGAGGGGAGGGAGAAGGAGGAGGAGGGGGGGAGGAGGAGGAGGAGGAGGAGGAAGGAAGGAAGGAAGGAAGGAAGGAAGGAATTTGCATTTTAAAACTAGCTATTTATTTCTACTGTGATGGAATTCTGAAATGTTTCATTCTACCATGTGCTGTTAAGAGCTAGAATATTTTAGAGGTTCTAAGTTGAGTGTGGTGGCATATCTGCAAATCTAGCTACTTAGGAACACTGGGAAACAAGGAATGCATGGAAAAGTTAGCAGGAAAGTCTGAAAAACAAAATAAAAGAAATGAACAACTAGAAGTCTGGCTTGAGTGGGTAGAGTACTTATCTAACAAGCAGAAATCTTTAAATCCAATCCTTAGGACATACACAGAGAGAAATATATATATATATGTGCATGTATACATAATCATTAGTAAATTTGTAAATGTTTTCTGATTAGTGTTCCCAAAATATCTATCCTTCCTAGACTGATCTCTATCTAATTCTCTAACAATTAGAATCATCAATATAAAAATATTTAATTTTTTAAAAAATCATTAAGAGGTTCCTTGTCAATATAATTTTAATTACCTACTCCAAACTATTATAAATTTTGGCTGATAGGATGCATAAACAATCAATACTCACATTTATAGTTGATTCAAAAGAAATGTCTTAAGACAGGTTCCAGGGGCTGGGGATATGGCCTAGTGGCAAGAGTGCTTGCCTCGTATACATGAGGCCCTAGGTTCGATTCCCCAGCACCACATATACAGAAAACGGCCAGAAGTGGCACTGTGGCTCAAGTGGCAGAGTGCTAGCCTTGAGCAAGAAGAAGCCAGGGACAGTGCTCAGGCCCTGAGTCCAAGCCCCAGGACAGGCCAAAAAAAAAAAAAAAAAAAAAAAGACAGGTTCCAGTAATACAGAATTTTTTTAAAAAATGGATATTTAAATATATGTCTGGCACAAAAACATTAAGAAAGATGATTGACAAGAGTTTTTCAAGAATTAGTATATTCGATGTGTATAATACAATTGGATAAATTATTTTTAAGGAAATAGATGGACAAGATTTATGAAAATATCTCCTGCATATTATATATGTTCTGAAATTAAGTTAAAGAAGAAAAGTGGTTTTCCAACTAGGATAATAAATACTACTTTCCTTTTCAACTTCCATCACAAACTTTTAGTATTTTCACTGTAATTTTTAGCTTTATTTTTACTGTAACATACTAGAAATAGAATTTCTATATAATCTGGAAACATTTATTAGACATATCTTTTATGAAAAGGTCTTTGTCATATAAACCTCTTCTTATAGAGTGCTAGAGATAGATTCTTCATTCAAATAAATTCTATGTTCCCTCTGAAATGAGAATGAGACCATAAGAGCTCTCCAATTCATCTTATTTTTCTTGATGATTTGCCTCTTAGAAAGCTTAAAGTTAAATTTAGCACTTAACTCCTGAGTATAATAATTTCTTTCTTCATTCACTTCATGGCTTTGGATTTTCCAATTTTCATTTTAATGGTCTTTTTGTATGTCTTCTATTTTAATCTAATTTAAATCTCTTTAAAAGTAAATGACTGCCTTACATGGTGGTAAGAACACACATCAGGCAGGCTCTCGCCTGATCTCT
This sequence comes from Perognathus longimembris pacificus, assembly GCF_023159225.1. Classification (NCBI taxonomy): domain Eukaryota; kingdom Metazoa; phylum Chordata; class Mammalia; order Rodentia; family Heteromyidae; genus Perognathus; species Perognathus longimembris. The sequence goes on along the minus strand of NC_063164.1, from coordinate 73,259,079 downwards.
ACTCTAACTATGTGTGATGTGACCTTGGGCAAAATTAAGATTCCCATGCTTCATTTTGCTCTAGTAACATGGGAATGAGGAGAATAACTATCTCATAGAGTTGCTATGGAAATAAAATAAAATGGGTTATAAAGCATGTAGAAAGTAGTGGCACCTAATAAACTCTATTTAAGTATTTTTGAGGAAATATTCTATAAATAATAGAATATACCTTTGTGAACTCTGAAGATCACATGCCATATCTCATCATCATAAACTTGGTGTCAACATAAATATTCCTTATTCTGAAATATCCATACTTTGGAAAGAAACTTTTTAGTCAAGATATATTTAATGAAATATGTACATGTAACAGTGTATTAACTTCCACTGATAGTATTGAGTACCAACCAACTGAAATATGTCATGACATTGTATGCAATTTGAAATTGTATAAGGAAACCCATTATTTTATAAAATTATACAATTACTCAAAAGTAGCAGATATAAGTCTCTTAAATAATTTTGTTAGAGGGAGATCTTCTAGGAAAACAACTTGAAAGACACCACTAGCAACAATAACATCACCTCAGAATCAGTTGCAAGTGTTACAAATTGATTACAATTTTTAACCAATTTGTATTGTGCCATGATCTGTCATTAAAAACACCAAATTCCACCCAGTATAAAACTATGGACAACACTGGTTAAATAAAGACATTTGTAGTTCTTTCACAAACTTTCTCACTACTTCAGCCACAGGATAGAGTATGGAGAGGTAAAAAGAGAAATAGGGAGAGAGAAGTGATGATGAAATAGATCACTTGTACCCACCAGCTATGTTACCTGTGGTGGCTAAACTTAGCCACAGAGCATATCCAACTAACAGGAAGGGAACAGTTTTAAGTGAATGTTACATTGGAATTTTAAAATAGACTAAACATTCTAAAACTAGAAAGATACTATTTTTGTAGTCCAAATAGGTAAAATTTGAAATCTACAGGAGATGCTGTCTAAAGACAAAATGGGGAAAATGAGAAAGTTTGGATTAAAAGTATGTCAAAATGTTCTGGCTTTGAGTTCACTCTGAGAAATGTATGAAGTACAAAAGATTATTTAACCCAAGTCTCCAAAGCTAAACATAAACTGCCCTCCCTAGCCAACTATTCATAGTTTGTACAGATAAAAGGAAGAAAAATGCATACTTTTAATAATATGGAATCTCACTAATCAGAGGAATTTATGCAGGAAGATTTGCTTCATAATAAAATAAGCTACCCACACAATTTCCCATTAAAAATTAAACTTTCACTAATAATGCTTCCACCTACCCTCTACTCAATTTCTCAAAGCAACAGAAAAGCTTTATGTTAATATTCCTGTACATTTTCACTGAGGCAAAAATCTGTTATGCCATTCATACAAAAAATTATCTCCTGATAAAATAATGTGATTATTTAATTCAGATTCTCACATTAACAGTTTATAAAAATTTCTTTATTTTTTATTTTTTAATTGTGTGTCTAAAGCCGTGTTCCCCACCTTGGCAAGGTGAGTTGTTTAATAATGTGTCTCCAAAAAACCTTGAGATTTCAATAACCAATCAGCTTACAACATTCCTACATTTCTTAAGGCCTCAGGACCTCAATTTTCCTTCTTACCTCAATCAGTCACCACTGCTTCTCATCACACTTTCAAGATGTTAGGTTTTTTTTTTACTTCTTCCCAAATTTATCCTATATTGTATCCCTCCCCTTCTGTCTATGTAACAAGCTCTGGCATCAATGTCAAAATCATTGTGTGGTTATTTTGATTGAAGGATTTCTACTGTCTCATATACTCCCTTCCAAGCAGATTTCACTAAAGCTCCAGAATCTGAGTTACCTTTTCTACATCTGGGGCAGCACAGCATTAGTAGAAAAATCACATTGCTACTGCAGCAATACATTCTGTAAAGAATACATTCCAAGACTGCCAATGGGCACTTGAAGCCATAGTGAAGCCAAATGTCATACATCTTTAGTTTTTGTTTCTATGTATCCTTCAGAATTGCTATACCACCCAAGAATACCATTAGTTGTTTCATTATTTTTGCTCTGATGCCTTCTTTACCTCACTTTTCTTATGCTTCAAAACCTTTAGTAAATAAAATAAGGGTTAAATACAAACAGGGTGGTACTGCTACAGTTGATCTGATAACCAAGATGGAGACTCAGTGACTAACTTGTGGGTAGATTATATCTTGTGAATATGTAGAACCAAATGACTCATTTACTGGGTAGGATAGAGCAAAGTTGTGCAAATTTTTATTGACACTTAAGAGGGATCACAATTTGAAACTTATGAATAGCTTATTTTTTTTGGAAAATTCCATTTCCTATTTTTGGACCGTGGAAGAAAAACTACAGACAAATTGAGAATGTTAAATACTAATGAAATTCATGATACTCCATATGCCCTTACTTCAAATGCTCCATGTTGTACAACCTATATAAGAGGGATAATAAAATAATAATATAATTTTGCCTTTACTTGATTTGTTTTTACCTCTACATATTTGTTTAAAATCTGTACACATTCATTATTTATTTTAAACATCACATGCAATATCTTTATCAAAAATTCTAAGTCTAATTTAAAAATACAACTATACAACTACTTGGAACTTTTTCTTTAGTTCTGTCATTCTTTGAAGAAAAATATATCCTGTCTTTGACCAAGTTTTCTCTCTTCACCTGGCAGACTGATAATCTCCTTAATTCTTATTTCTTCTGAGACCTGCTATATTAGTTGTTTTACTCTTTCATATTTCTTAACTTCTCTGGTGTGTTCTCTTTTAGAATTTTGAGTTTCAAAAATGAGTGTTAGTTTTATAATTGCTTCAGGCTCGTTTTTATTTTCTTTTCATCATTTTGAATTCCTTCACAAACCTTTCCCACGCTATAGATTTGATCAACCTTGTTTCTTAACAATCTAACTGAGCAAGTTCTCAAAGTGTACCAATTGTATCTCCTGCTCATCTTATTAATTCAAGTGGGTACCTATATCAAGTTAATTGAGCTGCCTCAAAATAGCATGTTCAAGTCATCTCTAGCACTTCAGAAATAACTCCTCTGGAAATACGTTCATTGCAGAAGTCACATTATCCTCTTGCCATTAGGATTTGTAGTTTTAAATCAATGTAAACAATATATTTACACAAATAAGACATGTGGATCCAGACACAATACACACAGTGTGGAAAGACAAATGATTTGGCTGCTATATTAAGGTGCTCCATCAGAAGTTATGTGAGGTAAGAAAGAGTATTTCCCTAGTTTCATTAGAGATATATGACCTGGAAGAAAATTGACTTTGGACTTCTACTTCCTAGATTCTGTAAACAATAGCTTTATGCTGTTTTTAAGCCACTCAATGCTTGGTGTTTATCATGGAGTTAAAATAGCTCTAGGAATCTAAAACAAAACCCTCTATAAGAGTCTGAACTGCAGACCATCTGCTTTATAACTCTATTCTCCCTTCCTTTTCAGTATCATCATAACATTCTCATCTTCTGCCTAACTTCTGTCTATATTCTTTGTTTACCTTGCCATTGCTAAGATACAAGCTTTCTCTTTATTCTTACTCATATCAAACATTTCTTCTAAGTTCAATGATGTCTTAAACTCCCCACTTCCAATTAATTCTAACTTGTGCAATTTTCTGGCAATAACTGGTACATTTCTTGTACTGTTTGTTACCTCCTCCCTCATTCGCCCCTCCCACCTGCCCCTTTCCCTCTCCCGCAATGAGTTGTTCAGTTGGTTTATACCAACTGGTTTGGGAAGTATTGCTTTTGAAGTCATTTGTCTCTGTATCCTTTGTCTCTCAATTTTGATACTCCCTTTCACTTCTCTAGGTCTAATACCCGTATATACAATATCCAGTGTATTCAGATGAGATACAGTGATAGCACGAGTACAGCCACAGGAAGGGATACAAGAGGATCATCAACAAAATAAGCCATGGTTTCACAGGGCATGTTGAAAGTAATTACAACAGTGAAATAACAGTCATTTCCATAATATGGAATTTATTTCATCTTATGGGTTCATAGGGGCATAGCTATTAGGCTTTTGTAATCCTCTTATGACTATCTTAAACCTATGCTAATTATTCCCTATGAAGGAAAGCACAGTGTTCAAGTTGCTTTGGGTCTGGCTCACTTCACTTAGTATAATTTTTTCCAAGTCCTTCCATTCATTAAGAATGGGCAATGTTGGGCTGGGGATATAGCCTAGTGGCAAGAGTGCCTGCCTCAGATACACGAGGCCCTAGGTTCGATTCCCCAGCACCACATATACAGAAAACGGCCAGAAGCGGCGCTGTGGCTCAAGTGGCAGAGTGCTAGCCTTGAGCAGGAAGAAGCCAGGGACAGTGCTCAGGCCCTGAGTCCAAGGCCCAGGACTGGCCAAAAAAAAAAAAAAAAAAAAAAAAAAAAAAAAGAATGGGCAATGTCATTCTTTCTGATAGAGGCATAAAAATCCATTGAGTATATGTACCACATTTTCCTGATCCATTCTTCTACTGATGGGCATCCGGGTTAGAACCATATTTTAGCCATGACAAATTGTGCTATGATGAACATTGTTGTGCTGGTGGCTTTACTGTGTTCTTGTTTGTGGTCATTTGGATAGATGCCCAAAAGTGGGGCTGCTGGGTCATAGGGAAGCTCTATGATTAGCCTTCTGAGGAATCTCCATACCACTTTCCAGAGTGGTTGAACCGGTTTGCATTCCCACCAACAATGAAGTAGAGTTCTCTTATGGCCACATCCCCTCCAACATTTGTTATTTTTAGTTTTCTTGATATAAGACATTCTTACTGGAGTGAGGTATAATCTCAATGCTGTTTTGATTTGCATTTCTTTTATAGCCAGTGATATAGAGCACTTTTACATATCTCTTGGCCATTCTCATTTCCTCATCAGAGAAGTCTCTTTTTAAGTCTCTAGCCCAATTGTTGAGGGGGCTATTGGTTCTTTGCCGGTTTGTTTTGGAGGAATGTAATTTTTTTTAGTTCTGCATATATTTTAGATATGAGGCCTTTGTCTTTTGTATGCTTGGTAAAGATCTTTTCCCAATCTGTGGGCTTTCTGTTTATCTTGCGAGCTATGTCCTTAGACCTGCAGACTCTCTGAAGTTTGATGCAGTCCCATTTGTACAACCTTTCTTTGATGTGTAGCATTACTGGGTCTTTGTTAAGGAAGTTCCATCCTGTCCCAAGGAGCCCAAGTGTTTCTCCTACTTGTTCTTGTAGTGTTTTCAGGGTATTTGTTTTTATTTCAAGGTCTTTGATCCATTTGGAATTGATTTTGGTGCAGCATGATATACAAGCATCTAGTTTTAGTTTGTTGCAGGTGTTGAACAAGTTTTGCTAGCACCATTTTTAAAGAGGCTATCTTTCTTCTGTCCTGTTTTTTAGCTCCTTTATCAAAGATTAAGTAGGCATAGTTTTGATGGCTCATTTTTGGGTCTTCAGTTCTGTTCCATTGGTCTTCAGGCCTGTTCTGGTGCCAATACCAAGCTGTTTTTATTACTATAGCTTTATAATACAGCTTGAAGTTGGGTATTGTAATTCCTCCAGCACTGCTCTTTCTGCTTAGGATTGTTTTTGCTACTCTGCGTCTTTTATTGTTCCATATGAATTTCTGAATTGTTCCTCTATTTCATTAAAAAATGGTGTTGGGATATTAATGGATATTGCATTGAATTTGTGGATAGCTTTTGGTAATATTGCCATTTTGACTATATTAATCCTCCCAATCCAGGAGCATGGGAGGTTTTTCCATTTCCTTAGTTCTGCCTTAATTTCGTTTTTCATTTTGTTAAAGTTCTCATTATAGAGGTCTTTCACTTCTTGGGTTAAGGTTATTCCTAGGTATTTTATGTTTTTGAGGCTATTGTAAAAGAAGTTGCTTTCCTGATTTTGGCCTCAGTCTTCAGGTCATTGCCATATCGAAAGGCTGTTGATTTTTGAGGGTTTATTTTATATACTGCAAAATTACCAAAGTTTTGGTTCAGCTCTAGTAGCTTGGGAGTAGAGACTATGTTGTTCTTTAGGTATAGGATCAAGTCATCTGCGAAGAGAGAACGTTTAGCTTCATCTTTTCCTATTTGGATCCCCTTTATGTTTTCTTCCTGCCTAATTGCTCTGGCTCTGATTTCTAGTACTATGTTGAAGAGGAGAGGTGAGAGCGGACATCCCTGTCTTGCTCCTGATTTTAAAGGGAATGGCTTTAGCTTTTCACTATTTAGAATTTTGCTTCCTGTTTCTTTGTAATAGACTGCCTTTATCATATTCAGGAATGTTGCCTTGTATCCCAGTTTTCCCAGGGCTTTTCTCATAAATGGGTCTGGATTTTATCAACTGCCTTTTCCACATCTAGTGCACAAAGAAAATCTGTACAAATTCAGATGTATCAAAATCATTCCCTGCATTCTCTCATACCACAATGGAATAAAATTAGAGCTCAACTCAAACAGCCACCACAGAAAATAGTACAACTCATGGAGACTAAACAGCCCACTGTTGAACCACCAATCGGTCATTGAAGATATTAGAACAGAAATCCAAATGTTTATGGAATTAAAGCAAGATGAGCACATAAAGTACTAGCTCCTTTGGGACCCAGCAAAGCAGTACTCAGAGGAAAATTTACATCTCTGAGTGCATACATCAACAAACTAGAGAAACAGCAAGTCAACGACTTAATGAACCACCTTAAGCTCCTCAAAAGAGAACGAGCCAAACCACAAACCAATAGATGGAAGCAAATAATTAAAGTCAAATCAGAATTAAATGATTTAGAGTAAAAAAAAATGAATCAACAAAATGAAGAGGGTTCTCTGAAAAAAATTAGCAAGATAGACAGACCCCCAGCAAACCTGACCAAAAAACAAAGGCAGAAAACCCAAATAAACAAGATCACAGATGAAACAGGTAACACCACAGAAACACCCAAAATCCAGAACACAATAAGGGAGTACTTTGCAAACCTTGATGCCAATATAATTCAAGAAGCTGGAAGAAATGGACAATTTCCTAGCAAAAATTGATATCCCCAAACTCAACCATGAAGATTTAAACCTTCTAAACAGATCCATGTCCAGCATTGAAATAGAAACGGCAATAAGAGATCTTCCATCAAAGAAAAGCCCAGATACAGATGGATTCACAGCAGAATTCTACAAGGCCTTCAAAACAGAACTCACACCAATATTTCTCAAACTCTTCAATGAAATTGAAAGAGAAAGTTTGTCGGGGGTTTTAGCCTCCTGCACTCTCCTGCCCTGCAGGAGAGATGGGAAAATATGCCCCACCTGGACAGGCCAAGAAAAGGAAAGGGCTGACAAACTGCCCCCCCCAGCCCCCCTTTTGTCGGAGGACCCACAGACAGTCCAGGAGCCAGTCAGCACTAAGACTTGTTTAATGGCACCAATGAGCTGTTCTTTTAAACGGGTCAGAGGGTGGCGGAAGGGGAAGGGTATGTGCACCTACGTAGGGACTGTGATTGGATGCCTGAGCTGTCCATCAGGGTGGAGCTCCGAGGGACCTCCCTAAGGGGCAACCTATATCTATGTCACAGCCCCCAGGACCACCTCTGGGTTCACCACCAGCGGCCATCTTGGCTCACACGCAGTCTGAGACAGGAAGCAGGGCTGGTTACAGCCATTTTGCTGTTCTGGACCCGGAGAGCAGGCGAGGCTACCAGCCACGTGGCCCCAGGTCTGGGAAAAGAGGCGGGGCCAGCTAGAACTGCCTCGTAATGATGCAACAGGTCATCAAAGAAATCATACACCATCATCAAATGATTCATCCCAGGGATGCCCCACAAAAGTTCACTACCAGACACATTCTATGAACCCAGTATAACCCTCATCCACAAACCAGGCAGGGACTCATCACACAAAGAGAACTATAGATTGATTTCCTGATGAACATTGATGCAAAAATTTTCAACAAAATTCTGGCCAATCAACTTCAACAGGTCATCAAAGAAATCATACACCATCATCAAACTGGATTCATCCCAGGGATGCAAAGTTGGTTCAATATACACAAATCAATTAATGTACTCCTCCACATCAACTGGAACAAGGTAAAGAATCACATGGTTATATCCCTAGATGCGGAAAGGCATTTGATAAAATCCAGCACCCATTTATTATCTTTACAAATATGTCATTCCAAGCCAGTTATAGTGTTACTTGCCTGTAATTCCAGCACTTGACAGGAAGGACAGTGGGATCAGGAGTTCAAGACCAGTGTGAGCTATAAAGAAAGAACAAAGAAATGGTCATTCCAAAATAAAAAAAGAAATAAGCATATGGTATAAGACAAATTTCTTAAAATGTTAAAATTTCAAAACACCAAGATTGTTCTATAGAGAATGTATACTACTCATGGGTGTAGTGCTGAAGGAAGTCTTTAAAGGTAGGCTAGGCAACAATCATACACTGATCACATTACTGTTATTTGTTGTTGTACAATGAACTTTTCCATAACTTTGTGGCCTGGAGTAGTGGTGGAACTAGGCAATGCCTCTGCCGACTTCACCTGAACTAACAAGTGAAAATGTTTTTTTAATTTTTTTGTTTATTTATTTATTACATATTTTACTTTATTGTCAAAGTAAAGTACAGAGGGGTTACAGTTTCATATATAAGGCAGTGAGTACATTTCTTATCAAACTTGTTACCTCCTCCCTCATTCCCCCCACCCGTCCTCCTTTCCTACAGTTGTGTACAGTTGTTTACACCAAATGGTTTTGTAAGTATTGCTTTTGGAATGGTTTGTCTTTTTATCCTTGGTTTCTTGATTTTGGTATTTCCTTTCCCTTCCTTAGTTCTAATACGTGTATATACAATATTTCCTTCCCATGTTTTTACCCTGCTTTTTGTTGTTGTTATTGTTGTTTTGTTTTGTTTTGTTTTTGCCAGGCCTGGGGCTTGAACTCAGGGCTTGAGCAGTGTCCCTGGCTTCTTTTTGCTCAAGGCCAGCGCTCTACCACTTGAGCCACAGCACCACCTCTGGCTTTTTTTCTAAATATGTGGGGCTGAGGAATGGAACCCAGGGCTTCATGTATGTGAGGGAAGTACTCCACCACTAAGCCATATTCTCAGCCCCATTCCCTGATTTCTTTTATTTTTAATGATAGTTTGCTTGAACTAGAACAACCAAGAAACCCATATTTATTGTATTCTGGGGCATTTTGGTTCTCTTCACCTGGCCAGCATGTGAAAATAGAATAAGTTTTCTACACCACAGCATATTGTCCTCCAATTTACTAGAAGACAACTATGTAGGGTAAAGGTTTGGGAACTCACATAAGTACATTTGGCCAAATATTATTGGTTAAGGCAATTTCCAGATCAGTCTTGATTTCAGAGGTAAAAGATTCGCACTATCTTTTAGAATTGGAAGTATAAGGTCATTTCAAAGTAGTTTGAACTCAAGAAGATTAGATTCATTTAAATCATTATTATACTAGTCTTTCACATGAATATTATACTTGGGATAAACAAATTTGATTGGAATATGGAGGTTACAAAGTGGGGGAAATGATAAGAAAATCATATAAAGATGAAATAATAAAAGTTGTCAGGTTCCAGGCTAAAGATTTCAAGTTTAACATTTGGTATTGATTACTCATTGGGTATTTTTTAGTAGAGAAACCTCCTTTATTCAAAAATCATTTGCATTGTGAAGAAAATGATTTACATAATTTAGTGTGTTTTTAAAAAAGCTTCTATAGAGCAAATATAAGAGGAACGAAATAATGACATCTCTTTATTACAAAAAAATTAATCTTAAAACATAGCACATAGTAAAGGTTTCCACCTTGAGAAAATGTCTCTTGGGGGCTGGGGATATGGCCTAGTGGCAAGAGTGCCTGCCTCATATACATGAGGCCCTGGGTTTGATTCCCCAGCACCACATATACAGAAAATGGCCAGAAGTGGCGCTGTGGCTCAAGTGGCAGAGTGCTAGCCTTGAGCAAAAAGAAGCCAGGGACAGTGCTCAGGCCCTGAGTCCAAGCCCCAGGACTGGCAAAAAAAAAAAAAAGAAAAAGAAAAAGAAAAAGAAAATGTCTCTTGGAGTTATGGAAATATATTGAAATATTGTTTTTAGAACTAATCTAGCTGAATGCTGGTGGCTCACACTTACAATTTTAGCTACTAAGCATGTTTATCTGAGGATGGAGATTTGAAGCCAGTCCAGGCAGACAAATCAGAGAGACTCATATCTCCAATTTACTAGTTAAAATGTGGAAGTGAAGCCTTGGTACAGGTGATAGAGTAATGTCCATGGAGGGTTGGAAAGACCTTGAGTTCAAACCCCAATAGGCAAAAAAAATGTGTAAACTAAAATAAAACCTAAGGTAAACATACTTTTTCCATTAGCTTTCAATCCTACTGAGAGTACATAAGAGGCTCCATTTTCCTCACATCTTTACCAGCAGTAGTTGTTTTTCTTGATGATGACTGTTCTGACTGCAATGAGATGCAATTTCACTGTGTTTTGGTTTGCAGTTCCTTTATGGCAAGGGAAACTGAACATTTCTTCATGTATTTATTAATCATTTGTATTTGTTCTTCTGAGAGAGATATCTATTCAGTTTCTTAGCCATTTTTAAATTACATTACTCACTCTTTTGCTGTTTAATTTTTTTTTCTTCACATAGGCTGGGTAATACTCCTTTATCTGTTGAGTAGCTGATGAAATTTTTCTGTGGGTTATCACTTGATTGTGATAGCTATTTCTTTGTAACCAGAAACACAGCAATTTGATGCAGCTCCATTTGTGAGTTCTTCCTTTTACATAATGAGTTATCAGGATCCTATTTAGGAAACTGTTGTCTGTGATTATATCTTCTAGTGTTTTTTGAAGCTTTTATGTATCACCTTTAATGTTCAAGGTTTTTGATACACTTTGAGTTGATTTGAATGTGGAGCAACAGACAGTGATTTAGTTTCAGTCTTCTGCATGTGGACATAGTGTTTCCCAGCACCATTTGCTGAACAGATTGTATTTTCTCTAGCTTATGATTTATCAAATATCAGATGACTATATTAAAATCAGTATGGTGAGGTACTCCAGGTGCCAATGGCTGATAGCACTAATCCTAACTACTCAGGAGGCAGAATGATCTGAGAATCAAGGTACAAAGCCAACCAGAGCAGGAAAGTTTATGAGATGCTTATCTGCAATTATCCAGCAAAATAGTGGAAATGAATCTGTGTCTCAAGTGGTAGAGCATTATCCTTATGCAGAAAAGCTTAAAACCAGTGCTCAGGCCTGAGTTCAAGCCCTAGTATAGGAAAAAAGAAAAGCAATAAAAAAATAAAATGCAGATAAAATAAATAAAAAGTAAAGTGCACATGAAAGGTATTATATCATTCATTTTGATGGCCAAGTAGAATTCCATGGTGTATTCATTCCACATTTGCTTGATCATTTCATCTATTAAGGGAATCGGGACTTATTCCTTATCTTGGCTACAGTAAATAATGCTTCAATGAATATGAATGTGCTAGGAGCTTTAATTGGCATTGTTTGTGGTCTCTTTGACAAATGCCCAGAAGTGAAATTGCTGGGTCATATATTAGGTGCATGTTTAGTTTCGTGATGAATCTCCATACTGCTTTCCAGAGTGGTTGAACAGGTTACATTCTCACCAACAATGTAATTGAGTTCCATTTTGGCCACATCTATGCTAGCACTTGTTGTGGTTAGATTTTTTTATATATTTGCCATTCTAATTGGGGTAGATAGAATCTCAGTATTGTTTTGATTTGCATTTTGTTTATGGCCAGAGATGTTCAACATTTCTTCAAATGTCTATGAGCCTCTTTTACTTCTGAGAACTTTGTCTTTAAGTCATTAGGCTATTTAATAATTGGGTTGTTTTTTCTTTGAGGTTTATTTTTTAGGGTTTAATATTTTGAGCTCTAAGTATATTTAGTATATTACTCTTTTGTCTGATGCATCACTGGTAAAAATGATCTGCTCTTATTCTGTGCTTTCTATTTATCTTGGAGCTATGTCCCTTGCCATTCATAAAATCTCCATTTTGATGCCATCTCATTTATGCAGTCTCTCTTTGATTTTTTGTGATTTTGTAGCTTTTTGGGAGTTTTGACCCCTGCCTAGAATCTAGGAGCCCTAGTGTTTCCCCAACTTTGTTATGCAAAAATCATTAAGTATGACACAATCCCAAATGTCCAACAGAAGTGGTAAGAGGAGAGGTGAGGACCAAGAGGAAAAGGGTAGACTAATGAAGGGAAAACATGTATAATGCAAGCAAGAATGAACTGCATATATCACATAATTGAGAAATATAAGAGAAAGGGTGGATTGAAGGGGTGAAGATGTTGAAAGGATTACACAGATCAAGATAAAATGGATGCATCAATTGCTTTGATAAATGACAAAACAGTCAATATTTAAACTAAAATTAAGATAATTAAGGGAAGAGGTGGACTGGGAGTTATGACTGAGAAATTTGAAATGGGTGACATGATCAAATTGCACTGTATTAAAAAACTGCTTTGATGAGTGGCAATTCCTTTTCACAACTACTTAAAGATAATAAAAATATTCAGAAAACATTAAAAAAGAACTGCCACTGTCACAACATTCTTGGACATATGAGAAAGTAATATACATCAATGTGCAACATGTATATTGATCCACTTACACACCCATGACTTTAGTAGCACTATGAAGTACCCAGATAATGAAAATGTGGTACATGTATACAGTGGAGTATTAATCAGCTATAAAGACATAAGAAATTATATCATGGACTTCTGGGAAGATGGTGGAGGAGCAGCAGAGCCCTAGCTGAGCTCCCTCCGACATTGCAGTTTTACCACTCCAGAGAAACTTTTACTCCTAGAAAGGCAGCCCAAGTAAGTTATAACAGTACAGGGACATTGGCCAGGAAGGAAAAATTGACTTTGCTGGCCTGAAAACACAGATTTGAGCTCCAGGCGGCATCCTGCCTCCACGCCAGTGCCAGTGCTGGCACAGTGCCCCGTACTCCATGCAGCTAAAGCACACAGCGGCGACAAGGAAGAAATCCTCCAGATGGTGGCAGACAGACGTGGATCACAGGCTGAGCACAGACGGGCTGAAATCGCAGAGAAAGACACTGTCACTGGCACCCACAGAGCAGCTTCTGGGAGATGGCCCTTCCCCCACCGCCAGAGCATAGTGCCATTTTTGACACTGGCATAGGGTCAGACCAGACTGGAACTAAAGTGGACCTGGGAATGCAAGGACAAATGGGGCCATCTTTGAAAAGGACAAGAGAGACTGAGCAGTGAGAGCCAACTCCGCCCACGAGAACTACCCTTGCCCAGGCAGGATGCTCATCCTGGGCCACAGTTCACACACCCAGGTGAACTCAGCAAGATGTGCCCCGCCCTGCCCGCTGGAATTTCTAAGTTAAAACTGAAAGCAGTGAGCAGCTACCAGCAGCATGGAACAACCAGACGGGAGAACAAATAGATCCCCAGTACAGATAAACAGTCCCATCACAGAGGAAGCCCAATTCCCAGTCTGAAATGGAGCTGAATTCCATAGCCAGCTCTACCCAGGAGGCAGCCCTGCCCAGGAGGGAGGAACCTCACCTAGGCAAGCTACTCTCAGCCAGGTAAACGGGGCCAGAGGCGCCCAGCCCTGTTGAGTCCTTGGCCTATTGACAGCCAGGCATTAAAGGCAGCAGCCCCACAGCTGATGGGAGGAGCCACTGTTCCCAAGATGGTTCACATGCCCCATCTACAGAGGACACCCAAGGCCTACCTGCAAGCTGTGTGAACCACAGGGCCCAGGATTTCACTAACAGGGGAAGAGGGTCAAAGCAGACCCACCCCCTGCAAACTGAAAGCACATCAAACAATCCAAGCAGTAAAATAGACTGCAGACCATCGCCAGGAAACCAGAGACTGTAGAAAGCCCACCCAAAAAAAGGAAGACTCCATTTTTTTAAACATTTTTTAAACATTTTTTTTTCATTTCTGAGATGTTGTTGGTTTTTTGTTTTCCATTTTTTTGTTTGTTTTATCAGGTCTTTTGGGGGAGGGTTGTTTGTTTTTTAAAATAATTTTTCTCTGTTTAGTGCATGTCTTCGAGCACTTTTTTTGTTTCTTTCTTCACATTCTCTTTCTTTTTTTTTTTTTTTTTTTTTTGGCCAGTCCTGGGCCTTGGACTCAGGGCCTGAGCACTGTCCCTGGCTTCTTCCCGCTCAAGGCTAGCACTCTGCCACTTGAGCCACAGCGCCACTTCTGGCCGTTTTCTGTATATGTGGTGCTGGGGAATCGAACCTAGGGCCTTGTATATCCGAGGCAGGCACTCTTGCCACTAGGCTATATCCCCAGCCCCGCACATTCTCTTTCTTTAAAATTACTTTCCTATGAATAACACCTTCACTCTTTTCTGCTAATTCTCCATTGTCTAACATTTTAACCTGTTCTTTCTACTGATTCTACTCTTCTCCACATTTGCAAGCCACTGAAACTAAACCAAAATCATCACCCCCCCCCCATATATTTCCTCTATTCTCATCACTACCTCTAACCTACCCTCCTGATTTACTTCCAGGACCTCCAGATTCCATTCACCTCTGATTATTAGATAGAGGGTATCCCTGCTCAATCAGAGTGAAAAAAATGGGGTTCATAGAGAAAGCCAGTCCAAAAAGAACTTAATATAAGAACAAAAATTGCTCAAAGGGTTGTAACAGTAAATAAGTTACTACTGAATACAGGATTCAGGATTGGTTGTTATATCAAAATTGTATTCTTTAGGAAAACCAAATCTAAGTTTATATACAGGTATACAAGGTATCTGTATATAATTGTGAACTTCTAAGATTTACACAACAGTGTTTGGTAAGGTGTGCTTTGGGTCTTAAATGGTGCTCACAGGTGCTTGTAGATTGGCATTCCCAATCCAAATGGGCAGAGGAATTACAAGAAAGATGGCAAACAATGGAGTCTTATCTCCCACTGAAAACATGCAGGAAGCAGAGCAGTCAATCAAAGACATAGAAGAGAACCCTCAAAATGCTCTACAAAGTCTACTGATAAACATGATAAATGGAAAGTTTGAATCAATACAGCAATCCTTCCATAAAGTAATAGACGATTTCATGGTCTCAACAAATAGAGAGATAAATGAACTTCAAGAGTCAAATGAAAAGATAGCTACCCAGCTAAAAGATTTGAGAGACAGCATTCAAAACCAAATTAATGAAGTTAATGAAGTAAAGAAGTCCATGTAGGACCTAAAATATAATTATACCAAGGACATGGAAATCGTCAGGAAAGTCCAATCAGAAGAAAAAGAGATTCAAAATTAAGTAGCTAGCCTAAAGTCCTGACTAACTGAAGCAGAGAATCAAATCTCAGGAGCTGAAGATTCCCTAGAATCTATGGAAAAAGATAAAAAATCAATACAAAACAAATCCAGTCAACAAAACAGATCACTCCACGAGCTCCAAGACACAATCAGGAAACCCAATTTATGGCTAATAGGTATTGAGGAAAACCTAGAGGAAGAAGTTAATGGAATAGGCAACCTATTTAACAGAATATTAGCTGAGAACTTCCCAAATATCCAGAAGATTAGACCTATACAAGAAGCATTTAGAACTCCAAACTGACCTGACCAGAATAGGACATCCCACCGACACATTGTGATCAAAACAAGATCAACAGAGTCCAAGGAAATAATTCTTAAAGCTGATAGGGAGAAGAAAACAATCAAATATAAAGGAAAAGCAAGCAGAATTACTCCACACTTCTCAGCAGAGACCATGAAAGCAAGGAGAGCCTGGAATGAGGTATACCAAACCCTCAATAAAAATAACTACCAGGGGGCTGGGAATATGGCCTAGTGGCAAGAATGCTTGCCTCCTACACATGAGGCTCTCAGTTCGATTCCCCAGCACCACATATATGGAAAACGGCCAGAAGGGGCGCTGTGGCTCAGGTGGCAGAGTGCTAGCCTTGAGTGGGAAGAAGCCAGGGATGGTTCAGGCCCTGAGTCCAAGGCCCAGGACTGGCCAAAAAAAAAAAAAAAAAAACCCAAAAAACAAAAAACAAACTACCAACCAAGAATACTGTACCAGCTAAACTCTCATTCATAGCCAAAGGTCAAATAAAAGTCTACCACAGTAAGGAAAAAACTGAAACAATATATCTCCACCAAACCAGCTTTACAGAAAATCCTCCAAGATGTACTACACAGGGAAAATAATTAAGATCACAATACAGACAGAGAAATGAACCCTAAATAGAAAACCAGAATATTAGATCAAGAATTGGGAAGACACAGCTTTTAACAAAATAGCTGTAATGAAAGGAACAAATGATCATCTCTCAATCTTAACTCTCAACATTAATGCACTTAATTCTCCAATCAAACAACATAGGCTCATAAGTAGGATCAAAAATCAAGATCCATCTTTCTGCTGCCTCCAAGAGACACATCTATCCAGCAAAAGTAAGCATCTTCTAAAAGTGAAAGGCTGGAATCAAATCTACCCCATAGACCCCAAATAGACGCCATAAGCAAGCCGGAGTTGCATTCCTAGTATCAGACAAAATTGACATCAAATTTAAAAAGGCAAGAGGAGACAAAGAAGGTTACTACATACTAATAAAGGGAACACTCCTACAGGAAGATATAACCATCCTAAATATCTACCCACCCAATACAGGAGCACACAACTTCATCAAACAAACACTGCTGACTCTAAAAACACTCATAGACCCAACACATTGATAGTTGGGGAAGTTAACAATGCACTGTCACCTCTGGACAGATCAACACACCAAAAACTGAACAAAGAAACCACAGAACAAACAATTGCTTAGACCAACTAGACTTAACCGACATCTACAGAATATTCCATCCAGCAACAAAAGAATACACATTCTTTTCAGCAGCACATGGAACATTCTCCAAAATAGATCACATCTTAGGGTACAAAGAAAATCTGTACAAATTCAGAAGTATCAAAACCATTTCCTGCATTCTCTCAGACCACAATGGAATAAAATTAGAGCTTAACTCAAACAGCCACCACAGAAAATAATACAACTAATGTAGGCTAAACACACACTGCTGAACCATCAGTGGGTCACTGAAGAAATTAAAACAGAAATTCAGATGTTTATGGAATTCAACCAAGATGAGTACACAAAGTACCAGCTCCTTTGGGACACAGCAAAGGCAGTACTCAGAGGAAAATTTATATCTCTGAGTGCATACACCAACAAACTGGATAAACAGCAATTCAATTATTTAAGGCAGAACCTTAATCTCCTTGAAAGAGAACAACAAGCCAAACCCCAAGTCAATAGAAAGAAGCAAATAATTAAATTCAAATCAGAATTAAATGAATTAGAGACAAAAAATCAAAAGGATCAACAAAATAAACACTTGGTTCTTTGAAAAAATTAACAAGATAGACCCCTAACAAACCTGACCAAAAAACGAAGGCAGCACACTCAAATAAACAAGATCAGAGAAGAAACAGGTAACATCACCACAGAAATAACCAAAATTCAGAACACAATAAGGGTCTATTTTGTGAACCTTTATGCCAACAAATTTGAGAACTTGGAAGAAATGGATGATTTCCTAGAAAAAATTGATATCTCCAAACTCAACGATGAAGATTTAAACCTTCTAAACAGACCCATATCCAGCATCTCCTCTCTCTGCTCTCTCTCTCTCTCTCTCTCTCTCTCTCTCTCTCTCTCTCTCTCTCTTTTCCAGTTCAGATCCTCTGCCTGGTAATGGCCTAACTCCTCATTCCAGGAGATGTGTCCCATGGAAAACCGAGAGTATTACACAACAAGCTTGAAATCTGAGCATCCTGGTGCAAACCAGCCTGGGCAGGAAAGTCTCTGCGACTCTTATCTCTAATTAACCACCAGCAATCTTAAAGTAATAGAGCTGTAGCCATTAGAAAAACACCTCAAGTTCAAACCTATGACCAGAACTCATGAAAACAAACCTCATGGCCCTGGCTCCGCGTCCCGGCTCCGCATCTTGCGCGGCTGTATCCGCAGGTGATTTGAGGAGCCCAACTGGTCATCTGAGGAGTTCTCCCCAGAACCCAATCCCAGACCTCTGTATTCAGAGACCCAGGACAATCTATGGTGTGTCCAAGGTGCACGCGGAGCTGATGGGAGAATATTATCATTACCGGTATGGCCTAGATTCCTGGTGTCTGTGATACCCTGGGATCATTTCAGCCGATTCCCAGCCTGGAGGAGAAAGAATGGACCACAAGCGGCAAGTTCTAATGTAACAAATGCGGAAATTCTTTCACCTGGAAGTGGGACAGACCTTCATGTTCATCAGAGAACATACAGGAGAGAAATCTTGTGAATACAACAAATGTGGACAGACCTTGGCATGGACAATAGAATTCACACAGTTGAGAAACCTTGTAAACATAGAAAGTCTTTCAACCAAAACTCACTTTAGCAGGCCTAAGAGAATACACACATGTGAGAAACGTTAGGAATGTAATAGATGTGGAATTTCTTTCACCTGGAAGAAAACTCAGTTTGCATTGGAGAACCCAAACAGGATAAAAGCCTTGTGAATGTAAATCCATTTTTTAGAAAAGAACTCTTAAAACAGGCTCAGATTGTGTGGTGAGCAGCAACTGGAGTAGAGAGAGCTAACAAAGAATACTGTCTGCCTACTGAAAAAATAGTCAATATGTTTAATGAAATTAATAGCAAGATATTAAACTTAGAAATCAGACTACTCAGTAAATTTTTAATTTGTCATTGAAATCAGTTATTTTAGAATATGTCTCTTTCAAAAGTGTTACATTTGATTTTAGATAATCAATCTCTTGTTTAATGTGTACTTAAAAAAAAGGTAATCGTAATGGCAAGAAAAAGAAATGATAAAATAATGGCATTCACAGGGAAATGGTCAGATCTTGAACAAATGATATTGAGTGAGACAAGCCTAGAGCACAGAGGACAAAGGCGCATGGTCTCCCTGATATGTGGTTGTTGGAGGGGGAGGGGAGAACAGTAAAGATCATGTCTGTAAAGCAACAAATTTATTTTCAAATGGTATTTCTAAATATTTTGGTCAGTGACTTTACATCATCTTTCTAAAAGCAAGCAATTATTAAATAAACATTAAAAGGTCTCAATAGCTACATACATATTATTATATAAGATGAGGTTAAGCAAAATGAACTCCAAGAGATGGAAATAGGAAGATTTTACTGATGTCATTGTTTAATGTACTACGTGAATTTCCTTTGATGTACCCCCTGTGGTCACTGTATATGATTCTAGTACACTGGATATTGTATACATGCTTATCTGAACTGGGAAACAAAAATAAAAATGAAGGAGGTTGTAACAAATACGACAAGAAATGTACTCACTACCTTATTATGTAAATATACCCTCTCTGCACATCATCTTATCAATAAAATTTAATAATAAAAAATAAATAAATAAAAGTAAGCAAGAAAAAAAAAGAAATAGAAATGGTAATAAGTGATTTCCCATCCAAGAAAAGCCCAGGTCCAGACAGATTTACAGCAGAATTCTACAAGGCCTTCAAAACAGAACTCACACCAATATTTCTCAAACTCTTCAATGAAATTGAAAGAGAACGTTCACTACCAGACACATTCTATGAAGCCAGTATAACCCTCATCCCAAAACCAGGCAGGGACTCATCACAGAAAGAGAACTATAAACCGATTTCCCTGATGAACATTGATGCAAAAATTCTCAAGAGAATTCTGGCCAATCAATTTCAAAAGGTCATCAAAGAAATCATACAACACGATCAAACTGGATTCATCCAAGGGATGTAAAAAGTTGGTTCAATATATGCAAGCCAATTAATGTAATCCACCACATCAACTGGAGCAAGGTAAAGAACCACATGCTTATAACTCTGGAAGTGGAAAAGGTGTTTGATAAAATCCAGCACCCATTTATGATAAAAGGTCTGGAAAAATTGGGATTCCAGGAAACATTCCTGAATATAATCAAGGTAGTTTTTGACAAACCAACAGCAAGCATAACTCTAAATGGTGAAAAACTAAAGCCATTCCCTTTAAAATCAGGAACAAGACAGGGATGTCCACTCCCTCCCCTGCTCTCAACATAGAACTAGAATTCCTAGCCAAAGCAATTAGGCAAAAAGAAAATATAAAGGGGATCAAAATAGGAAAAGAAGAATTTAAACTTTCTCTCTTTGCAGATGACATGATCGTATACCTAAAGAACCCCATAGACTCTACCCCCAAGCTACTAGAGCTGAACGAAAACTTTGGCAAAGTTGCAGGGTATAAAATGAACCATCAAAAATCAATGGCTTTTCTCTATGCTAACGACCCAATGACCGAGGCTGAAATCAGGAAAACAACTCCTTTTGCAATAGCCTCAAAAAACATAAAATACCTAGGAATAATCTTAACCAAAAAAGTGAAAGACCTCTATGATGAAAACTTTAAAAACATGAAAAATGAAATTAACACAGAACTAAGGAAATGGAAAAACCTCCCATGCTCCTGGATTGGGAGGATTAATATAATCAAAATGGCAATATTACCAAAGGCTATCCACAAATTCAATGCAATATTAATATATCCCAACACCATTTTTAATAAAATAGAGGAAGCAATCCAGAAATTCATATGGAACAATAAAAGATCCAGAATAGCAAAAACAATTGTAAGCAGAAAGAACAGTGCTGGAGGAATTACAATACCCAACTTCAAGCTGTATTATAAAGCTACAGTAATAAAAACAGCTTGGTATGGGCACCAGAACAGGCCTGAAGACCAATTTAACAGAACTGAAGACCCAAAAATGAACCCGCAGAACTATGCCTACTTAATCATTGATAAAGGCGCTAAAACAATAGTCTGGAAGAAATATAGCCTCTTTAAAAATGGTGCTAGCAAAACTTGTTCAACACCTGCAACAAACTAAAACTAGATGCTTGTATATCATGCTGCACCAAAATCAATTCCAAATGGATCAAAGACCTTGAAATAAAAACAGATACCCTGAAAATACTACAAGAAAAAGTAGGAGAAACACTTGGGCTCCTTGGGACAGGAAGGAACTTCCTTAACAAAGACCCAGAAAGGCTACAAATCAAAGAAATGATGGACAAATGGGACTGCATCAAACTGCAGAGCATCTGCATGGCTAAGGACATAGCTCGCAAGATAAACAGAAACCCACAGATTGGGAAAACATTTTTACCGGCCATACAGTAGAAAAAGGACTCATATCTAAAATATATGCAGAACTAAAAAAAAAAATGCATTTCTCCCAATCAACACCGTAAAGAACCAATAGCCCCCTCAACAAGTGGGCTAAAGACTTAAAAAGAGACTTCTCTGATTAGGAAATGAGTATGGCCAAGAGACATATGAAAAACTACTCTACATCACTGGCCATAAAAAAAATGCAAATCAAAACAATATTGAGATTCCATCTCACCCCAGTAAGAATGTCCTATATCAACAAAATTAACAATAACAAATGTTGGAGGGGAAGTGGCCAAAAGGGAACCCTATTTCATTGTTGGTGGGAATGTAAACTGGTTCAGCCACCCTGGCATGAGGTATGGAGATTCCTCAGAAGGCTAAAACATAGAGCTCTCCTGTGACCCAGCAGCCCCACTTTTGGGCATCTATCCAAAAGACCACAAACAAGAACACACGAAAGCCACCAGCACAACAATGTTCATCGCAGCACAATTTGTCATAGATAGAATATGGAACCAACCCAGATGCCCCTCAGTAGATGAATGGATCAGGAAAATGTTGTACATATACACAATGGAATTTTATGCCTCTATCAGAAATAATGACATTGCCCCATTTGTAAGGAAATAAAAGGACTTGGAAAAAGTTATTCTAAGTGAAGTGAGCCAGACCCAAGGAATCATGGACTCTATGCTCTCCCTCATAGGGAATAATTAGCACAGATTTAGGCAAGTCACAGCAGATAATCTCTAGAGACCAATAGCAATACCCTTATGAATACATAAGATGAAGCTAAGTGAAATGAACTCCATGTTTTGGAACTGATTGTTATATCACTGCTGCAAGTATTTTCAAAGTGCTATGTGTAACTGTAGCTTCTCTTATTGATCATCTTCTTCTATCTGCTTCCTGTGGTTGTACCTGCACTATCTCTGTATCTTATCTGAGTACATTGGAAACCGTGTATACTGGTATTAGATCTAGGAAACTGAAAGGGAATACCAAAATGGAGAGACAGGGTAAAAAAGACAAATGACTATAAAAGTAATACTTGCAGAACTGTTTGTTGCAAATGAACTGAACAACTCATGGGAGGGGTGGTGTAAGGGGAAAAGGCAGGGGAAGGGGAGAATGAGGGACGAGGTAACAAACAGTACAAGAAATGTATCCAATGCCGAAGGTATGAAACTGTAACCTCTCTATACATCAGATTGACAATAAAATTTTTAAAAAGAAATTATATCATTTAGAGGATAACTCATAGAAGTGGAGATGGTCATCTCAAGTGAGATAAGCCAAGCTCAGAAAGACAAATACCATTATTTCACTTACATGTAATATCTATTATTATACCAATTATTACTATATGACAAGAGCATTGGGAGGGACACAAATTGTATAGAAATACATTTTATATATATACATGAAAACAGCATAATAAACACCATGAAAAATTCATTATAATTCTTTATGCGGGGAAAGGAGGAGGCTGAGAAAGAATAATATAGACAATATGATTTTGAGCCACGTATGTTATATACATGGACATGGGTAAACATCACAATAAATTCCTTTTTCAATTAATTCTTGCTAATAAAAGCTAATCTAAATAAAGCACTTTCATCTCTCTGTGATGCCTTCATTCATAGAAAAACATAGAATCATAAGTGCAGGGTTTGGAGAAAAGAAATAACAGAAAGACACCTTTATATTTAAATTAATTTATTTTATTGTTATTATGGAGGCGATGTACAGAGAGATTACAATTAACTGAGCACACTTCCTTTTTGTACAGTGTCCTCTGTTCCCTCACTCTTGCCTATTGCCTCCTGCCTGAATCCTCACCAGTTTTACAATTTACTTTCATCAGTGTCCATTAAGCTCCATTACTGCCCTTTTCCACCCTTCTTCCCTTGAGTTATGTACCATCTCTACAAACCTCCTAAAGATATACACTTGAATACAACACACATATGGAAAAGGAGACATCATTATCAAAATATAAAAAATTAAAAGGAAGGTCCCTTGTTTCCATATCTTGGAATATATATGTGTATATATATAAATATATAATATATATATAATTTTATGTTGATATGAAGAGGCTCATAGGCTTTGTGCTTTTGTGCTTCTCTTTTAAGAGTGTCCTCTTTTTGTGTCACTTGGTGAGTCAGGATATCATAAAGATACCTTCACATTCATAATCATTGCCTCACTATTCAAATAACCAAGCTAGGGAAACAATCCAGATGCCCCACAATAGATGAGTGGATATAAAAGTTGTGGTACTTATTCACAATGGAATTTTACACAGCTAGTAGAAAGAATAAAATAACGTCCTTTGTAGGGAAATGAATGGAACTAGAACAAATTGTGTTAAGTGAGGTAACCCAATCTCAGAAAGACAAATGGTGCATTTTCTCTCTGCAATGTGGAAAATAGATCTAGAATACACTGGGATATGATAAATTCTACAGGATTCTAGACCAACATGCACAGGGAACACATTTTTAATATCTCCTCTTTACATAGTTTTAGATATTCTGTGTAGTGTATTTCTTCTCTATTAATGTGACCTTCTAACTGGAAACTGATAGAAACATTTTTTCCTTTAATTCTCTTCTCATCTTAGGCCACATTTCTCAGTACTCATTCAGCTCAAGTTATCCAAAGTAGTTATTTGAAAACTCATATACAGCAACTTCATTCTATATGAATCATAAATAATAAACCACGTTAGAGAATGTAGCATAGAAATGAAGAATTCCGGCTTCAAGTTACAACCCAAACATATCATTAATCAACCATTTGCCTCACTCTTTATAGGCTCTAACTGTAACACAGCAACGTGTTCTATAACATTGCCCATGTTAGGGAAATTCTATAGCTTTAGTTCTGTTTAAGAAATACTGATTTCTTATTCATGTAACTGTTGCATTTTATTGATTTTTAATTTTTAAAATAGTTAGATACTTGTAAAAAGGTAGTGTCATATACATCAAAGAAGTTTATGAATGCAATGCATCTTGATCAGTGTGTTGCATTTAAAGTAAGAAAAGACGATGAATAATCTTAATTATACTGAAAATACATGAATGCACTTTAGATATCCTTTTAAATACATATTCCAGATTATAGGCAAGCTCCTGTAGATAGCCCCTGGTTTGCTAAGTACAGTATTTTGAGCAGTAAACAGCACCAGTTTTTCCATATATGTTACCACAAGACAATCTCCAGTATAAAGGACCATGGATATAAACACTTATACTCTTCAGTCTAAATTCCAGGCTGACATAATAGCGTAACCTTCCAGGTACTCTCCCTATGTCTAATTCCTAATGGACTTAATATCTCAAATCTAGTTTTACTTAGAGGGATTAGAAAGTTTTCATGAGGTGATAAAGTGAAGTCACAATTTTCATTCAGACTACTGTATTTTTAGGTTTTGTCTCTACAGAGGTTTGAAGTCAAAATTTTTTAAAATATGGTGAATGCTTCATGATGCATATTTATGCATTTTTGTTCATACCATTACAACATTTTGTTGGAAATGCATGCCTCTCTTCACTGTTTTTATTTTATTTTTCTAACACATCAAAACACACACACACACACACACACACACACACACACACTAACATATTTAACCTAGTTCATTACACAGTACGATGCCTTAGAGGCAAAATCATCTAAGCTCATAGTGAGCTTCTCCTTTTTATAAGCTGATGAAATTGGATATTTTCTGGCTACTCAGATACTCATAACACTAAAAAATGCATTTATGATATTTAAATAATGTTGAAATTCAGGAGGGAATAGTGAGACAAAAGTAAAGACCATGCAATTATATAATCTAATGTCTAGCAGGTATTCATTTTTCTTAACATTAAGAAAAACTTAACAAATTTTCCCCTTGTTTTAGGCAAAGTACAGTGTTATGTGAAATTCATATAAAGCATTAATTAATTTTACTTCAGATATCTTGCCTAAAAAACAGATGTCATTAATCACACATTTTTAATTCCATTAAACTTGTGTCTAAATCAATCTTTTCTTTTAAACTTTAGTATCTTGAATGTCATAGAAAAGTCAAGTGACAGATTGCTCTGTTTAATTCTAAAGAGTTAATCTATAAAGCTTTATATGAAGATTTGAGGACAGGGCTGGTTGCTAGTGTACCAATTCTTGCTTACTGGCAGTCTGTGGAGTCACATAACTTTTATGTAGCACCCAAAACTTCAAAAATTAAAAAAAGCTAATTTAAAGGCCTTTGTCAGAGAGTTTGAAGTACCTATTGCACTAAGTCTCCAACTCCTAACATTCTCACTGACAAATATTTACTCCTTCTTTAAACACACTATCTCTATTTTTTACTTATATCTATATTACTGCTAATTATTCAATTTTTCACATCTCTGTGCTTTCATCCTCTCATCTAAGAATGGCCTTTATGCTTGCCTAATACTTATTCAAATTTGTTTCTTTTTCTGTTATAGTTTGGTTTACCAGTTCCTGAATGTATTGCATCTATCTGTGCTTGACACATAAATTCTTAGCTTATTAAAACAGAGATGAGGGTTGGGAATGTGGCCTACTGGTAGAGTGCTTGCCTAGCATTCATGGAGCCCTGGGTTCAAATCCTCAGCACGACATAAACAGAAAAAGTGGGAAGTGGTGCTGTGGCTCAAGTGGTAGAGTGCTAACACTGAGCAGAAAGAAGCAGGGACAGTTCTCAGGCTCCGAGTCCAAGCCCCACGACTGGCAAAAATAAGAAAGGAAAAGAAAAAACAGAGATGATATTTACCATTTATTTATTTTATGTATCCACTGTATTTGTTTTTCCCAAATGTCATTGTACTTGTATTTTATTTTCACAGTAAAAGAATGAAAAAGTAATAGATTAAATCTGGGTTAAATCCAGCCTCTGCCACTTATTAGCTGTTTAACTTTGAAGATATTACTTAGGCAAAGCCTGTGCTTCAATTTTGCCATCTAAATGTGAATATCATATACACTTTCATGGGGCCACTCCATTAAATGAGTTAGCAGATGTTAAACAGAATATATGATTCACAGCAATGACCATCACACATTACCAACTCAATATTACCTCCATAATCCGGGAGGAAATGGGTGAGAAACATCAGGGAACTTGTCAAGGAAATCTGAGTAGAAAGGAAAGGTTGGGATTCCTGCTTATCTGTTGACTCAGAACCCTTAGTATCTCCTATACTCTATTGTCTTTCCTCTACCCTTAGCCCATAATTTATGTTCATAAACCCTTTTATGTAGATTCCTATTTGAATTTCACATCTCCCACAGTTAATACTGGCATGATGTATCATTTCTTTTGAGTACAAGGAAACTGAGACTAAGATCATATGACTTAAATCTAGTCTTGTACAGAAAAAAAGAATCAGTCCAGGCTTGAGAGTCAATACTTGTTAGTTCTTTAACATTTTATTTTATAACATGCCAAAAACAACAAAATAAGAGAATTTAATTAACCCTTCTTTGTCTCTAGTCCTCAACTAGTAAGATTGCCTGGTGATTTCATAGAATTATTAAGATAATTAAGCAAATTAGTCATAGGAAAGCTTATAGAATAGTACCTGACACATTAAGAACCAATTAATTAGTATTAGATATTACACAAGAATGAAAAAGAGTAGGTATTATCATTATTACTAATAATTATTTGCACAAAGGGGTTACAATTGCATACATCAGGGATGAGTACAGTGCTTCACAGTCAATGTCACCCCTTTCCTTTCTTACCCCATTTTCTCCCTCAATAGATGGTTTTCTAAAAGACAAAATCTTTCACTGTACTGAACAGATACAATATAATAAGACTTATTATTTTACATTTCTTAATTCACTTTGCAATTGGTTTGGAATTTATTTCTTCCTGCTTAAAATAAAGACTGATTTTCTTTTCCATATGGCAATCCAATCTATCTTTCATAATTTGTGGAAAAGGTCATCCGTCCCCCATTGCTCTGTAATGTAATCATGAACAGTATTCCTGTATATTCTCTGTGCATTTACATAATCTCCCACTCCCATCAGCAAATTCTTTTTTTTTCAGAGCAGGATCAAATGTTTCTGGTCATTATAAGATTGTTTCCAATTAAGATGATTGGGTAAACAATGGTGAACTTCTCCCCTCCCCTCAGACAGGTACCCCTGAAGACTTGGAAAGTCAGAGAGTCCCAGCAGGACAAATTCCATCAGCAAATTCTTGTGAAAATGTCCACCTTAACATATTTTTTCTCACATGGGTTATGAATTTGGTATCATAAGTAGCATATCTTTTCCTAATTCCAATATTGTAACACATTTGCTCAAACACATTTTTTCTCTTTACACATTGTTTACAACCCTTTATGTATATGTTGACCTCACTGATTCATTCCTCAACTTCATTAGTGTATATATCTATACTTATAGATATATTATATAAATTTGATTTCTTAACAGGAATCCTTGTAATCAGTCAAATGTGCCTTTTACTTTGAAAATATTTTTAAGCTCTGCTTGTTACTTTGTATTTTCACATACATTTAAGAGTTATATTCTTAATTCTATAACAAAACATTCACTGAGAGTTTTATTGAAACTGCATGGAATCTCCAGCTATGTTGGTACAGAGTTGTTATTATAAGTGCATTGTATGTTCTAGCGGTGAATGTGATATCTCTCATCATTTATTTAGATCTTCTATATTTTCTCAAATATTGTAAGATTTATTATAAAGATCTTACAGATTATCTCTGGGTTTTTTTTTACTTTATTTTTCCTATGGTTTATCCCCTGTTTTCACTGTATTTGATTATGGTATCTCTGGTATTGTGTATACCTTTACCTGAATTACAGAAGGGAAGGGGAACAATAACGCAGTAAGAAAAAGGACAAAGTGTGAACCAATTCAACAGTTATACTAACAAGACATTATGTTGGAAATGAACCATACAACTTTAAGAGGGGGCTGGAAGGGGACAAAAAAATGAGAATAAAATGAGGGGTGGGGTAACAAGTTTGATAAGAAATGTACTCACTGCCTTATGTATGTAACTGTAACCCCTCGGCACATCACCTTGACAATAAAATGAAATAAAAAAAACTAAAGATCTTACAGACATTAGAATTAGTTACTTAGAATTAATTACTAAGTATATAATACTGTATGTGTGCATATATTAGTATAATTATTTAGAATTAATTACTAAGTATATAATACTGTATATATGTGTGCATATATATTAGTATAATTATTTAGAATTAATTATTCATTATATAATACTGTATAGGTGTGCATATATATTAGTATAAATGACACTGATTTTCTAATTCCAATTTTACGTGTGTATTACCAGTATATGGAAGTACAATTAGTTTTTACAGGTGCACTGAAACTCTTTGCTTAGATTTTTGAAAATTGTGTAATCCACACAGAAAAGTATTTCATTCAATGGTTTTAGTCTCCAAAATGAAAATAAATAAAATTCTCTAAGAATAGCTTATGTCGAAATTGTTCCTTTTTTCTCAGTCCTTGAGCCTGCAGCCCTACCTGCCTTTGATGAGACTTGAAAACTGCCAGCAGATATAACTTAAGCAGTCTTAGGCATGTTCTTTATCTTTAGCAGCAGTTATAAGTAATTCAGTTTTAGGCATCTTCATTAGTGCTTAATGTTTGATACTTAGAAGCCAGTAAAATTTCAATCTTTGTTACCTCTTCCTGAGACAAACAGGAAGTTCAAAATACTCGTATAACTTACTTGCCTTTCTAGAAAGTATATGTTCTTTATCTTTTTTATTCCAAAGCCACATTTTTGAACTACCTTAAAGGAAAAATGTTTGACTTCAAACTGAATTCATACAAAGTTTCACCATTTCATCTATCAGTTCATAATACTGCAAGAATAACTTCTCCATATTACTAGATGGAACCCTAATGACAAAATATGTTATGTAATTTTAGTTTGTGTTTTGTATGCATTTAAGTCTAGTAGTTATATTTTAATTCCATACTATACTGTCATCTCTAAATTCAAGCTACAATATAGGTAAAGACTACACATAAAATACATCTAAAAATGTAAAGAGTAGAACCTTCCTCTCCAGTCATGGTGGTACACATATAATCCCAGCTACTTTGGTAGTATAAGAGATGGGAGAGAAGTAGAAACATTACATTTGGAGGCCAGCCACTATGAAAGCAGGAGAAAGCCTTCTTTGAAAAAAAAAAAAAACATAAATAAAAGTAAAAATGGGTGGGATCTTTTGCCGATTGGTACAAGACTTACCTGGCAACTAAAAAGCCCTGAAGTAAATATGAGTTCAAAAATACATAAAAGATTATATGTGCATATATGAGTATATATTTCTATGTATACATGTATGCTGTTTTGTATACACATATAGGTATATATATATACATATCTATATGCATATACATACATATAACATATACATGCATACACATATATATGCATTTATAATATATTAAACGTATACTTTTCCATTATTTGGAAGCAACTGACTATAATCAGAGAAATGCAGTTGTTTCACTATTTATGTCACTGTTATGTCAATAGACAAATTGAAATGTATTCAGTCTCCTAGATATTTTTTTTAAAACACTAGCAAGCAGGAAGTACAATATCTGTATTCTCATTTGATACCCATTTCTCAAAATCTATGTTTTCTATAATTCAAAAACATGTGTAAGTTTTTCTTTTTTGAAAAAATGTAAATACCTACCCAATTATTTGTGTTCTATGTGTGTATAGGATGAACCAAGTACATGAACCAAGGACAGTGTAAGTTTGCGGTGAGTAAAAAGCTGTTTTTAAAAATCTTAGTTCCTGACCTGACATTATTGGAAGAGATGTTGGGCATTGTATAATTAAAATATCTGTAACTTTAGTGACTCAAACAATATATGAAAAAGAAAAATTATTCTTTTCTGTGTCAACAGATAGAATTTCACAAGAACACCTAAAGATTACTTTTAAAATTATTAAAACATTTAAATTGGAATACAGTGGCTCACATCTGTAATTCTGGCTACTCAGGAGGCTGAAATCTAAGGATGGTAGCTCAAAGCCAACCTGGGCCAGATAGTATATGAGATTCTGATATAAAATTACCCACCAAAAATCAAAAAATAGAATTGTGGCTCAAGTGGCAGAGAGTTTGCTTTGAGCAAAAAGAGCTTAAGGACAGTGCCTAAGCTTTGAGTTCAAGCCCCATTGCCATTAAAAAATAATAATCAACATAGAGTTTTATAGTTGTTGATTATAATTCACAAACAAAATTGTGATTCAAACATTAACCCATTGCTATAAGTACTACACAAAATATACACAACAATTACAAACAAAAATATTAAGACTTTTGCATTTCACATACCAAAAATGATGATTCAATACTATCTATGCATTTTCCAAAAGGAGTACTTTCAAGCACGCTGGCAGTTAATCTATGCCTTGCCTAGCACATGTGAGTCCCTGGTTTCAATAACTTCCATTGGAAAAGAAAAAGAAAGAAAGTTCAGTACTTAGCATAGGGGAAGAAAATGAAAGAAAGAAAACTGAAAGAAATATTGTATTAGTGGCTTTCAGTAATGAAAATCTGGGGAAAACTCACATGTACAATTTTTCTATTTGACTTCTGCCCAAACAGAGCTGATGCTTGCTAAGCTAAACTTAGCAGAGCTTGCAAGTAAATGGCATTTGTAGCAACTGCAATTCACTCTCATTCAGGCTAACTTTTATAACATCGAATCAGATGTTTATAAACATCAGCTTTGGAATACTGTGTACTGAAGCCATTTCCAGATAAAGTAAAAACACATTTTGCATGTTGTACTGCTTTATAGTTTACACATTTTCCATTTTGTAAATACTTTCACAAACAAATGAACTTTTTCCTATTTTTAGGGAACTTTGTTAACAGGAGTAAGACCAGAAAAAGGGTCACAGCACAGGGCCCAGGTTCTGATCCAGTTCAAGGTTTTCTGACTTAAAGTCTTCTTTAGTGGACAAGTCAAATTTTGTGATACATTCAAGTCTATAATGTAGCAAAATTGAAAAATCATGGTGGACCCAGACAAAACTTGCTCACAGTTTGCTGAAGAAAGCAAACATAACTTCAGGTCATGCCCCTCCATAGGGGTGGCCAGAAAGAAAAACTAGAGGTGCTTGTGGAATTAAGCAGAAATAAATGGGCTCACTCTACTCACAGGACAAGAAATGGGAAGAAACGATGAACTAACCAAATCCTAATTACTACTACTGAGCTAATTTTATGTTTGTATGTGCTTTTGCACACTGATATTGGGCTTGAACTCAGAGCCTAAACATTGTCCTTTCGCTTTCTTTCACAAGGCTAACTCTCTACCCCTTGAGCCACAGTTCCACTTCCATTTGTTTGGTGGTTAATTTAATTGGAGCTAAAGTCTCATAAACTTTTCTATCTAGGCTAGCTTTGAACTGTGATTTCCAAATCTCACCTCCCGAGTGGCTAGGATTACAGCAGTGAGCCACCTGAATTCTGCTATCAGGCCAACATTTGATATAAACTGAACAGAGGTGCCTGAAGAAATCATCTCCAGAGCTGAAAATATCATACCAAGAGTAAAATTATGTACTTCACAGGAAGCAAGGGACTTGAATTTTGTATCTTGACAGACTGGAAGGAAAAACAAAAAGCAGGTGACAAGGAATTATCTTAAGCGTATAAAGCTTATTATTCCGAGGTTTATAATAGGCCGGTGCAGTGGTGGACACCTGAAATTCAGTTACTGGGACTGGTAATACAGGAGAGTCCCAGATATAAGGCTAGCCTAGTAAACACTGAGATCTGCCCCTTAGGATCTGAGTATTCCTTCTTTGACTGAGCTTGATGTCCTTTTTCTTTCTTTCTTTTTAAAGTAAGTAGCTGAATACAGAGGTAACAGTTTCCTTGGTCAGGTTATGAGAACTGACTATTGATCAGTGATAGACCAGAATTTTCTCCCATCTCCCCCTCCATCTCTACCCTCAAATTATGTACTTTATCTTTTGACAATGTCACCCCTTCCTTATGGTTTCCTCCAGTTTAACAAATTACTGGATTTTAGAAGACAAAAGATCAATTAATGTAAAGAGAAAGTAAAATGACATAAAATAAAACCAATATATTATTTTATTTATTGATTTATTTATTCACTTATTTTCTTTTTTTGTTATTGTTCATGTTTTGTTTTGTTTCCAGTCCTGGGCCTTGGACTCAGGGCCTGAGCACTGTCCCTGGTTTCTTTTTGCTGAAGGCTAGTATTCTGCCACTTGCACCACAGCTCCACTTCTGGCCGTTTTCTGTATATTTGGTGCTGGGGAATCGAACCCAGGGCTTCATGTATATAAGGCAGGCATTCTTGCCACTAGGCCATATTCTCAGCCCCTCACTTCTTTATTTTCAAAGTGATATGAAGAGAGGTTACAGTTTCATATGTAAGGCAGGGAGCACATTTATTATCAAATTTGTTACCTCCTCCCTCATTTTTATCTTATCTACCTTGCTCCCAAATTCCCTTCTTTCCCCAGAGTTGTACAGTTGGCTTACAGCATATTGTCTTGTAAGTATTGCTGTTGCATTGGTTCACCTTTTACCCTTTGTCTGTCTATTTTGGTCTTCCCCTTCCCTTCCCACATTTCAGTAAATGCACATACAATACCCAGGGTACCAATAGCATTTATGAATAATTTTATCATTATTAATGCATTATGTAGAGGGGCTGCCATTTCAAAAGCCAATTAATGAGTACATTTCTTTCACTGAACAATTTTGTCACCCAAATCTTTACTTTCCCCCAACTTCCCCCTCCCTTCCTGCCACAAGTTACATTGTTCATTTTCCATATAGTTTATACTGAATAACATGATTTCATTTGCTTGTCCTTCCTCCCTTTTTGCATATCCCTTTGTTTCCATCGCTAAGAAAAATCTCAAAGCAGAAACAAAGGCCACCAACAGTACCACCACCACCAACAACAATAACAAAGAAAATGTGTTCTTTTTTATGGAATTCATTTTGATAAGTAGTATTTTAATTGTTCAGAGAAATTACCCCCTTTGGTTTCTTCCCCTAAAATATTATTCTCTAGTCTGACTGTCTATCTGTGACTGTTGAGACCTCTACAGGTTCTGATGTTCATGTTCAATTATATTTTAGATCTAGTATGTCTCTCTGATATTTTAATGCCCCTTTTCTTTGATGAGTAACCTATGCTTCCTCAGTTATTCATTGCTGTGGATACTGGGAATAGATCAGTTTTATTGGTTTATTTTATTCATAGATCTTATAATCAAAAGGAGCTGTACTTGAAAATCTTCAATTAAACATTAAAACAAAAAGACTTCATCCATATCTGGGCCTAATTTAGATAACAGCATCCCAGAGGTTTTGAGTTTTCTTCGAAAAAATAGCTTTCTGCTCTAATTTTTTTTAAATTTTTTTTCCTTTATTGTCAAAGGGAAGTATAGAGGGGTTACAGTTTCATATGTAAGGCAGTGAGTGTAATTCTTGTTCAACTTGCTACCTCCTCCCTCATTTTCCCCCACCTCCCCATTCCCCTTTTTCCTTTCCCTCCCCCCATGAATTTTACAGTTGGTTTATACCAAATGGTTTTGTAAGTATTGCTTTTGGAATCATTTGTCATTTTATCCTTTGTCTCTTGATTTTGGTATTCCCTTTCCTCTCCCTCATTCTAATACACGTATATACAGTATCCAGGTTTCCAAGATGAGATACAGTGATAGCAGGGGTAAAATTTTTTATGGTTAAAATAATTGTTTTCTATAAGTTGCTGTGGGAATAAAGATTGATTTTCTCATACTGGAGAATTTGTAGACTATTTTGCACAGTGTAGACATTTACCTGTCTTAGGACAACTAATGATATATAGAACAGAAATGAATGTAAACACTTGTTAACACACACAGAGAAGAATGTTTGTAGGAGTACTGCTCAATATAGTAAAAAAAAAAAATCTGAAAACCCCATGATTTTTATTAGAAGAATAGTTTAATGGTGTTTCCAAAGAGTTGAATACTATACAGCAGTGAAACTTCTTAACTTTCTCTAAGAAATGTTGTGGACTAATCTCATATAATCTCATAACACAAATACAACTACTGAAGCCAGGCACAATGAACATTATATAGAAATTTAATAGATTATATCCATTTCAAGCTCAAGGAAACTAATCAATGGAACTCAGAGTCTCACGGACTTCCCTGCCCAAGCTGACTTCAAACTGCCATCCTAAGTAACTAGGATTGCAAGTACCTGTAAGGATTATAGGAGCCAGCGGCACCTGGCTTTCAATTTGTTTGTTTTTTTGTTATTTGATTGTTTTTTGTTTGTTTTTTCTTTTGCCAGTCCTGGGCCTTGGACTCAGGACCTTAGCACTGTCCCTGGCTTCCTGCTCAAGGCTAGCACTCTGCCACTTGAGCCACAGTGCCACTTCTCTGGCCATTTTCTATATATGTGGTGCTGGGGAATCAAACCTAAGGCTTCATGTATACGAGGCAAGCACTCTTGCCACTAGGCCATATTCCCAGCCCCTCAATTTGTTTTTTAAGCATAGTATTAGCCCACAGTGGGCATTCAGAAATTATTTTCTGAATCATAAAACAGAACTTTAATCTTACTTTATCTGTAACTGCAGAGAATATTCAATTTGTTAATGAAAATTGTCCTTACTCAAGTCTCAATAAGATGCCAATTTTAAATATTCTCTACAAGGTAGTACATAGTATTGTAACATATTCTTTTCATACAAGAACTGTTCCATTTAGAATTAAGCTTCAAAAAGAATTAACTGGCAAAGTAGTTGACCAAGGAAAGCTGACATCTCTCTCTCTTTTTTCAATAATTTGCATCTTGAGACCAGTTAAAGTGTCTCAGATTAGTAAATTTAGTGTGCTGTCCAATATCAACTAAAGAAAAGAAAAACTTTACTATTAAATTAAAGTTAATATGCTTCAAATATATCCATACAGTTTCATACATACAAATACGTGTTGTCATATTAGTTTCTAGTTTGCTTTTTTCTCTCACATGAAACATAAGCATTCTGAATAAAACATTAAACATATAGAGAAATATCTAAACTAAAAAAGAAATGCTAAGGGTCACTGTTCCTATAATCCTAGGTATGAAAAAGCTGATATCCAGAGCAACATGGATTAAAGCAAGCCCAGGTAGAAAAGCCTACTGAGACTCAGTCTCTAAAATAACAAACAAAAAAAAATTGCAGCAGAAAATGTGTGGCTCAAGAGGTAGAGTACACAGGGCAAGCAAACTGCGCAAGTAAGAGGACTCCGGTACTGGCAGATAAATTAACAAACAAATAAAGGTGGAAAATTATCACATTTTGGTCACAAAGAAAATCTGTACAAATTCAGAAGTATCAAAACCATTCCCTGCATTGTCTCAGTACAATGGAATAAAAGTAGTGCTCAACTCAAACAGCCACCACAGAAAATCCTACAGTTCATGCAGACTAAACAACACATTGCTGAACCATCAGTGGGTCACTGAAGAAATTAAAACGGAAATTAAAATGTTTATGGAACTCAAACAAGTTGAGGACACAAAGTACCAACTCTTTTGGGATACAGAAAAGGCAGTACTCAGAGGAAAATTTTTATCTCTGAATGCATACACCAACAAACTGGAGAAATAGCAACTCAATCATTTAAGGAAGCACCTTAATTTACTTGAAAGAGAACAACAAGCCAAACCCCAAGTCAATAGACGGAAGCAAATAATTAAAATCAAATAAGAATTAAATCAATTAGAGACAAAAAAAACGACAACGAAAGAATCAACAAGACAAAGAGTTGTTTCTTTGAAAAAATCAACAAGATAGACAGACCCCTGGCAAACCTGACCAAAAACTGAAGGCAGCACACTCAAATAAACAAGATAAGAGATGAATCAGGTAACATCACCACAGAAACAACCAAAATTCAGACCATAATAAGGGACTATTTTGCAAACCTTTATGCCAACAAATTCAAGAACTTGGAAGAAAGAGATGATTTCCTAGAAAAAAATTCATATCACCAAACTCAACCATAAAGATTTAAACCTTCTAAACAGACCCATATCCAGTATTGAAATAGAAATGACAATAAGTGATCTCCCATCCAAGAAAAGCCCAGGTCCAGACAGATTCAAAGCAGAATTCTACAAAGCCTTCAAAACAGAACTCACACCAATATTTCTCAAACTCTTCAATGAAATTGAAAGAGAACGTTCACTACCAGACACTTTGTATGAACCCAGTATAACCCTCATCCCAAAACCAGGCAGGGAATCATCATGGAAAGAGGACTATAGACCCATTTCCCTGATGACCATAGACTCAAAAAACTCTCAACAAACTTCAACTTTCAAACTTCAAAATTCTCAATCAACTTCAACAGGTCATCAAAAAAATCATACACCACAGGGGGCTGGGGATATAGCCTAGTGGCAAGAGTGCCTGCCTCATATACACGAGGCCCTAGGTTCGATTCCCCAGCACCACATATACAGAAAACGGCCAGAAGCGGCGCTGTGGCTCAAGTGGCAGAGTGCTAGCCTTGAGCGGGAAGAAGCCAGGGACAGTGCTCAGGCCCTGAGTCCAAGGCCCAGGACTGGCCAAAAAAAAAAAAAAAAATCATACACCACAATCAAACTGGATTCATCACAGGGATGTAAAGTTGGTTCAATATACGCAAGTCAATTCATGCAATTGACCACATCAACTGGAGCAAGGTAAAGAACCACATGGTTATATCACTCGATGCGGAGAAAGCATTTGAAAAATCCAGCACCCATTTATGATAAAAGCTCTGGAAAACTTGGGATTCCAGGGAACATTCCTGAATATAATCAAGGCAGTTTATGACAAACCAACAGCAAGCATAACTCTAAATGGTGAAAAACTAAAGCCATTCCCTTTAAAATCAGGAACAAGACAGGGATGTCCACTCTCTCACCTTCTCTTCAACATAGTACTAGAATTCCTAGCTAGAGCAATTAGGCTAGAAGAAAATATAAAGGGGATCCAGATAGAAAATGATTTAGTTAAACTTTATCTCTTTGCAGATGACATGATCCTATACCTAAAGAACCCCATAGACTCTACCCCCAAGCTACTAGAGCTGATCCAAAATTTTGGCAAAGTTGTAGGATATAAAATAAAACCTCAAAAATCAATGGCCTTTCTCTATGCTAACGACCCAAAGACCGAGGCTGAAATCAGGAAAACAACTCCTTTTGCAATAGCCTCAAAAAACATAAAATACCTAGAAATAACCTTAACCAAAGAAGTGAAAGACCTCTACGATGAGAACTTTAAATACATGAAAAATGAAATTAATACAGAACTAAGGAAATGAAAAAACCTCCCATGCTCCTGGATTGGGAGGATTAATATAATCAAAATGGCAATATTGCCAAAGGCTATCTACAAATTCAATGCAATACCCATTAATATCCCAACACCATTTCTTAATGAAATAGAGGAAGCAATCCAGAAATTTGTATGGAACAATAAAAGACCTAGAATAGCAAAAAAAAATCCTAAGCAGAAAGAACAGTTCTGGAGGAATTACAATACCCAACTTCAAGCTGTACTATAAAGCTATAGTAATAAAAAAAAAAAAAAAAAGCTTGGTATTGGCACAGGAACAGGCCTGAAGACCAATGGAACAGAAGTGAAGACCCAGAAATGAACCCACAGAACTATGCCTACTTAATCTTTGATAAAGGAGCTAAAATAATAGTGCGGAAGAAATATAGCCTCTTTAAAAATGGTGCTAGCAAAACTTGTTCAACACCTGCAACAAACTAAAAGTAGATGCTGCACCAAAATCAATTCCAAATGGATCAAAGACCTTGAAATAAAAACAGATACCCTGAAAACACACAAGAAAAAGTAGGAGAAACACTTGGGCTTCTTGGCACAGGATGGAACTTCCTTAACAAAGACCCAGAAATGCTACAAATCAAAGAAAGGTTGTACAAATGGGACTGCATCAAACTGCAGAGCATCTGCAGGGCTAAGGACATAGCTCGCAAGATAAGCAGAAAGTCCACAGATTGGGAAAAGATGTTTACAGGCCTTACAACAGACAAAGGCCTCATATCTAAAATATATGCAGAACTAAAAAAAATTACATTCCTCCAAAACAAACCCGCAAAGAACCAATAGCCCTCTCAACAATTGGGCTAGAGACTTCTCTGATGAGGAAATGAGAATGGCCAAGAGACATATGAAAAAGTGCTCTACATCACTGGCCATAAAAGAAATGCAAATCAAAACAACATTGAGATTCTATCTCACCCCAGTAAGAATGTCCTATATCAAGAAAACTAACAAAAACTATTGTCTTAGGAGATATGACCAAAAGGGAACCCTACTTCATTGTTGGTGGGAATGTAAACTGGTTCAGCCAGTCTGGCAAGCAATATGGAGATTCCTCAGAAGGCTAAACATAGAACTCCCCTATGACCCAGCAGCCCCACTTTTGAGTAGCTATCCGAAAGACCACAAACATAATCACACTAAAGCCACCAGCACAACAATGTTCATCGCAGCACAATTTGTCATAGTTAGAATATGGAACCAACCCAGATGCCCCTCAGTAGAAGAATGGATCAGGAAAATGTTGTACATATACACAATGGAATTTTATGCCTCTATCAGAAATCATGACATTGCCCCATTTGTAAGGAAATAGAAGGACTTGGAAAAAGTTATACCTAGTGAAGTGAGCCAGACCGAAAGAAACATGGACTATATGGTCTCCCTTATAGGGAATAATTAGCACAGGTTTAGGCAAGTCACAGCAGAGGATCACAAGATCCTAATAACTATACCCTTACGAACACATAAGATAATGCTAAGTGAAATGAATTCCATGTTATGGAAACGCTTGTTATATCACAGTTGTAACTACTTTAGCCTCTATTATTGATGATCTTCTTTTATCACCCTCCTGTGGTTGTACCTACACTTTCTCTTTATCTTATCTGAATATATTGGAAACAGGATATACTAGTATTAGAACTAGGAAATTGGAAGCGAATACCAAAATCTAGAGACACAAAGTAAAAAAAGACAAATACAAAAGCAATCCTTGCAAAACTGTTTGGTGTAAATGTACTGAACAACTCATGGAGGGGGGGAAGGTACAAGGATAGGGAGGAGGGGGAAATGAGGGAGGAGGTAACAAACAGTACAAGAAATGTATTCAATGCCTAATGTATGAAACTGTAACCTCTTTGTATTCAGTTTGATAATAAATATATAAATAAAAAATTTTAAAAAAGAATATTATTTAAAAAAACGTGGAAAATCCAGCTTGCTTCTTATTCCTATATAACGCTTTGCCCTGATTATAAATCATTGCTTGGGCTATATGCAGCCTCAGGTATTATAGAATGGTTTCTATTCCCTCAACTTTTCAACTTAAATCATTGTGTCACAACTTCTATTAAGAATTTGAGGCTTACATTCACAGTAAGTAATATCACTTGCCCATTCAGCCTTACTTCTCTGGAGGCAGAGACAGCTCCTAGTCGTGGTACCTGAGAGAGAAGATGCTATTTATCCCTACCTCTCACTCAGGTTGAACAGCAAAACAAAGTCTCTACTTCACTTATCCCAAAAAACATATGCACACAAATTTAGTGATTCCGTGTAGTCTCCACCTCCTATCTCTTTATGGTAACTCCCATTACTGTATGCACCACAGAACTGAGAAATATAAAATAGAGGATGGTTCAAAGGGGAGAGAAGATATTGAAGCGATGACACCATCAAGATTCCCTGTGCACATAAGCTGCTTTGATAAAAGGCAAAATATTCAATACACAATGTAACATTAAGATGAGTAAGAGAAGAGGTGGGTTGGAAGAGGGAAGTGAAAATGTGGAAAGAAGTGGCAGCATTGATCAAGATGCACTGTATTCATAAACTGCTTCAGTGAATACTAACTTCTTTGTACAACTGCTTAAGATAGTAAAATGTTTTTAAAATAAAATGATAAAACCATAGATAAAATATGCTAGAGATAAGATAAGCTAAACTATTATTTGGATGAGACAGAAAAGCAGCATGGAGTTTTGACATTGGGTCCCTTTCTGGTTCAAATAACCAAATTACCAAGACTGAGGTCCTGGTAGATTCCTTCAGGATAAATCTTGTTAAACCTATAATAACACTTATACAACATGAAATAATACTTGTAACACTCCTTTTTTGATAGGAATTTTTTCTTTATTTTATTTGTTTTTTCTTATTTATTGTCAAAGTGATGTACAGAGAGGTTACAGTTTCATACATTAGGCATTTGATACATTTCTTTTTTTAATTTAATTTATTTATTAATTGAACACAAATTTTTTGGACAAGGTGCTGTGTGTAATAGGGCAGTGTGTACATTTCTTGTGATATCTTACGCCCTGATTTTCTTGCCCTTTTCTAGGGCAGGTAGACATATATACAATATACAATGTATCAAGAACATATACAGTAGCCACGTGGCCAAGCCCAAGAAAATTCGCCTAGGGCTTTAAATGTAATGTCAATATTAGACAATATGTCGAGAGTAGTCTTACATGAACGTACATACAGAGGTTTTGAGCTATTGTATTCCACTGAGAGGTCAATTTTTGACCTTTATATGTTAAGTAGTTGTTTGGTTTTAGTTACATACTGTTGGGTCTCTGCCCCAATCCTGTGGGAAATACCATTTGACAAGCAGTTTTTGGTTTCACAGACCTGGTCTCTACTGTCTCTCCATCTCCCTTTCTTAACAGTCATATATCAGGGAGATCATGCTCCTTTGTTTTCTGTGTTCTAGGCTTGTCTCGCTCAACATTATTTGTTCGAATTCTGACCATTACCCTGCGAATAACAATATTTCACCATTCCTAATCACTATGTAGTAGTCAATTGTGTATAGGTACCATATTTTTTGGATCCAGTCATCTGTGGAGGGATATCTGAGTTGTTTCCATATTTTGGCTATTGTGAATTGTGCCACGATAAACATGGAAGCACAAATGTCTTTTTGATATCTAGGGACTTGCTGTTTAGGATAGATGCCTAGGAGTGGTATGGCTGGGTCATAGGGTAGGTCTATATTGAGCGTTTGAGAAACCTCCATACTGTTCTCCAAAGTGGTTGTAATAATTTGCACTCCCACCAACAATGGAGAAGGGTTCATCTTTCCCGCACCCCCTCCAGCATTTGTTGTTGCCTGAGTTCAGAGTATAGGCCATTCTAACTGGGGTGAGGTGGTATCTCAGGTATGTTTTTATTTGCATTTCCTTTACTACCAGGGATGTTAAAAATTTCCTCATATGTTTCTTTGCAACTTTTATTTCATCTCTTGTGAAGTCTCTCTTTAGCTCCTTTGCCCATTTCCTAATTGGTTTATTGGGCTTGGAGGGGCTTAGTTTTTTGAGTTCTCTGTAGATAACAGATATTAGGCGTTTGTCTGTTGCTGTGCTGGTGAAGATCCTTTCCCATATGGTTGGCTGTCTTTCTGTTTTGGTGGCTATGTCCTTAGCTGTGCAGAAACTTTTTAATTTGTAGTAGTCCCATTTGTCAAGTCTCTCCCCTATTTGTTGTGCCCCTGGGACTATATTCAGGAAGTTCCTTCCTGTGCCTATACGTTCTAGCATCTTTCCTACTTTGTCATTCAGTAGTTTCAAGGATTCAGGTCTGATATTGAGGTCCTTGATCCATTTTGAGTTGATCTTGGTGCATGGTGATAGGCTAGGGTCTACTTTGAATTTTCTGCATATGGCTGCCCAGTTCTCCCAGCACCAGTAGTTGAAGAGGCTATGTTTATTCCATTGTATGTCTTGAGCTCCTTTGTCGAATATCAGCTGACTGTAAGAGTGTGGTTTTATTTCTGGATCTTCAATTCTAATTCATTGGTCTTCAGATCTGTTTTTATACCAATACCAGGCTGTTTTTGTTATGATGGCCCTGTAGTAGAGCTTGAAGTCTGGTATTGTGATACCTCCTGCACAGCTTTTTTTGCCTAGAATTGCTTTGGCTATTCTAGGTCTTTTTCTGTTCCATATGAATTTATGGGATTTTGATAGGGATTGCATTGAATTTGTATAACAATTTGGGCAATATGGCCATTTTCACTATATTGATGTTGCCTACCCATGAGCATGGGAGGTCTTTCCATCTCCTTGTGTCTTCTTTGATTTCCCTTATTAGATTTTGATAGTTTTCATTAAATAGGTCCGTCACATCCTTGGTTAAGTTGATCCCTAGGTACTTTACTCTTTTTTTGGCTACTGTAAATGGAATTGTTTCCACAATTTCTTTTTCTGTTTGTATATTGCTGATGTACAGAAAAGCTGCTGACTTTTGTGGATTGATTTTGTATCCTGCTACTTTGGCAAAATGGTTTATTAGGTGTAGGAGTTTGGGGACTGAGTTTTTTGGGTCCTTCAGATATAAGATCATGTCATCTGCGAATAGGGATACTTGATTTCTTCCTTGCCAATGTCGATCCCTTTGATGCCCTCCTCTTACCTTTTTGCTATGGCTAGGGATTCCAGCTCTTTGTTGAACAGAAGTGGGGAGAATGGGCATCCTTGTCTTGTTCCTGAGTTTAGGGGGAATGATTTAAGTTTCTCTCCATTTAATATGATGTTAGCAGTTGGTCTGTTGTATATGGCTTTTATTGTTTTGAGGAATGTTCTATCCCTGTTCTCTCCAAAGTTTTTAATAAGTATGGATGTTGTGTTTTGTCAAAGGATTTTTGGGCATCGACTGAGATAACAATGTGATTCTTGATTTTAGTTCTGTTTAGGTGGTGGATTACATTGATTGATTTATGGATGTTGAACCATCCTTGTGACTGTGGGATGAAGCCTACTTGGTCATGATGTATGATTTTCTTGACCAGTTTCTGGATACTGTTAGCTAAAATTTTATTGAGGAGCTTTGCATCTGTGTTCATTAGTGATATTGGTCTGTAGTTCTCTTTTTTTGTTGGGTCTTTGCCTGGTTTGGGAATAAGCATGATATTAGCTTCGTAGAATGAGTTTGGGATTTCTCCCTCTGTTTCTATTACGTGGAAGAGTTTGAGGAGTATTGGTATTAGCTCCTCACTAAAGGATTTGTAGAATTCGTTGTTGAATCCATCTGGGCCTAGGCTTTTCTTTGTTGGGAGGTTCTTGATTACCTCCTGTATCTCACTGTAAGTTATTGGTTTATTTAGTTTATTTATTTCTTCTTGGTTCAGTTTGGGCAGTTTATACTTCTCTAAGAATTGATCCATATCTGTAAAATTATTGTTTTTTGCTGAGTAGAGGTTTTGGAAATAGCTCCTTATGATTGTTTGAATATCGTGTGTACTTGTTGTAATTTTTCCAGTGGAGTCCCTGAATTTACTTATATGAGTCTCTTCTTTCCTATTTCTTGTAAGTCTTGTGAGGGGTCTATTAATTTTATTTATTTTCTCAAAGAACCAGCATTTAGTCTTACTTATTTGTTGAATGGTCTTTCTGTTTTCAATCAGATTTATCTATTCTTTAATCTTTGTACTCTCTCTCCCCCTAGTCATTTTAGATTCTGTCATTTCTTGTTTCTCCAGTTGTTTTAGTTTCATCGTGAAGTTATTCACCTGCTCTGCTTCCATTCT
Organism: Perognathus longimembris pacificus; assembly: GCF_023159225.1. Taxonomy (NCBI): domain Eukaryota; kingdom Metazoa; phylum Chordata; class Mammalia; order Rodentia; family Heteromyidae; genus Perognathus; species Perognathus longimembris. The sequence goes on along the minus strand of NC_063164.1, from coordinate 73,215,036 downwards.
TTTAATGTGAGTGCTGAGGGCAATGATCTTGCCCCTCAGTACTGCCTTAGCTGTGTCACATAGGTTTCTTTGTGATGTATTTTCATTGTCATTGTGACTTATGAATTCGTTGATTTCATCTTTAATTTGGTCTGTGGCCCATGTGTTGGATAACAGTGTGGGGTTTAGCCTCCAAGAATGTGTATAGCCTCTGTGGTAACAGTTGTTATTGAGGGTTACCTTTAATCCGCTGTGATCAGATATAATACATAGGATGACGTCAATACTTTTGTATTTGCTGAGGTTCTTTGTGTGGGCTATGACATGGTCTATTTTGGAGTATGATGCATGTGCTGCTGAGAAGAAGGTGTATTGGGTGTCTGTAGGGTGAGAGATTTTGTATAGATCTGTCAGATCCATTTGGGACATGGTATTACTTAGGTCCTCAGCTCCCTTGCTGATCCTCTGGGTGTTGGATCTGTCTCTTGGAGAGAGTGGGATATTAAGTCTCCCACTATGATTGTGTTTGCGTCTATCTTGTTCTGTAATTCTGTGAGAATTTGCTTGACATACGTAGGGCCTCTTTTGTTTGGTGAGTATACATTTATCATCGTGATGTCTTGATTCTGCATTTTTCATTGTATTAAAATGTAGTGTCTTTCTTTGTCTTTTTGAGTTGATTTTAATGAGAAGTCCAGCTTGTCTGAGATCAGGATGGCTACTCCTGCCGTTTTGTTAGGTAAGTTTGCTTGGAAGATCTTGCTCCATCCTTTCATTCGAAGCCTGTTTTTGTCCCTTGCTGTAAGGTGGGTCTCTTGTAGACAACAGATGCCAACTTTTTGTTTGCGGATCCATTCTGCCAGTCTGCTCCTCTGTATCAGAGAGTTTATGCCATTTAGATTAAAAGAGAACAAGGATAAGAGTGTTTTTTCTCCTTCCATTTTCTTCCTGGGTTGTTTTTTCCTCTTTTTTTTTTTTTCCTTGTCTTTAGGGAGCTGCTCTGTCTGTTTCTGTTTCTGTCTGTGTGTCCTTTATGATCTGTTGGGTGGGATTCCCCTGTTAGAATTCGCTGTAGGGCAGGTTTTTTTATTCACATACTCCTTTAGATCCTCTTTGCTATGGAAAGGACTGGTTTTCCCTTCGAATGTGAACTCCAGTTTTTCTGGATATTTAATCCTAGGTTTCATATTGTTGGCATGTAGAACTTGGATGGTGTTCTTCCACTCACTTTGCGATTGGGAAGTTTGTGTGGAGAGGTCTGCTGTTATTCAGATACTCTTCCCATTGTAGAAAACTTCTTTCTTCATTTTAGCTGCATTCAGAATTTGCTCTTTATTCTTGTGATCTGATGTCTTGAATATTATGTGCCTTGGGGTGGCTTTTCTGGGGTCTGGCCTGCCAGGTGTCCTATAGGCTTTAGTTACCTGGATGGGGGTGCCTTGTGAGAATGGGGAAGTTTTCTGCAATAGCTTCATTGAAAATATGATGAAGCCCTCTGCTCTGGTACTCAGCTCCTTCTTCTATTCCAATTATGCACAGATTATATCTCTTGTCTTTGTCCATTACTTCCTGGATTAATCTGCCCTGAAGCTTCACCATTCTTGGAGTGTGGTAATTTTCTGGTTGTTGTCAGCTGCTTCATCGTCCACGAGAGAGATTCTGGATTCCATATGGTCAATACTTTGTGCTGTGGATTCAATTGCGGAGTTTATGGATGTCAGAGAGCTATTTATGGTTGTCAGATCAGCTCTGATCGTGGAAATTTCTTCCCTTGAAGAGTTGTATTTTAAATCTATTTTTTCATGCATTTCACTTCTCAGGATGTTAAGGTCTTCTTTAACGGAGGTTTGCATTGTATCCAGTTTTGCTTCCACTTCATTCTTGGCTTCCTGGATGTCCTTCAAGACTTCCACTCTAAACTCCTGGAATTGTTTTCTGATTTCGTTTCTGATGCTTTCCATCATTTCTGTTAACATGGCCTCATTTGCTTTTTTACTCTCCATCTCCTCTTCAGTCGTGCTGCTTTTTGGAGCTGGCGAGTTGGCTTGCCCTTTGATGAACTGTGTTATATTTCTTTGTGATTTGGGCACCTAGAGATCTGTGGGTGGCTTCCCTGGTTTGGTTTTGTGCTGGTTCCCGCTGGTCCATCAGTGGGAGCCTTGTGCCCTGGTGTCCTGGCTCTGGGTTTGGCTTTGGCTGTTGCACCTTGCTTCCCAATGGGTGAGTGTGACCTTCTCGGTTGTTGCTGAGTTGGTCACTCTCCCTGCACTTGGGGGCTAGTAGGTTCTGTGTCTTTCTCTGCAGGACAGTGTCCTGCCGCTGTGCTCTGTGTGCTGACCCTAGCGTGCCCCTGTTGGGGGTTTGCTGCGCTCTGATTCAGCGTGGCTTGAAGGCTTATCTCTTCTTTGGTTCTTTTTTCCACTCTGTATTTTGGTCAGAGGAGCTCTCCTCTCAGGCAGCTTGTCTTCCTGTGTGGACCGCCCAGGGGCTGGTGTTGTTGAGGTGCGGCCCACCCACTTGTGTGAAATGGGCCAATTGAGTGTGCACAGGCTGATCGAGAGCTCTGCCCTCCTGTGTAGGCGCGCCTACCATAGCGGCACTGCCACTGTGGCCCCGCTCACCTTAGCAGGGTACACCTACCAGAGCAGCCACTGTTGCCAGGGGCCCCACCCACCTGTGCACTGTGCGCCCACTACAATGGGCACTGCTGCTGTGGTCCCGCCCACCTGAGCGGGGTATGTCTATCAGAGCGAGGGCTGTTGCTGGGGACCCCGCCCACCTGTGTGCTGTGCACCCACTACAATGGGTGCTGCCACATTGGCCCCATCCACCTGAGCGGATACACCTACCAGAGCGAGCTCCAGGTTGTTGGGTTGTGCCTGTGCCTTCCCGCAAGTCTGCTGTGTGGGGTGGTATGTGTGGGGCCCAGTGGGATCAACTGTCCAGGCGCAGGTTAGCGCCCTCAGACTGTGCCTCTGCTGCGAGGGGGAGGGGGTGGCGTGATTAGGCCCAGGTGTCCCTGCTGTGCTGGTATTGCCCACCAGAGCCTGTGATTTTAGTTGTAAAAGTCCGCGAGGTCCAGGCGCCTCGGGTGGGGCTTGCACTGCTGGCCGATCCCTGGCCCGTTTTGGGAAGGGGGCAGGGCCGGTTCGGCCAGTTCAGGCTCCTGGGTGGCCTTGGGGCTGCTCTGCCCTTCCCCTGCTAAACTCCTGTGACTTCCCAGAGCCTGATGGGAGCTTCCCACCTGAATTGGTCTTTTTTTGTTCCCTCGGGGTGAGAAGGGGGAGGGAGGGAGATATAGCTTCTTCGTAGGGTTTGGGTCTCCGATAGCTGGTCTCCCGTTGGGGGAGGCGGTAATGGGAGACTCACTGGGCCTGTATTGTGTGTGTGTCCCGCGCCGCTATTGGTCCTTCGGGTGTGGCAAAAGGTCATGGTGGTGTCCCTGGCTCTACCCTTCTGCACCACTGGGTTCCCCAGCCGCTTACGTCCGTGTGGACCAAAACTTCCCATTGCTGCCATTGCCATGTGTCTTGGTCCGCACTCTCACTGGTGTCTGTGGAGTCCCTCTGTCTGGACTCTGCGCTCCTGGCAGTCGGTCTGCTGATTGCTGGGTCCCCTTTCCCAGCCTGGCCCTGTTCGGGCCAGGGTCAGCTGGTGGGGGGAGGGTGCCCCGTAGATTCTCCGGCTCCATGTAGGTTTTTGGCTCTTCTTTTTTGCTCCTTTTTGTTTTCCTGTGTTTCTCCACTGCTTCTGGCTACTGGTTTTGTTGGGTGCTTGATGGGGTGTTGGGTGCTGGAGTTCCCAGCTGGCTATTCAGTTGGAGCAAGTCGGGGTGCCTCCCTACTGTGGCTGTGCCATCTTCCGGATGTATCTTGATACATTTCTTGTACTGTTTGTTACCTCCTTTCTCATTACCCCCCCCTCACCATTTCCCTCTCCCTCCATGAGTTGTTCAGTTGGTTTACACCAAACAGTTTTGCAAGTATTGTGTTTGTAGTCGTTTGTCTTTTTATCCTGTGTCTCTCGATTTTGACATTCCCTTTCACTTTCTTAGCTCTAATACCAGTATATACAGTTTCCAATGTACTGAGATAAGATACAGTGATAGTGAAGGTACAACCACAGGAAGAGGATCATCTACGATAGAAGAGCCTAATAGCTGTGCCCCTATGAATGCATAAGATAATACTAAGTGAAATGAACTCCATGTTATGGAAATGAGTGATAGATCACTTTTGTAATTAATTTCAACATGCCATGTGAAAACACTCCTTTTTTAAACTGTCAATACCTTTAACGCAAGCTTCCATAGTGATATCTTCAGTTTTTGCTTTAGTTCTTTTGTGAATGAGGATTATGAATTGCTATTTTAAAGAACTCAGTTCCACAGACAGCAAAGTTCAAATGTCAGCTTTTTCCAAAGTATGAGCTAGGAATATACTTTCCTTCATTTTCTTATGCCAATTTCTACTCTCATTCTATCATTAGCTTGATTCCAAAGACTTCTTCCTCACATTTTTCCTGGACAGTAAAGTTTTATTGTAGATAATGAGCTCATACAGTTACTGAGAAGAAAACATCTTAGTGAAATAATTTTTTTACTAATTTGTACTTTTTAAAATACTTCTAATCTCATAAACTTAAACATTACTATTTATTTTCTTAAGCAGTACCAGTGAGCTTCTGTCAATAAGGTCCAGAATTTCAACAGAAAAATCTGTTTTTCATTAAATAAAAAAGGCTTCAAAAGACAGTATTTTTTTTCTAAGAATAAGGAGTAGGATTACCTGAAAATAAATCTATATTTTCAGGACATTAAAAACACATGCATATTTTCTCAAAGTATTTTTGAATATTTTATCAATTTTTAAGTTTATTTGATGAGAAATCTTACCTAATAATGTAGTTTGGAAATTTTAGGCAATATTTTTTCAACATATAATAAAAGATAAAAAACTTTAGAAAAATGTTATTTTTGCATTTTATTCTTATTTTTTTATTAAGAAGCATTCAGTTTAGAATATTTTATAGTTTCTAATAGTATATTTCTGTGACATATGACCTACCTAGACAAGATAGAGCTCTATGCTATTTACCCTTATGCTCAGCATGTCATTAGCCCAAGAAAGATCATACTTTAAAATTAAAAGTAATGTTTCTACTGAATGGCTGTTACTTTAGGATCATTATAAAGAGTTAATATTGTAAGCATAAAAATTATGAATCAGGGATCCTCTATATTCCTCATTTCTTTGTGTAAGTCTTCAGATTTTAATTTTCCTTTTCTTAAAAGGTTGCTTTTCCATTTTATATTCCAGTATTCTAGTGATTGATTATTTTATTATTTGTATATTTAATTTCTAAATAATGACCTTCTTTGGTCTTCAGTTTTGAAAAGTCATCCTCCTGGGTAAATAAGTTCCCCCTCCATCTGTTGAAGATGTTGTACTGCTCTGTGGTATACATTTTTCATATGAACCTTGCTGCCATCTTTGTTTCTGTGAACATTGTGTTTTTAATCTGGAATTTATAAATTCCACATTTTGTCTTTTTTACTAATTTGAAGCCTCCAGGCCCTGGGATACATTTGTGCAGTTTCGTGGTAGGGATTTAATTGAGGTTGACTCCGAGAGGACAGTGCATTGAATGATATTACTTCAGCCACCATGACCTGCAACTATTGACTTATTTAGATAAAATATCTTTACAGATGAAATTACTGTAAGAAATTCAAAGAGGTTGTACTAAATTATTCGTAGAGTTCTCAAATCCAGTAATAAATGTCCTAATAAAAGAAAAACAGGGAGAAATTGGAGATATTCAGAGGGCAAAATTTTTTTTAACAGAGGTAGAGATTCAATTCACACAGTTCTAAGCCAAACGATGTCCAGAGATCAGAGAACTATAAACAACAAGGAGAAGCCTCTTTGGACTTTTCACAGAATCAGTTGCTGACACTTGATTTAGAACTTTGGGCTTGCAGAAATGTTTAAGAAAATTTGTTATTTTATTATGCCATCACATTTGTGTTAATTTGTTATGGCAGCCCAAGAAATCTCATAATATGAGTGCATGTATTTAATTAAGTTTGGGGGGAAATATTAGTCATTATTTTCTCACATGATACTTACTCTCTCATTCTTGTTTAGGGGTGTTTAGTTGTATGTACTTAGCCACCAAAAGTGTTCACCAAGTTCTTTAATGTTTTAGTTTATTTTCTAAATCTTCTCTGTGTTAGCTATGGATCTGTAATAACCAAGTACCTAAGATAATGAACATTTCCAGGAAGAAAGATTATTTTGCTCATGATTTCAGATTTCCAGGCCATGGTCACTGGGCTCAACTAGTTTGTGCATGAGTTAACAGCATGTGAGAGACCAAAGCTTCTTGCTTCATGGTGGTCATAAAACAGAAAGAGAGAGGTGGGTGGGGGGAAGGGAAACAGAGAGAGAAAGAGAGAGAGACAGAGACAGAGACACAGAGACAGAGAAAGAGACACAAAGAGTAAGCTTGGATATCAATGTCTTACAAATATTTACAAATACAAATACAAATATTTCAGCCTTTTCTCTAACTGCTTGACATATAGAGCACCATCACACTAACTGTTTTAATGCACTTGACCATTAATTTAATCATCTGTGTCATTTCTGAGTGGTTTCTGTGGATTTTTCTCTAATCTGTTTTTTATCCAGTATTTTTTATTGCCTTCCATACTGTCAGTTTCAGTTAGATGCCAGAAATTGTGCATTTCATAACTTATATTTTAGAAACATTTTTTTTCTAAATTCCTATAAATATTCTTGGAGTTTGTTCTGGAAGGAAATGAAGTTACTTGGAAACAGTTTGATGTGTTTGTGTCTTGTTTTTAAGCTTACTTGGGCAGGACTAGGGTAGCATTTCCTTTTAGGTTAATTTTTCTCAGGACTGAAGCAATACTATTCTTAGTTCTGTAACCAATTATCTGTGCATTATGGAGCAATCACTGCATCTTTTGGGAACTATAGTCTTTCTGGCTCTGTGAGATCCTTATCCACTGTTATTTTTCCTTCCTTTCTTTCTTTCTTTCTTTCTTTCTTTCTTTCTTTCTTTCTTTCTTTCTTTCTTTCTTTCTTTCTTTCTTTCTTTCTTTCTTTCTTTCTTTCTTTCTTTCTTTTCATGGCCTATCTAACTGGCCTAGCACTGATCAGAATTCTGCTGAATCTTCTGGAAGACTGTTTGCTATCTTCCCTATGCATTCTTTTTGCCTTTTCTTCCTAAGATAGAAGTAAAATCCTGATTCAAGAAGTTAATTTCCCTTTGTTTACATTCTTGTCATATTCCTTGGCTTGAAAGCTTTCTCTCAGAAGTAAGCTGGCTCATTTCTTCTCTCTCTCACTTGCTTCCTTTCTCTCATGTAATGTTATCCATCATTTTTATGACATAATTTGAATGTTGCTGCTTATGTTTTCTACAGACTTTTTGTTTGCTTCTTTTGATTCAGGTGATAAAACAAATCTCATTATCTTTTATTCCAACTTGACCAGTCAAAATTTCCCCTTAGATTTATTACATGTTAAATAGTGGATGAGAACATATAGAGCTTCTGATTGCACTTACATTCTCTAATTATAAATTTTAATTTATCAAGAGGAAAGAATAGGAGCATATTAATTTGAGACTATAGAATTTTCAGTTTAATCTCCATTACGTTTAGGCTACTTTATTTTTCCCATTGTTCTAAGACATAGACAGAGTACTTTGAAATTCCAAAGGAAATCTTTATCAAATGCCTTTAATTTGCTAAGAAATGAACTCTGGATTCTAACTCCTTGTGCCCAATAACTGCACGTCTCCACCCAGCTCTTCATCCTTCAAGCAATTTCTTTCTCCTGAGCTCTATGGCATATAGAATATGCAGTTTATGAACCAGCTAATTGTTGAAAAAAGGAATTGTATGCAAACTGGGAGAGTACATGCTCTATGGCTTCTTCTGACATAATGCTCCTCCATTTTCAGCTTTCCTAGCAAACTATGACTTGTGATATTTATTTCCTTGGTCCAGGAAGCCTGCTATTTATTCAGGATTAATCTGTATCCTGAGAATCTTAAGGCGGTCCTGAGGGAAAAGACTTGGTGTATGTACACACCGAAATCACCTGTTGTGTCTCTTCTTTTGAAAATCAGACATATCCTTTCTACATTGTGCTTTCCTAATTTGTCGATGAAAACTCCTGTCTTTTTTTTTTACTTTGTCCAGCTTTAATCATTGTTATTGGCAGGAGGCTTAGTCTGTTACTCTGCCATGACAGCAACCAGTCCTCTCTGTTATTTGGAAAGCTTAAAAAAATACCAATGCTTGGGCATCCCTCCAATCTAATTAAATCCAAATATCTGCAAGTGAAGTCCAGGCATTTATATTTGAAAATTCTTTCCAAGTGACTCAAATATACACAGAGAGCTGAAAGAAACACTGGCCAACCTTGACTAGTATTGACAGCTGTCTTTCTTTAATCCAGATCAAAATCCTTGTTGCCCTGACTTTAACAAATTTAGTTATAAGAGCTTTCATGGATGGATAAAGAGCTCCTGGTACTGTGGGCAACAGTAATTGCTTACAGTGGAATCTCATCCTCTTCTCCAGCTCCAGTGCTTCAATGGCAATTTCCACAGAAGTCCATTCCCTTTATTAAGTGAGCTGGAACTGTGGCGATCACCACAGCTGTCGCTGAGAAAGAAAACTGTCATGACTTTCCTACATCCATCCAATTCACATTCTTGGTTCACTTTCATTTCTGCAAAGGCTGTCTCTGATATTAAGGTTATTTCAGAGTTCTTATTGGAAAATACCATGTTCAGAATATTTATTTTTAAACCACAAGAGGTCTCAGAGTTCTTGGAATTCAATTAAATTAATTGTACTTCATTACTTCAAAAATTTCTTCAAAGCTGATGATAGAATTTGTACTTGCTCTATTTTATACATGAATTTATTCTTTATGTTTTCTTTATAATTACAATGAGTCCAGAACTGAATATAAACTAATTATTATACTGAACTGAGACTATAAGGTTATAAAATCAAATGTTTGGTTTAGACCAGAAAATTAACTGGACCAATTTTCTTCCTGCTAATTTATCCTTTTCCTTTTAAATGTTAGGGAACAAGGGCTGGGAATGTGGCTCAGTGGTAGAGTGCTTGTCTAGCATGCATGAAGCCCTGGATTCAATTCCTCAGCACCACATAAACAGAAAAATCCAGAAATGGTGCTATGGCTCAAGTGGTAGACTGTTAGCCTAGGGCAAAAAGAATCCAGGGATAGTGCTCAGGCCCTGAGTTCAAGCCCCAGGACTGACAAAAAAAATCATAGGGAACAAATTATATTGATTAAAATGATTAAATGTTATTTTGAAAATTTTGTAACATATATTAATAAATGTTTAATATACTTTATATAAACATTCAGGAATATATCAGCTATTTTTGCCAATATATTTCCAAATTAGTTTTTTTTAATTATTTTATTTATTTTTTTTTTGTCAGTCATGGGGCTTGAACGCTGGGCCTGGGCACTGTCCCTGAGCTTTTATTTGCTCAAGGCTAGCGCTCCACCACTTGAGCCACAGTGCCACTTCTGGTTTTCTGGTGGTCAATTGGACATAAGAGTCTCATGGACTTTTCTGCCTGGGCTGGCTTTGAATTGCAATCCTCAGCTCTCAGTTTTTTGAGTAGCTAGGATTAGGGGCATTAGCCACCAACATAAGGTCAAATTACTTTTGAGGAAAACCTACCTTTTGTTGTTCCTTGATTATTTACCTTGTTCTGGTACTTGAATTCCGGGCTTCATGCTCTTGCTCATCCATTTTTCTCTTGGCTGGTACTGTACTACTTGAGCCATGTTTTTACATTTGGTTCTTTTCTGGTTATTTAGAGATGAGTCTTGTGCATTGGATCCCACACCCTGAGTAGCTAGGATTAGAGGTGCTATCCCCAGCACCTGCTGCTTATTCACTTTTATATACTTGATTGCTCATGAGGATGGGAACTATAATTCTTAAAACCTTTCATTTTTTCTTGGAAAGAAGTCAAAAGCTCATTCACTATTAAATCACCTACTTATTAACTAACAGCTTCTAACTTATTGTTAGTTTTTATTGTAGAGTTGATATACAAAGGAGTTACAGTTATATAAGCCAAGTAATGAGTATGAGTACAATTCCTTATCTACCACATCTCCCCTTATTTCACTATCTCCCAGTCTTTCCCTCCTGTACCCATCCATAAGATATCCAGTTAATTTCCCACATAGTATCTTGTGATTATCACAGTTGTATTGTTCATCACTGTTTCACCTTTCATGTGTCCCCTCCCAAATACAAACAAACAAGACAAAAGAATAAAAGAACAAAAACAGCAACTTAAAATGACTCTTATTTCCTTTTCTTGGAGTTCATTTCATAGAATATTATTTTATATGATCTGTATATAACTATTGAAACTTTAACCACCATTCCTTTGAATATTCTCCTTTGGCATTTGTATGTTAATGTCTAGAGTCCTGTATAATTTATCATGTTCCACTGTGTGTGCATATATGCATATATAGAAAGATAGATAGGGTGAGAGAGAGAGAGAGAGAAAGATAGGTCATTCAGTGTGTTTAATTGTACATTTACAGGCACATTCTAGTTACCCCATATGAGGGAAAACATGCAACCTATGTTTCCTTGGCTCTGGCTTACTTTGCTTACTATAATTTTTTCCAAATCAAGTTAAGTAGAAAGTCCACACATGTGAGAAAATCTTCACTACCTATGCATCAAACAGAGGCCTCATATCTAAAATATGTTTAGAGCTCAAAAAATTAACCCAGAAAAAATAAACTATCAAAAACTCAACAACCCGGGATGGGGATATGGCCTAGTTGCAAGAGTGCCTGCCTCATATACGTGAGGCCCTGGGTTCAATTCCCCAGCACCACATATACAGAAAATGGCCAGAAGTGGCGCTGTGGCTCAAGTGGCAGAGTGCTAGCCATGAGCAAAAAGAAGCCAGGGACAGTGCTCAGGCCCTGAGTCCAAGCCGCAGGACTGGCCAAAAAAAAAAAAAAAACAAAGAAAAAAAAAAAACAACTCAACAACCCAATCAATAAATGGGCTAAAGATTAAAGAGAGACTTCTTAGAGGAAGAACAATGAATGGCCAATAGATGTTAACAAATGTTCAATATCTCTGGCCAAAAAGAAATGCAAATTAAAGCAACATTGAGATTCTACCTCACTCCAGTTAGAATGGCAGTAATCATCAAAACTAACAAAAACAAATGTGGAGATGTGGCCAAAAAGGAACCCTATTACACTTTTGGTGGGAAAGTAAACTGGTTCAACCACTCTGGAAAGCAGTATGCAGATTCCTCAAAGGAATAAACATAGAGCTCCACTATGACCCAGTAATTCCATTCCTGGGCATTTATCTAATGGACTACAAGCCAGGGTACACTAAAGCCACCAGCACAATTACGTTCATTTCAGTATTGCTTACTATTGCCAAGATATGGAATCAATCTAGTTGTACCTCAGTAGATGAATGGATCAAGAAAATGTGTTATATATACACAATGGAAATCTACTTATCCATAAAAAATACTGATATTGTACCATTTGTAAGGAAATGAAAGGCTTGGAAATAACTTATAGTTCTTTATTAATATTAAAAAACTTGGTCCTTGAGTGATATTGTTTATTTTACCTTCTATGAGAAAGCAGTATAGCAAAGCAGTAAATTCACACTTACACTTCATAATTTAATTGCAGTCCAGGATTGAGATGATTGTCCTTACGAATTCTCTTTTTTTATAACCACACTTGTTATATCTCCTTAAAATCACAGCAGTATTCTCAATACCCATGATATGGAATCATTATGAAATTAATCAAGGGATGAATGGATGAAGGAAAGACTAGGGGAAAAGGACAGAATGGCATTGGGTAAATATTTTAAAAGTACATTCATTATATGTATACATGAAAATAGCATACACCTCACTAAAAATTATTTTAAAAGTGGAAGAAAGGTAATTAAAAAGAATCATCCATTAAAGAACATTACATACATATATGCAAATAATCACTATGAGTTCATTTGTACAATTGATTTCTCCTAATAAAAAAGACAAAATGGGCTATCCATGCAACGGATCTTCAGCCAGCAATAAAGAAAGAAATTCTGCCATTTGCAGGAAAATAGATGAAACTTGAGATGATCTTCTTAAGCAAAATAAGATAGGCTCAAATTAATATCACATTTTCTCTTATATAAGAATTTCCAGATAGAAAAGGTAAAACAAAAAGCAGATATGAAAGGAAAATGAAGACTATTAGTGGTAGGAAAAGGGACAAAGAGATGAGTAGTTCTTCTGCAACTAAAAAGGCAATCACTAATTTAGCCAGTCTATCCTGAATTCTATTGTTGATTACAATTATGACACTCTTAGATCCCATAGATCTGGAGAAAAGCAAGGAAAGGACCAAGGCAAAATTAATTAAAACAGAGTTGCACCATTAAGGAATATATAAAAGAAATTCAAGACTGTTTAGAATAGTAATATGAAGTTATGTAAAGCTTAACAATTTGTACAAATATAAAACATATGACCAAAGGGGCTTTTAGTCAATTGTATTCAATTTTCATTAAAATTTAAACCTAAAAACCTGTCTAAATTAACCAACAAAGACTTTAAATCAAAGGAATAATCTCTATACTATTGCTAATCAGAAGGCAAATGACACTTGGAGTAATCCATTTTCTCCAGTGGACACTGAAAGGTTCTGAAGAAAATCCTTGACAAAGCTCCTGAAAAGAAGGCTATCCTGGGTGCATATGTAGATTGTTTTAGAAATATTCACTAATCTGTTTCTTAAAAACTTTCTACATAATGTAAGTTCTTTCTTTCTTTCTTTCGCTTTCTTTCTCTCTTTCTTCTTCTTCTTCTTCTTCTTCTTCTTCTTCTTCTTCTTCTTCTTCTTCTTCTTCTTCCTTATTGTAGTACATATTGAAGTACATAGGGGTTACAGTTTTATATGTAAGTCAGTGAGTACATTTCTTATCCCATTTGTTACCTCCTCACTCATTTTCCCCCTAGCTCCCCACTCCTCATCCCCCCATGAGTTGTATAGTAATTTATACCAAATGGTTTTGTAAGTATTTCTATTGCAATGGTTTTTCTTTTTATCCTTTGTCTCTCAATTGTGGTATTCCCTTTCCCTTCTGTAGTTCCAATACAGGCACATACAATATCCAGGGTACTAAGATCAGTTAAGAGTGATAGTGAGGGTAAAAGCATGGGAAGGGAATATGAGAGAAAGAACAAAAAGGTATGTTTTCATATGGCATGTTGAAAATAACAACAGTGATAAACCATTTGTTTCCATAACTTGGAGTTCATTTCACTTAGCATCATCTTATGTGTTCATACAGGCATAGCTATTGAGCTATTGTGATCTTTTGCTAAGACTATCCTAGACATGCACTAATCATTCCATATGAGGGAAATCATAGAGTGCATGTTTCTTTGGGTCTGTCTCTCACTTCACTTAGTATTATTTTTCCAGGTCCTCCCATTTCCGTATGAATGGGGCAGGGTCCTTTTCTCTGATAGAGACATAGAATTCCGTTGTGTATATGTGCCACATTTTCTTGATCCACTCATCTACTGAGGGGCATCTGGGTTGGTTCCATATTTTAGCAATGACAAATTGTGCTGTGATGAACATAATTGTGCTAGTGGCTTTAGTGTGGTCTTGCTTGTAATCTTTTGGGTAGATGCCCAAATGTGAGGATGCTGAGTTGTAGGGGATCTCTATATTTAGCCTTCCATACTGCTTTCCAGAGTGGTTGAACAAGTTTACATTCCTACCAACAATGTAGTAGGGTTCCCTTTTGACCACATCCCCTCCAGCATTTGTTATTATTAGTTTTCTTGATAATGGACATTCTTACTGGAGTGAGGTGGAATCTCAGTATTGTTTTGATTTACATTTCTTTTATGGACAGTGATATAGAGCAATTCATGTGTCTGTTGGCCATTCTCATTTCCTCTTCAAAAAAGTCTCTTTTTAGGTCTTTAGCCCTTTTGTTGAGGAGTTCTTTGTGATTTCAAGGAGTGATATGTTAACATCAAGTTAAAACTTCTAAGGCTCACACCTGTAGATGGGAGGGTATGTCGAAAATAAAAATAAAAGGAGAGGAAGGCAGGATAGAATGTCTTAAAAAACAAAAACTTAGGAAGTGAAGAGGCATAGAGAAAATCACATACAAATTGACAAAATCTCCTAATTACTTTATATGCTCTTAGTGGATAATTCTGGAATGGTTCAGTGAACAAAACTCATAGGTATATATTTTTTCTTATTGTGTTACTAGGAGGATGCAGGAATCAAACTTGGAAATTTTTAATTATTTTTAATCAAAATACTGATACTTACAGAAATAAACACACATATACACACACACAAACACACACACACAATCACTTGAGGTAAGTTCTTAAGCAGTGTTTTAATTCTGTGTATATCTTAAACCGAAAAGCATGAGATATTAACTGTCCATCCACCCTAGTGACAGACTGGATGACATCAACGTGTTGTAACCAATGATAACAGCAGACAGTGTTCTTTGCAATGATTTTCCTAAGCAATTCATTAAAATATATTGTCATTCCAGTGAAAAAAATATCAAAGTATTTAGGAAAATGTGCCTTTGTTCTAATGAAGACAAGGAATGTCATTAAAAAGATAAAACATTTCTAGCTCTGAGTAATATCTCTAAACTAAACACATACACATCAGATTCAACAATGGAAGTGCGCTGCCAGCCTCTAAAATAAAACACTATGAGTGCTGACAAGAAGAATCAGAAAAAAAATTTAAAGGGTTTATACGAATCTAGAGAGAAAAATCAGATAAATTGTGTTCTCTAATCAATACAATAAATGCTAGAAATATACTACATGAGCACCAGCTCTCACGAGGCATGCAGTTTGCAAGATACTTCCTCATTTTCTTGAGCTACAGAGGGTAAGTTCATAGTAGAAGAAGCTATTGTGGAGTGTTATATCACTGTTGTAATCATTTTCAACATACCACGTGAAACCATAACTTTTTTGTTGTTATTCTTTCTCTTGTATCCCCTTCCTGTGGTTGTGCCCACACTATCACTGTATCTCATCTGAATACCCTGGATACTGTATATACTTGTATTAGAACTAGGGAAGGGAAAAGGAATATCAAAATCAAGAGACAAAGGATAAAAACACAAATGACTCCAAAAGCAATACTGACAAAACTATTTGGTGTAAACCAACTGAAAAACCCATGAGGAGGACAGAGAAAGGGAGATGGGGGAGGAGGGAAATGAGGAAGAGGTAACAAGTTATACAAGAAATGTACCTTATATATGAAACCGTAACCCCTCTGAATATCACTTTGACAATAAATAAATAATAATAATGAAAGAAGTTCTCTGTGTGTTTGTGTGTGTGTGTGTGAGAGAGAGAGAGGGTTTTATAGTTTCAACTCTGTTCACACACAAAATTTTGGAGCTTCTGATAAATAACATAGCAAACATATTTTTAACAACTCATTAAAGCGGAAATTTTGGTGTGTAACTTGAAGCCTATTTAATTTAATGGGGCAATATGGACAGAGATGAAAGGCAAATTTCAAGATGAATTAAATGTAGAATGATTCTATTTCAATGAACTGATAAATTTGGGCCAGGTAGTTTCATAATATGTTTATGCTTGTTAATCTCCTAAACACAGAAAAAGGCTACCTTTCATTTTAAGAATAAAAGTGAATACCTATAAATCTAAATTAAAATACATGGAAAAATATTACATCAACAAAAATAATCTTGAATTTTTGGTGCACCAAACTCATTCTACCACAAGATTTCTTTTCCTTCACTTGATTAAACACCAATTAAATGTCAAGAAAAAATGCCTTACCTGCCAACACACAAATTAACTTTGATCAAAAGTCTTTGTGGTTTTTTTTTGGATAAGAAAGAAGAAATTAGAATCAATTATGCAAAAATCTAATGGAATCACATCAAAGCCACTGCAGCAAAGGTTTGCTCTATCAGGAAAAATATAATAATCATCTGCATCAAGAATTAGTCTCTTGGCTAATAGTCAGAGGAAATACTTTTAATTAATGTTCCATTAACTTGAACTTAATAATGAAAGCATTCAAACCTATCTGAAAGTCTGTCATACAAATACACATTATGATGACTTTTAAAGAAAAAACCATCCCACAAATTTAGTCTCTTAGTTGAAAACACATATATTATAAAATATTTAGGTCACAAAGCAGAACAGGGGAGAAAATGTGCAGTCATCACTGATAGCATAGCATCATTGTTCTTGTCTTCCTTAACTATACCATCTATCTTGTTACCTGAATCACATGTTAAGGATAAGCATTCCTTTTCTATTGTCATCAAATGTTGATCAGGAAACACTTCATCTAGGGCGTTTTAATGTTAACCATGATTGATCATTTATTTTGCTAAGCTATTTGTATCCATTATTCAGCTTTAAGATACTTGGGGGTGGGGGGTCATAGGGCCTCAATTCAGGGCTCAGGAGCTGTCCCTGAGCTCTTTTGCTCAAGGCTACTGTTATTCCACTGTGAGCCACAGCTCCACTCTTGGTTTTCTGGCAGTTAGTTGGAGATAAAAGTCTCACAGACTTTCCTGGCAGGGCTGGCTTTATACCACAACCCTCAGATCTCAGCCTCCTGAGTAACTAGGATTACCAACATGAGGCACCAGCACTCAGCTTAACATACTAACTACATATTATATTTTACTCATTTCCACAGGAAAAACAAGTCATATTCAATATTTTATAGGACTCTATAGCATATTGCACAGGACTATGCATATTGCACATTTGTGACACTATTGAAAATGAAATTGCTTTCCACATTTTATTCTTAGTGTGTTCATTACTAGATATTGACATTTCTATGTTGACTTTTTTTTACACACCAGGGTTATTGAAATTATTTTTTACAGCTTTAAGTGTGTTTTGGTAGAGTCTTTAGGGTCTTTTAAGTATAGGACCACCCATTCTGTAAATACAGACGATGTACTTCTTACATCCCTTTTATTTTCCCCATCTTGTCATCTACTAAGAGCTTAAGCACTAAATTAGAAAAGAGTACTATATTAGAAAAGAGTACACCCTTGTCTCATTCATGATTTTTTAGAGAAAATATTTACAAATTTTTGTCCATTGATCATAATATTAGCTATAGATTTATAATATATAACTTTGATTTTGTTTAGGTATGATACTTTCATTCATGCTTTCTTCAGGTTTTCATTATGAAGATATGTTTAGTTTTGTCAAGAAAATTGTTATATAGTTTTATTTTTCACTTGAATCATTTTTCAGTTTTGACCTGAAGGTAATACTGGCCTTGTAGAATGCATATGGTTATACTTCTTAACTTTTTCTTTTATGAAATAGTTAGAACATTGGTATTCTTCTTCAAAAGTCTTAAAGGATTCAATAGTGAATCTAACTTTGCACTTTCAACAGTGAATCTACTCACTGACATTTCAATGTTGTGAGACTATTGTTGCTCTCATTTCATTGCTAATTATAGAGCTGTTTATGTTGTTGATATTCTCTTGGCTCAATCTTGGTATGTCATAAATGTATAGAAACCAATCAACTTTTCAAAATATTCCAATCAACAGGAATATAAGTGTTCAAAATATACTTTAATGAAAGAAGGGATTGTTTTGATATCTGTTGTAAGATACCACTTTTCATTTCTATATTTTATTGATTTCTTCTTTTTGTTTGGTTAGTTTGGTTAAAATCTCGACAATCTTCACAGGATGAAACCTCCATAATAAAGGCACAGAAATGCAACAAATCAAAGAAAGGTTGGACAAATGGGACTGCATCAAACTGCAGAGCTTTTGCAGGGCAAAGGACAGAGCTTGCAAGATAAACAGAAAGCCCACAGATTGGGAGATCTTTACTGGCCGTACAATGGACAAAGACCTTGTATCTAAAATAAATGAATAACTAAAAAATTAAATTCCTCCAAAGAAAATCCTCAAAGAACCAACAGCCCCCTCAACAACTGGGCTAAAGACCTAAAAAGAGACTTCTCTGAAGAGGAAATGAGAATGTCCAAGAGAGACATGAAGAAGTGCTCCACATCACTGGCCATAAAAGAAATGCAAATCAAAACAATGAAATTTGACCTCACCCGAGTATAAATGTCCATTATCAGGAAAACTAACAATAACAAATGCTGGAGGGGATGTGGCGAATAGGGAACCCTACTACATTGGTGATGGGAATGTAAACCTGTTCGGCCAATCTGGAAAGCAGTATGGAGGTTCCTCAGAAGGTTAAACATAGAGCTCCCCTACGACCCAGCAGCCCCACTTTTGGGAATCTACCCAAAGATGACAAGCAAGAACACACTAAAGCTACCAGCACAACAATGTTCATCACAGCACAATTTGTCTTTACTAAAATATGGAACCAATCCAGATGCCTCTCAGTAGACAAGTGGATCAGGAAAATGTGGTACATATACACAATGGAATTTTATGCCTCTATTAGAAAGAATGACATTGTCCCATTCGTAAGAAAATGGAGCAATTTGGAAAAAATAATACTAAGTGAAGTGAGCCAGACGCAAACAAACATTGACTCTATGGTTTCCTTCATAAGGAATATTTAGTACGTTTATGCTAGTCATACCAGAGGATCACAAGACCCCAATAGCTATGCCCTTATGAACACATAAAATGATGTTAAGTGAAATGAACTCCATGTTATGGAAAGGAGTGTGATATCACTGTTGCAATGATTTTCAGCATACCATGTGAAACCGTAACTTTTGTTGTTGTTCTTTCTTCTTCTTGTATTCCCTTCCTGTGGTTGTGCCTGCACAATCACTGTATCTCATCTGAGTACCCTGGATACTGTATATACTTGTATTAGAACTAAGGAAGGGAAAAAGAATATCAAAATCAAGAGACAAAGGATAAAAAGATAAACGACTCCAAAAGCCGTACTGACAAAACCATTTGGTGTAAAGCAACTGAACAACTCATGGCTGGCAGAGGGAAAGGGAAGGGAGGAGGTAACCAGTTGTACAAGAAATGTACCCACTGCCTCTGTACATCACTTTGACAATAAATAAATAATTTTTTAAAGGACTTGCCAATTTTTCTTATTTAAAAAAAACTATTTTACTGATTTTTTTATTCTCTATGCCATTATTTTTTTAAAAAAAATTTATTATCAAACTGATGTACAGAGAGGTTACAGTTTCATAAGTTAGGCATTGGATACATTTCTTGTACTGTTTGTTACCTTGTCCCTCATACCCCCTCCCTCTATGCCATTATTTTATGTTGTATACTTTTTCATTTACTTCTATTAATTTTTGGTTCAGCTTGATCTTGTTTCTCTAATACTTTCAGATGTATTTGGTAAGTTATTTGCTTGAGACTTTATTATTTTAATGCACAAATAGATGCTATAAATTTTGCTATTAGAACTGTCATTTCTGTATCTAAAGAGTTTTAATAAACTGCATTATTTTAGAATTATCAATGTCTTCCCCGATATCTTCAATGATCCAAATTTGTAACTTTCAATCTCCTTGTTTTAGTAATTGTTTTTACTTTTTACTTTCTATATATTTCTAATTTTAATCCATTTTTAACTAATAGGCATAAGGTAGTATTTTTATGACTTTGCATTTGTTAAGACTTGTTTCATGGTCTAAAATATGATTTCTTTTCTTAGAAAGATCCATGGGTTATTAAAAAGAAAATGTGATCCAGAGTTTTTGGATAGATTATTCTGTAAATAGCCAGTGAATTCATTTGCTGCATGGTGCAGCTTGATGTTTCTTTTTGATATTTAATATGAAAAACCTATCTGTTGATGGTAATAGGGTACTGATTTCCTCCACTATTAATTATCCACATGTGTCTATTCTTTTATGCCCAGTGGTATTTGCTTCATGAAATTGGGTGCACAACTTATGCTGCGTTTGTACTTATAATCATGTATTCTTCTTAAAGAACATTCCCATTATCAAGATTTAGCGTGCTTTTTATTGTATCAGGCTAATTTTGGTTTGATATGTACTTTGTCATATATGAATAAAGCTACTAATGCTTGCGGTTGGTTTCCAAAAACTGGGCATTTCATTTTTCAAACAGTGACTTTTGACTGGTGAGGTTTTTCTTGCAGTCAGCAAATATTTGTAGATTAAAAAAAAATCCATCAGTCAGTCTGAATCTTTTAACTGAAGAGGTAAAAGCATGATCATATAGGGATATTATATTAAAAATTATTACTTGATCCTTGTAAATTTTGTGGTTTCCAATTTTGTTTATTCATTCCTTTCTCCCTTATTAATCATGAAAGGGTTGCCAGTTTACTGAAGTAAACATGCTTTATTCTATCCTACCTCTGCTTATCTAGTCCTCTCATGTAATTTATTCTTGATCTAACATTGTGTGATTTCTTCTTCGTTTCTGTTTTTGATTCTTTGAAGTGCTGCCTACAATTCTGGGTTATAAATTGTTTTAGGCTATATTTATCTCTTAGGTATTTTTTTTAATGGATAGCTTTGCTGGGTATAGTAATATTTGTTACCTATTTCTTTCCTAGTGTTTCCCCTGAGATATCTGACATAGTTTGGATTAGATTATTTTTTACTTAATAAAAACTTGCCATTTTCTCTTCTAACTTTCAACGTCCTTCTTGGGTAATTTTTGTATTTTAACTACCATATGGTCTACAGAGGTACTTTAATAGGTATATTGACATTAAATTCAATATTATTTCCTGTACCTGTACTCCTGCACCTCTTCTTTTTCCATCCTGTTCAATTTTTCTGCTATAGTTTTATTAAAAGAAAAAGGTTTCCCTTTGTCCAACCTTTCTTTGATTTGTTGCTTTACTGGACTATTGTTAAGGAAGTTTTTTCCTGTGCCAAGGAGCCCAAATGTTTCTCCTATTCCTTCTTGTAGTGTTTTCCAGGGATCTGGTTTTACTTCAAGGTCTTTGATCCATTTAGAATTGATTTTGGTGCAGGGTGATATAAAAGGATCTAGTTTTAGTTTGTTGCAGGTGTTGAACCAGTTTTGCCAGCACCATTTGTAACTCTGAAAGAATGGTTATAAAAGTGCACTACTTATCAGGATAAAGATTCACAGGAGGACTTTGTTTGTATTGCATTACTCCATCATCACAGATTTACTGCATTAGCAAGTCTGAGGGTTCTGTGCAGCAATCTGTGTGCATGCAAGACTTTAAGTTTGAAAAGCACTGCACACAGCTCCTTTCAGGTAAAGAAAAGATTACTATGATTTGCTTAAATTACCAGGATATATAGCATGGAGAGGAGAGTAAGGGACTTTTCTGAGAAATAAATAATTGAATACAGCCAGTACTGTATTGGCAAAGATGGTATCAGAGAACAAATGTATAGAAGAGAGAGTAGATTAGTGCTGAGAAGGAAACAAATAGACTTCTCAAATTTCATCCTTATTGAAGATCATACTGTAGTAGAAAGAAAATAAGCATTTGGATGCAGGTGGAATGTATGTTGCAAAACCAAGTGCTACTGCTTGGTGGATATATATATATATATATATATATATATATATATATATATATATATATCATTATACTTCTAGGCAGTCCCAATTGCTCATACCTGAAATTAGAATAGCAATATTTTTCTCAAAGAGATGTTATGACTGGGATATGGTAAGGACTGAATAAGGACTAATTTATCATTATGACTGTATAAGGCCTACAAGAAGGCTTTTCTAACACCTCTATGTTTTCTTTTGTACTACATCTCTGAAAAGCTATGTTGTTATTAAGAATACATCTAGTTGAGTCTTATTAATATTACTTTATATAGCAATAATGCTAATTCATAATAAATAGATTATTTTCCCTGAAAATGGATTTCAAAAATCCAGTTCATATCTAAGGTATGAAAAAAAAAAGACTTTTGACTGTACTGTGGGAGCAGAAATATGGATTCCTTTTATTTTGTTATTTGGATAATTTAAATAATTTCCAACATTTCATCAGACTTATTCTTAAGATTCCAATATTCAGCAAATTAAAATTCAAAGCATCCAGTTAATTTTGAACTACAGTGAAGAATATTTTTTAGCCTTAGTGCTAGATGGAAAAATGTATAATAAATATTTTCATTGTGCATCAGAAATTCAAAATTAACTGATGTCCTCTTTTTTAACTTTCATACCCATTAGTACATTATCTTTTCCATTAGATGGTTCCACCACAGAGATAATATTCACCAGCAATGGTAATCTTCCCATAATGAAAAAGAAAATAGTGTCAATGTTCTCAAGCTCCTTTCCTCAAGTGTGAAATTTTTAGGTAATTGAACTAAAGGATAGCAGAAGTCTCTTCCCATTCTAAAATTCTGATTCTGTGAGTGCAAGAGATTTGGGATCAAATGAAAAATGTTTCCCTCTATCTACCAAATATATAGAGACAGTAATGATATAACTAAGGCATAAATAACTCTATTGATTTAATTTAACAAATATAAAATGGCTATTTAAAAAAGTCAATTGTTGCAACTACCAGCAATTTCATATGTTCCAACCTAACAGTTACCTCTAAATGCCTTAGAATTTTAAAGTGGCTCTGTAAATTTAATTTCATCTCATACTAGTGATTTACAGCTCCACACATAAAGATGCCTAATGAAGCATAATACTGTTTAAAAATTAGAAGTGATTTTAATGTGTATTAATGGCAAATATTTAAGAACTTCTAGTTCACATATACTATGCAGTATTACTTCTCTTAAAATAATATTTACATAATCATTAGTAATATTTTATAAAAAAAAGTTGTAAAAAGGAAAGAAATGAAACTGTATATACAGTCTACGGAAGAAATGTACAAAAGCCCCTATTATTTTATTATTATTATTATTATTGGCCAGTCCTGGGCCTTGGACTCAGGGCCTGAGCACTGTCCCTGGCTTCTTCTTGCTCAAGGCTAGCACTCTGCCACTTGAGCCACAGCGCCACTTCTGGCCAGTTTCTGTGTATGTGGTGCTGGGGAATGGAACCCAGGGCCTCATGTATACGAGGCAAGCACTCCTGCCACTAGGCCATATCCCCAGCCCCAAAGCCCCTATTATTAATGCAATTTGCCCATATGTACCCAAAATCCTACTATAAACATATAGTATGATTAGATTTTTCTTAAAGCTATGGTTGTTCCTTTTCTGCAGTGGAACATTAACAGAAGTGACCATGGGTTAATTGTGTGTGGAAGTTTCGCAAATTTCTTCTCTGTTCTGTGCACACTTACTCTTTGTCGTGAGAACAGCTATAACAAAATCAAAGCTGTCCCTTCAGCCAAGTACTTCCGTTGAAACCTGTGCCAACTAAACATAAAATTGACTGATGTATCAGAACCTCCACAGTTGACCCAAAGATCCATGAGTGAAAATCCTGTCCTTATTTCTATAAGTCAGCAAAAGCCATTAGTGCTGAGGATTGCTGCAGCACATGTGAGGACAGTAGAAAGGTGGGGTGTTTGCTTGGGTTATACTGGGGCTATCGATTACAGAAGCAGAGGTGCTTGGTGTACTATTGGATATATAAGTCCTGACCACTCTTTGAGAAACATGCACTGTGAGTTCAGTATCTGAGCCTTCGAGGGAGGCCTCCGTTTTGTGGTTACTGTCTTGTCATCTTTATTGGCTTCATCACATATCTCTTCACTGAACTCTTCTACTTCCTCCTCTTCTCTCACCCTGACTCCTCTGCTGACTATTTTCTGCATGCAGGAGGACTATGTCATGTTCAGACACTGTTTACTAGTGCCATATTAGATACCAGTTAGAGTAATTGTGTGTGGTACACTACAGAAGTGATCCAAACACCTGGCTGACTTAACTGGGTAATCTTAGGACATTTTCCTGTGTTGGACCTGCTGGGATAAGACAAACATAGTTAATTTTTTCTCTGAAACTCTCCATTTAGGGTGCTGAATGGAGTTTTGATTAATTTAGATTATCTAGAACATTTTCGTAGCCTAGAGCTCAAGATATAAATCCTAATTTTAAGTTGCTAGATACTGGACCTTGTACAATCAAATTGTATGACCTCATGAATATGAAATTTGTTTGGGCTTCAAAAGTGTTATGCATTTCAACTCCTAAGAACCTATTCTGTATTTTAAATTGCTAAATTTCTCTGACTGTCTCTCTCATATATAAACATACATGTACACACACACACACACTTTTATTCTCTGTCCCTCCTTTCTCTCTTTCTCTATGTAAATTATATCTTCTTTATGAGTGTCATGGTTACATTCTGAAACAGATGATGCAGGTCCACTCAAAATGTTTTTCCAACATTGAGACTGATGATCTCTCTCTCTCTCTCTCTCTCTCTCTCTCTCTCTCACTCACACACACACACACACACACACACACACACACACACACACCAAGATGGCAGGAAAAACTGTATTAAATTTCCGAGGCCTCAAAAGAACTCAAAGAAAGCCTCTTATGAGGCATGTCAAAAGTGACTTGGGAGACTAAAAAAAGAGGACACCAGGATTTTATTGTGATTAAGGAGAGAACTAGGTAGAAATTCCCTGGGGATGAGCCCAGGCCTACATGTTTGAATCCTCCACTGAATCCCAAAGGAGGAAATAGCCAGGCTTCTTTGTCAGTTTGCCAAGATGTGTTATTTACTTTTCAAGTAATGGACAGAACAAAGAATGAGGAAAAAATACTGTCAGCAGTCAGAAAGTAGAAGTGGCTTTGGACCTCTTGTCTCTGGGGCTGGCATGAAGAAACAGTTGTACAGGCAATTAAGAGAGTGGGGAAAAAATCTTTATCTCACCTTAATTTTGAAAATTATTATTTCATAGAATCAGTGTTAACATTAGGAAAATTCAGGCCAGTTTTTCTTTAAGATAATCAATGTACAAGTTTTGATGAAATGGGAACAAATAAATGGACATGGGAACAAGAAAATTAACACTTCTGAAACTGAAATGAGATAGAAAAATTATTCAGCTACTCATACTTTGTTCTAATTTGAATATTTTTCTATGTTTTTCAAAAAAAAGAATAACCAAAGCTTTGTCATTTCCTTGTCCAAGAGAAGAATTTGTGAAGACAGTCTCAAAGCACAGTTGTCTGGAAACAATACCCTCCTCTTGGATTTTCTTTAAAAGGTCAACACTTTCATGATCCCACTAAATCCTATCTAAAGGACAGGGGAAAGAGGAGAACTGGATGCTACCAATTTCCTCTATGACAAAGGAAAAGAGAAAGGTCCCCTGAAATGGAATAGGGATGAGAATTATGACTCTGAACTGCATCTACTTTAAATGCTCAGAGAGAGGGGCTAGAATGAGGAAAATTTGAATAAGGCTTGCAAGTTTCAAGGATGGACTGGCCTCTTAACGCTCAGATAAGATAATATTGAGTGCATTTGATGTCAATGGAGAACTAATCAGCTGGACAGGGCCTGTAAGTCCCCAAAACATATATATTACTGGTGACCTGGTGACCAGTGTGCATGAAAATCAGTTGTATTTCATTTTGTTAAAAAAATGAAGTCATATAATATTTATTCTACCCAATATTTACCCAAGTTGGAGGAGTAAACACCTTTTCCAGGCCATTTGACTAAGACATTACACAAAAGGATGACTTATGTTAAAAGAAAGGAAAAACTTATTATGATTTGGTTTAAAATGTTTCTACCTTTGAATAAGCATTAACATGAAAGAAAGAGAAAACATAGCAAGAATAAACACTCTCCTCAATTTCACATCCCTTTTTTAAGGCTCTGATCAGAATTCCTTGGAGATACAAGGAAGGCAGAGTGAGAAATTCAGGAAACCCAGCTATGTTGCCTTTTATAACATAAGTTGGTGAGAAAATTGACCAAGTCAGGACAGAATGTTATTACAAAACAGACTAGGTAACCTGAAACAATTGAAATATGTTCTCTCACAATTTGAGATGCTTTAGGGCAAAGGAGTGTTCGTTCTTGATGAAGACCTTATTCCAGGTTTGCAATGGTAAGCTTCTAACTGTACCCAAGTGACAGGGAGAGATAATTGGTGTCTCTTCCTCTTGTAATAAAAATAAAGTTCTTATCATACTAAAGCCCAAACCCTACCATCATAATTTTTAACCATAACCATTCTGACTCTGAATAGAGACGTGAAGGTTTGACGTATAAATTTAAGGGAGAAAGAATATTTGTCCATAAGAGGCCTGAGATGCTCAGTGATCTGTGTACTAAATCAATAAAGTGTTAGCCAGGCCACAGTTTAAAAGAATTGTATATATTCCATTTAAATGGAATCAAATTTGCTTTGCATAAATGTAATATGGGCTTCTTAACAAGTCATAATCCTCTGTGAAAAAAACCTGTGAAAACATGGAGTTTTCCATGTTATTGCATAATAGATTTCTTTTATTAAAAAGCATTGTTCTATTGTATTTGTGTGCAGACAAATCTTTCGCATTTTCCTAAT
Source organism: Perognathus longimembris pacificus (assembly GCF_023159225.1). Taxonomy (NCBI): domain Eukaryota; kingdom Metazoa; phylum Chordata; class Mammalia; order Rodentia; family Heteromyidae; genus Perognathus; species Perognathus longimembris. Next base: position 73,188,434 of record NC_063164.1, on the reverse strand, counting down.
TGTTAAACCAAAATTGGATACTTGTTTGAATCCATCTTGGTTAATAATAACAATGCTTCAGTGAATAAAAAACTGAAAATATTTTTTTACAAACTGATTTGAAATATTTTGGGCATATACTCACAACAGGATTCCTGGATCATATACTCATTCTATTTTTTTTTCACCTGGGTCTTTTCTTTCATTGTTCTGACAAAATAATGTGCAGAGGAGTTACAGTTTCAAAGGTAATGCAGTGTGTATACCTTTCTCCCACCCCACTTCCCTCCCTACTCTCCCCTGAGTTGTACAGATGGTTACAGCATAGTGTCTTGTAAGTATTGCTGTTGCAATACTTTTGGTAATATCTATTCTGATACATGTGCTGTGATATCTCATTGCATTTCCCTGGTTATTAGTGATATTAAGAATTTCTTTCATGTACCTGTAGGCTATTTGTAAACTGTTTCTTAGGTAAAAGAAGCCTTTCTACTTGTCTAAACTATATTGAGAATGCCATACAGTCTGATAAATGTCTTCAGACTGTTGTATAAATACCATAGAGTATATTTACAAAAGTTAAAACTACTATGATGTCATTATATAGTATTATATAATGGGATCTCACACACATCTGTGTGAGTGAATTTGTGTGTGGGTGTATGTGTATATGTATATATGTATGGTCTATCATTGTGAATCATATTACTTTCTTCAATCCCTTTACAGATACTTATTTGTTAACCTAGAGGAATGCCAAAGGTTTTGTGTATAGTACAACTTTATTAAATTTACTTATTAGTTCTAATTGCACTTTTGTCTTTTGGTATTTCTTTCTAGAAGATTCTGCTATCTAAAAATAAGTGCACTTTAACCTCTTCCTTTTTCATTTACTTCCCACATTTCATTTCTTTTCCTAACTTAACTGGCTAAGACTTCCAAAACTAATTTCAATAGAATTCATGACAATGGGAAACATTTTCTTGTTCCTAACTTTAGAGGAAAAACTTTAAACTTTCCATAGTTTAGAGTGCTTTAGAAGAAATTTTCTAAACAATTGACTAGTTTGCTTTCTAACTTTCATTGGATGGCAGGTGAATTTCACTTGGAATTAATTTTGCTCTTTTTTTAATTGATTGGCTTCCCCATGAACTAGCACTGTTTATACACTCACATGGCCATATTAGTCATAGAATATAAGCATTGGAAAATATATTCCTATGGTGGTTCAAAGAGAAGGTAAAAGAGCAGCTAAGGGGTAAAGCCAATATTATATTGAGTTAAATAATCAACAAACCTATATTATGTGAAAGTTAGTAGTTGTATTCTCACATTGAGGAATATTCATTTCCATGAAATTTTAAGCAGTCAGGATTACTATGATCTAAATTAGAGAATGGTTAACACACAGTATACCTTTTGCCATTTCTAACTGAAAATACAAATAATTGTATATAAACATGTTTAGTTCAGGAAAAGTGATGTGTAACTTCTTTTGGAATATTTTTCTTGTTAGACTAAGAGTGAAGAACTGATACATAGTAAAATGGATAAATGATAATCTGGTGTGAAGCACTTAGTTCTTCTGATAGGTTGACTCCCAGCAGAGCATTTACACTGTATAATGAAGGTATTGTACTGTTTCAGAAACTCAGGCATGCAAAGCAGCAGTTAGCAATCTGAAATGCATTTTCATGCAAGCAGGTTTGGACATGTGTTGTCATGAAAATTACTGAAAATTTACTTTTCTTTAGAGATTTCTAAGCCCTACTGATTTAATAATTTTCCTGACTACTAAACGGTCTTGACTTGTCTTTCTCAGAAGAGATTTAACTTGGAAAGCTAAAACTAACCACAAGTAGTTTTAGTGAATTACAGTATTCAATGCCTATAGCAAGCTGCTTTTTTCATGGGTTTATCGTGGATTTTTTTCAGTGTCTATTTCTGAAACACAATTATTTTATTTGGACTATTCCCTATTAGTATGAGAAACAACAATATCACTTTTCTCTGCTGTGGAATGACTTGTTACTCAGTCACTTCTTGCTTTTATGAGCCCATCAGTGGATCAGAACAACTAAATAAAACCGTTTAACAAAATTTCTTGATGAATATTGAAAATTTCATGCCCTTTCTAAAACAGCAATCTAAACCACTATTTTTTCCCTAAAAATATTTCTCAAATTTTAGTGTTGATATGAATCACCTGAGAGCTTACTGAATGCCCTGCTTCTAGAGGTTCTGCTTCAGATTTCTGTGGACTTCAATGTGGTACTTGTAACACATTCCCAGATGACACAGAGTGAGCTACTACCCTGGTGCACCTGCCACCTTCAGTCTCCTGGAAACCATTTACCAGTCCTGTTAAACATAAGCCATACTTGGAAACTCACATCCATCCTTACACATAGTAGAAAGGAGGTATTTTTGCCATTCTACTCACATCATTACATTTATTAAATAAAATAGACATTTTTTAAATGATGGGAGAGTATATTCCAGCAAAAATACCACAGGCAGATCCTCTCTCTTTGTAACTATATTATAATCATGCATTTGTACAAGAGAAAGCAATGACTTGTGCAGGCAATAAACTACTATAGAATTTTTTGTGTACTTCTATGTGTCTGTGTTTGTAAATTCTCATTAACTGTAGACACCCCCAAAATGCCAGTACTTCAACTCCTTGTCTCTAGAATTTTGCACATTGAATCAGTAGGTTTGTGAATAGATATCTACAAGACTAAGTAATAAAATGTGAAACAGAATTGATCTGTGGGCATCTAAGGGTATAAGCGTATTAGGGAGAAGGAATTTAGCGGCCAGATGTTCCCATTGTCCTAGGAAATGATGACAAACAACTCTCATTCCTACAATGCTGTGATTCTTTTGCTCAAACAGTTTTTAGCTCTCCACATAAATTGTAACTGGAAATTCTCGTTTTTTTCAGTTTTCTTAATGTTTTTATTTCTTTCTTTAATTTTATTGTCAGAGGGGTTAAGTTACAAGTGTAAGGTAGTGAATACATTTCTTATCAAACTTGTTACCTAATCCCTCATTTTTCTCCCAACTTATCTCCTCTTCAACTTCCCCCTCCTGAGTTGTACCATTAATTTCCAGCATATTGTCTTGTAAGTATCGCTGTCCTTAATGCTTTTTATGTGTACATTGTTTTCAGTTAAAGTTTACTTCCAATATTCCTGAGCATTTTTGCACACTTATATTTTAATTACCCAGTAACCAAACCTACTGATGGTCAGTCTTTAATAATTATTTATTAACTAATGAGGTGCAGAAGAAAGACGAGCAGCTTTCATAGAGATTATATGCAGAAACAGAAGGAACTTTGTTTTCATGTAGGAATGAAATGGATCATATTACTTTCTTTATAAATAAAGTTTTAATTGCAATTACTTTCACAATAATCCTAAAGGTACTTTTCTATGAAAGCTCATGCTGTGCCAACAGCATGGTGACTCACACTTCACTAGAAACCTGACACATCACATTACATTCATTTATTCTTGTAGCATGTGAATTGTCTCACATCCGGTAAGTCAGCAACAGAACTCCCTAGAGATGGACTAAAATAATTCAGGAGGAGAAAATGCCTTTAAATCTAAATTGTTTTTCTGAGAGTATCTACTTGAGTACAATAAAGAGAGGGTAATAAACATACAATAGTTGGTCTCTTTTACTAGTTTTTCAACATATAAGCATAGCTATAATTCTAACGTTTCACAAAAGCATTGATTTTTAAAGCAAACTTAATGATGCAATTCGCCTTAGCAATAATGATTGTCAACTATTTCAAACTGGATCCCTCAAATTCACAAGATAGGAACTTATCCTAAAATACAAAAAAAAAAAACAAAAACCCCAAGTCATTCGTAATGATTTTTTTAAAAGAATATCAATGTAATAAAGTTTAAAGAGCAAAATTAACAAATAAAGCAAAAATACTTAGTATATTCTAAGCAATCATATTCCAGCAATGATCTGGCTTACATATTTATTGTATTAGCTCCAGTTAAAATAAAGTTAAATTTTTTTGCACTTTGCAGCTGCAATTAAATTAAGAATAAAAAATTCCCTGATGGTTCAGTCGGTCACCTGTAATTACACAGACCTTTATAAATGAAAGGGAAAGACAGGAGTGTTTGACAAGAGAGGCAGAAAGTGATTTAAGATACTACAATTCTGTCTCTGAAGATGGAACAAGGAAGCACAAATCAAAGAAAACAGACCTCTCCTAGAACAACGTGGTAAGGAGATGAAATCTCCTTTAAAGCTCCCGAGAGGACATCTTTTTTCAGTCCACAAAGACTTCTTTTGGTCCTATTTCTAGAATTGTAAAACAATAAGATGGGCACAATGGTGTTGATGATAGTGTGGCTGGAATTCAGGACTTCATATTTGTTAGGTATGCAATCTTACTTGAGTCATACCTTGACCCCAAGTCTGTTAAAGCACTAGGATTTGTTAATCCGTTACAAAGCAACACATGCACTTGGGAACTTGCTAGAAATGTGAGTTTTGTTGTTGTTGTTGTTAATTGGAGATAACAGTCTCACAAACTTTTCTATTTTGCCCTGATTCAAATCTAGGGTTACAGGTGTGAGCCACTAGCAATGGGTAGAAAACTCTTTTAGTAAGCATGCTAGGTGATTCTGATGCACACTGACTCTTGACAACTCTTGTCCTATCTCCAGTTATCTATACTCAGAATACAAAGTATGCAATACACATTTTCAAGCCATGTGATACTGAAGAAATTCAACACAAAACAATCAATTAAATCAAGATTGAGGCATATTCTGGAATTCGTCTTGCACAATATAAAACACATGACAGTCTCAGTCAGCGTACCCATGGAAGCCACATTTAGAAATCAGCTTGAAAGGACTAATATTTAACCAGTGGCCATAGAAGGGCATTGATCCTGAGGTACATAAAGAAGAATAGAAAATGCCTGGCAAGCCAGGTGGTACAGAGAAAAAGGATATAAAGAGATTTTTAGATATTTTTGATATGGTTTCATAATTAAGCAGAGTAAACTTTATTTTACCCTTGGTCAATATTCTCTTTTAAAATATTGCTTTGTGTGCAGGATTACTGGGGACTCCACAATCTGCCAAGCGCCCCACATTCTAGAAATCTTGTTCATAGTACTCTTATGGTCAGTTTAACTACAGAAACAACCAGACAAGCCAGCAAATCTCAGGGCATTCCTATTTTAAAAATATATATATATAAATAAAATAGCTTAGTAGTTATATTTAATAAGGCCTCAACAATCTATTTAACATCCTCATTAGAAAAGTTTTTTATAAATAGGTAAAAACCTTAGAGAATTGGAAAAAATTGTACATTAGTTGACAATTATGCTTAATAAATTAATTTATAGCATTACACTTACAACAGTACCTTGCAATCCACTTATTAGAGTATCAGGGTCAACATCACATTACAGAATTGGGAACTCTGATTTATATTAAATATTTCATATCAAACAAAATGTATACCTAGATGAAAACTTCAAAACTGTATCTCAGATTTTAATTTAAGCAATTAAAAGAGAAAATCAAAGTGATTCCATTTGCAATTAAACGAGAAACTACAAAAAATGCGTTGTTGGAATGGAAATGTAACTATTTATATTGCCATCCGTTTTCAATGATGAGACATGTAGAACAAGTCTGTCCTCCACAAATAGAAATAACAATTAAGTTAGGTAACAAATCTTTGACTAGAGTCCTGCAAATGGGGATGCAACAGGCACAGCATGTTTTCCTTTTTTCCAGGACATTACATATGGTCCAATTAGGGACCTTCAGGTGATAAAGTTCAAGGGAAAATTTCTGTAACATAAAGAGAACAAAAGGCATGAAATACTGTCCAAGGGCCTCGATCCCTAACAACAACCAGGAGGTGCATTTTCACCAGTTTTGTTTTGCTATTATTTCTTGGAAATGTTCTACTATCTTTCATGCCATGGTAGCGAATGTCTCAGTCTCAGTGGGTTGCTATAAGGAAAGATTATTTATTCTTGCTACATGATGCTGTAGCTGACCATCATGTTCTCTTCCCTCTGTTTTCTAATGGACTAGTTCCTGCCTGGAGATTGTTCTTCAAGAGAAGACAAAAGAGAAACAGGCTACTACAGTGACTCAATGCTACTGTTTGAGAAATGTACAGACAGCACTTCCAAAGTCCATCAGCTAGCCACACTTGATGTCAGTAGAATAATGATGTTGAGATCATCAAGAAGGCAAAAATGGTGAATATGAGAACCTACAGAGAGTATCACACCCAAACAGATAAGCTGGCACTCTGGGTAACCAGCTCAGTATTGTAGTAATTATGTTATAGTTAAGGTAGTTAAGTAATTTAGTAATTAAGTTAATTTATTATCTAGAGTACTCCCTGTAAAAACTATTGATGTTCTAGGCTGGGGTAGTTCATTCTTGGCCAGCTTACCTTCACATAGAATACTATACCAAGTGCTGAAGTAATACTCCTATCCCAATTCTCTAAGACTGTAATTTATCAGATGTAAAACATATTATTGTATTATGTTTTATGAAAGCAAAAGTTTTGTGGATGTAATTGTGGTTTCTAATCAGTTGAATTTGAATTATTTGAAAAGGTGATTAATCACTAAAGCCAATTAAAAGCAGAGTAGTTTCATACATATGCACACACACACACACACACACACACACACACACACACACACACATTTGGTAGAAGAAAAGGAAGCAAGAAATCTGAAGCAAAAGAAGGGCTCCACATAAGGGGATTTCTGTACTGCTGAGGCAGAGAACCCACAAGGACCTGGCAGTGGCCTGTAAAATCTGAGAGAAATGGTAGCAAGAGAGTGGTAGAATCAGAATAAGGACCACCAGACTCTGAATTTTTGCCAATTATCTTAAGGACTTGGTTGGCTGATCTCCCCTGGGCATCCAAATGACTCTTAACCAATACAAGGATTTAAGATCAGAAGAACTTGAAGGTGAAATAAATGGGTGTTATTCCAGCCTCTAAGTTTGCAGCAAATTTTTATGTAGGTGTATATTAATACATATGTCCTACCTGAAATATAGAAGTGAACCTTTACCTTACAATCAAGGAAGACAGTGGATCCTTGTGTGGCTTCTTTACACTCTCCTTTCCAGTCAGGGAGCCTCAGATAGCCTGGACATTGCAAGGTATTTCAAACACCCAGCCAATAACAACATCTTATTTGATGGTTACATGTCACTCATTGTGTACCTCACAAGGTATTTTCAGTCTGAGTTGAACCCCAGAACAAATAGCCACAAAGCTACAGGAGGAATGACAGCATTCAAGAACATTCTTCTGGTTTGGTATTCAGAAAACTTACTGAAGAAATATGACTAAATGAAGCTCATATACTTCTTGTATACAAAGTTTATAAAGGTGACATTAAGTATTATAATATGCTTGCTCTTTTAAAGTAAATTACTGATATTTTATTTTTTATACTTCAGTTTATTTATTTATGTCTTCAAGTCATTGTACAAAGGAGTTTCCATTTAACAAAGCAGTTTACAAATTATCTTGACATACTTCAGTTCTTAAAGAATAGCTAAATATAACTTTTACCTGTTATTGGGAATGGGAAGAGAGATGCCTAGGTCTTATTTAAAAAAAAAAAGCATATGAAAAGCAAAACATGTGCCTAAAAGAACAGATCATTGTTGTGATCCATCATGCTATAATAGTGCTCTTTGTAGCTATGTAAATTTCAAATCAAAGAGGTGTCTCCATCAGCCAATAGGAGCAGTTTAAGGTCAATGTTTCTTTTTCATATGATATCCACTATAAATCACAAAACTTAGAGAAATACTTGTCATTTCAATCTATGTGGGTACAGATAAAACAGCAATAAAATTTTACTCAGATTACATGCTTGAGAATAGAATCAGAGACTATATTCCATCCTCTATATATTATATACCAATTACTATCTGATTTTGTGCCATATTATATTCTATCATTCCCAAGAGAACCTTACTAACCCCCAAATAAAACAACACTTGTAGTAGGGAAAACTGGAAGAATTCTTGAACCAATTCTTGTCTGAATTAAGTTGTTCCCGTGAAAACACTTTTCCTAATCTGAATGGATAAGACCTGACTAAAATTATATTAAATCCAGATCAAATTCCAACAACAGATGATTCTTCTTGAGAGTAGTATACTGTTTCATTTCCTTGGTAATTTTAAAACTTACTTTTATTTCCCTAGTTGGTCATGACTGTTTAGCCACTTTCAATCTTGGAGAGATGGTGACTTGATCCTGTTTACCATACCATGTTTTGTTTCCCCTCTGCCCCACAACTGATCCCTAGAACAAGACCGGTGTTGACATTCATGCTTTGTTGGCAACACCTAGAGACAGATAAAGATTTCAATTTGTGTTTGTCTGAAGTTGAAGGGAGTACTCACTTTGCAATGTTAACTCATGCTACCAACTTATTCAGCTTCTACGCTTTCATGGTGGGAAAGAACTTTTCAAATTTTCTTTAACTTGAATTTGCAGACTCAAGTCTTAAGAAAAACACTAAGATACATGAAAGAAATATTTCATTTAAGAACCTGGTTTGGGCTGGGGATATAGCCTAGTGGCGAGAGTGCCTGCCTCGGATACACGAGGCCCTAGGTTCGATTCCCCAGCACCACATATACAGAAAACGGCCAGAAGCGGCGCTGTGGCTCAAGTGGCAGAGTGCTAGCCTTGAGCGGAAAGAAGCCAGGGACAGTGCTCAGGCCCTGAGTCCAAGGCCCCAGGACTGGCCAAAAAAAAAAAAAAAAAAAAAAGAACCTGGATTGTTCTTTCATTTTTAGTTTCGATTTCATATGTAATTTTATATAACTAAAGGCCAGAGAGCATAAATAAATGAGCATATATTTTGACTCATATATAATTTTGTTTTAGGACTATATCTACTTTTGCTAGAATAAGACCAACCCCATATAGTTTTACTTAAAACATAAGCAAGTAACCTCTTAAATATTTTAAATTGTTGATAAAAGTACTTCCCTTTTGTATTTTCTAAGCATTGATACTTTTCATTAGAGTCCAAATTTAAATGAGTTTATTGGTATGACAAGCAAGTTTCATACCTTATAAACCTAAATGTGTCTATTTATTCCAATGAAAAACTGAGCTTGTTCTAGAAATAAATATAGGCCTGCTCACAAATGCACCTTTATTTTTAAAAAATAACATACTGACTTTCATCTACAACTCTCAAAACTAGTATTAAATTATTTCTTAGTTAATAACATTCTTTAACTCAGTCAATACTAGAGCAAATTTCTATTTAATTTTTTAAAAATCTTTCCAGTTGATATTTGTCTCTGTGTTTATGTGTATGTGTACATATGGACAGAATATATGTATGCATAAGAGGTGGAAAAGAGGGCATTCATGTCTGTTATATATGTTTGTGTGTATATATGCATGCATGTGGGGGGATGTATGCATGTTGATGTGTGTATGTACATTAATATGTATATATGTGTTTACCTATGAATGTGTCATGTTGTATGCATGATTTTCTTGTGGAGTACAATACTAGTGTATCGACTTAAAGTAATAAAGGAATATATGTTTTTATGATCTATACCAGATGTCAAGAGACATGAATTAATAAGAGGTAAAATGTGCACAAAAATGTGTGCATACAAATAATAAAGTATTCTTGTGGTATATATTTACGTAGTTTTTAACTTGAATAATTCAGAACCATCTAAAATTATTTTATGCTTTAAGACAAATGTCAGGAGAGCTATTATTTATAAATAAATACACAATGGAGTTTAAATAGGCCTTTAGAGTCACACTGTGGTTTTCTTGTCCAGTCTTGCAAATATGTAGCTTTTTGGTTTAATTCTGTGCAGTTGAGTTGTATATTCTTGTGGCAATTAAATATTTCAACTAAATACTTCAATTAAATATGACAACAGGTCATAAAATATCAACTAAAGAACAGAAAACAAATTTGATAAAGATAGAAGGATTGAAATAAGCCAGGTATCTGAAGTCTCACATCTAGTGTATAAGAACTACTGGGCTTGAATACAGTTCTAAGTGTCAGCTTTTATGTTGTTTTTTTTATTGTAAAAAGTAGCTTCCTTCCAGTCATCTGTGGCCTTTGGCTATAGTAGCATTGGCTTGGTACTACTAGAGATTTGGTTACATGGAATTTATTAAAATCCAAAAGAATATGAAAACATATAATGGTGCCAAAATTTACAATCACTATTTTAAAGATAACTCCTCATTTTGCTAATTTGTCAATGGGATTTATATACACTCCAGTTTCCCACTTACCTGTTCCCTTTATTTCTGCTACCAGGCAACCAAGTGAAAACTAACACAGATGCACAAAGTCATTCAACTTTAAAAATTCTATATCAACCTGAAGGTTTTAACATGCCAGATTATGTCAACTCTCTCTTTTTTTTTTTTTTTTTTTTTTTTGCCAGTCCTGGGGCTTGGACTCAGGGCCTGAGCACTGTCCCTGGCTTCTTTTTGCTCAAGGCTAGCACTCTGCCACTTGAGCCACAGCGCCACTTCTGGCCATTTTCTGTATATGTGGTGCTGAGGAATCGAACCCAGGGCCTCATGTATATGAGGCAGGCACTCTTGCCACTAGGCCATATCCCCAGCCCAGCTCTCTCTTTTTTCAATGTCCTTGAAACTTGCATCCAACTCTTTCCTCGCTTTTATTAAGAAAATACCTCCAGAGTTATGGAAGACATTAGGAAAGTTTTGGCATTTCCATTATACAGGATAAGAAGGGCTTGTCCCTTTCTGCATGAATATTGCAACATAAATTGGTTTAAGTAGCTAAGAAGGCTATGGAAACAACATGAGTCTTTCCAACTGGGACCTGACAAATAAATAAAATCCTACTTTCTCCTTATCAACATTACTACCTCCCTAGAAATAGCTGAACTTCAGTTCCTACAATTATGAAAATAAAGCTGTGGCAGAAGTTCATGGGAAAAGGGTATTAATCAGCAATTCAACTAATAATGGGTGTCTGATTCTGTACATATGAAATTTCTCAATCAAGAACTATTTTGACCAAAAATAGTGGGATGCTCAGATTTTATCACAAAACTTAAACATTCTTGTCTAATGTACTTTTTTTCTTTATAATCTGAAAATCATGGAGTTGACTGTTGAACAGGTCACTGCTCAATCCTTCTTCTCTGCATTGTTAGATTTTAAATAACATATCACCAACAAATTTCCTCATAAGTTACAATTATCTACTCAAACACATGTATGAAATATGTAATTTTATTTTTATATAGTAATGGGAATCAAACCCAGTAGCAGGTTCATGTGTTAATGAATGTGAGATAAGGCTTCATAATGTAGGAATTTCCTTAATTATGTACTTTTGCATAACAAAATAAGTAATAATAAATCTTATTGATTTCTACAGTGGCAGCTGTATTTTCAAGAACGAGAAACCACCATCATAGTAATGGACCAGAGCCCATACTGGGAGAACTTACATATTCCTTAGGGGAAATGTACTGAGCTGAGTGTTGTATTCTGCATGTAAGTGAGGATCATATTGGGGTTTTCTGGCCATAAACTGAGAGGTCCTATGTTCATATATGCTTATGGATGATGTTTACAGGAGTCTGTAGCCTAACCTTTGGCTAGAGTAGCATCTAGATTCACACTATGGGTGTACTGTGTTACATAATATGAAAAAAATGCTAGAATCTTAATATTAAAGTTATACTTATTTTCCCCTGTGGATTATAAAAACTAATTTACATTGGATTGGGGATGTATTTTGGTAGTAGAACACTTGCCCAGCATGAATGAGGCTTTGGGTTTGATTCCCAGTAGTGCACAGAAAATAAAATTACATATCCAGAACATGTTTGAGTTGATAATCATAACTTATGAGAAAAGCAAACAAAGTTGGGTGAACAGAAGGAAGATAGTACATAATGGGAAGAGAGAGTCTAGGCCTTGTTCATGCAATCAGTTTCACAGGAGCTAGGTAGATGGGTTTCTATGCCAAAGAATGATTGATTGATGCTGATGAAAAGTATGAGTTGGGTAAGATATGAGAAACCATTCCAAAAAACAAAAGCAGGGCTTGACTCACCTGAGTAAAGTTATGAAGAGAGAGGTAGAGAAGTAGAGAAATCATCATGGGCCCTGCACAATGGGAGGAGGCAACAATTAGAAGAATCAATAGAAGATATATGGCAGGCAGAGTTCTTTGGCTAGACAATCAACATCTGTCCCCAGGAAAAGACAATAGTTTGGGTGAAGTCACAGTCATACTTTTTCAAATGCATAACAATGAATTTGTAGCATGCCTTCTGAAAAGGATAACTGTGACAAGATTTGCTGGCAGTGAGGGGATAACATAAAGTATATTAAAAATAAACCTCAGTTTTTTTTGTACATTGGGTATTTATGCAGACTTCATAATGTTATTTTGAAGTGCCTTACATCAAGATCTGGAGTCCATTTTCCTTTCCTACATTTTTTCTCGCTCTGCCACTTGTTTTGGTCCATAAAACGCAGCAGAGTGATGGGGTCCCAGTTCCAAATGGAGTCCTCTAAGGCTTAGCTTGCTTCTATTGATTGTCTTGGAACCCTGGCCAATCGCCATGGGAAAAAAGCCTTGCAGGATGATGAGCAGTGCATGCAACCAATATGGTCAGCTCAGCTGAGTGGATTCTACATCAGCTAGTTCAACTAACTGGAAAGCAGACTGCAGGCTCCGTTCAATTGAGCCCGGCCTCTGTTAAAGATTGTGAGCTCAAAAGTGAAAAGAAATGGATGTGTTTTAAGATACTAAATTTCATGATTTTCTCTTTTCTTAACATGGGAAAAGCTAACTGATGCAGAAATAATTGGTTCCTAGAATTGAGGTGCTGCCATACAAAAAATCTAAAATAAGTGCCATTGGCAGTAAGCACTGAGCAGAGGATGGAAAAAATGGCAAACAAACTCTCAGCAAGTGCTGGGGGAGAAAATAAAGCAAATTGTTATTGGAGATTACAAGAAAATGGTGTGTGTTTTTTTAGGATAAAATAATTGGCAAAAATATTGCCTATGGAAACTTGAAAGACAGCCAATGAATATAACAAACTTTTGATTTTGACTACAGACTCCTTTACAGAATAGTGAAGGGTCATATGGTTGTGTTAGCTGCATATAGGTACAATGTGAAAGAAAGGGTTTAAATAAAGGATAGGCCAGCTTGCACAGAGAGTTTTGAGAAAAGATATAGTGGGGACACAATTTTCTGGGAGGGAATATAAAATTATTTCCTATCTTTAGTCTTTCCAGCAACAAAAATCCTGAAAATAAAACGAAGCCTCCTGAGGAAAATGATTGTTTCAAGGATGTCATTCCATTATGCTTTATTGAGAAATATAAAACACTTTATTAGATAACATGTTGTTTATAAACTCAATAGATAAAAACTTTCCCAGTTTCTTGTCTCCCTCCTTCCCTCTTCTCCTCCCTCATCTCCCTTCCTTTCTTCCTTCCTTCCTTCCTTTTCTTCATTTTCTTTCTTGGTCTCAGCACTATGCCAGTTTCATAGACTTGTACCCAGGCTTGATTTGAACCATGATTCCCATCTCAGTCTCCTTTATATCTAGGAATACAGATTTGAGCCAGTGACACCTAGCTGTTTCCCAATTTCTTAACACTATCATTTCACATACGCAAAATCCTGAAGTAAGAATTAAGCCTATATAGCAATGCATGGCCTGAACATGTTAATGGATATGACTAAGAAATGGACTGAAAATAAAGCAAATCTAAGTCCATAATGACTTGGTGGAAATGACATATATAGTAGCATCATTAACCTGGATATAAAAAGAATGATTTGGGTCAAATTATTTTTAAAAGATATCTGACTTCTGCCTTTCCTAGAAGCAAGAAACAGACAGAAAGTTTATCAAAACACTATGGAAGGAAATTGAAAAGGAAACACATGCTAGAGAACAGCATCTAAAGTCCAGGGCTTGGAGCTAATGATCATGCATAGAAACCAATTAAGAAACTACTTCCTGGGTACACAACCTTGCCTTAAGAACAGCGTCTTCTACTCCCAGCAGGGAAAGGAGTCTTGCATTTTCTCATGTAAGTTTTAAATTTGCTATTAGTAACTGCTGCAATTTTAATCTCTCTGTTTCTGTCTCTATTTCTGTCCCTCTGTCTCTGTCTGCCTCTGTCTCTACCTATAGCAAGTGGTGATGGGTATTGAAGTTAACCCATCCCTGTAATAACATTGTATGTTGAATATTTGTGGAAATGATAAAGTTTCTTTATTTTTTTTTTAGTTTCTGGGTCAGATCAAAGCATATCTGTATCTGATCAAATTCACGTGGACTTTACACAAATATTAGAATTCTAGAGTTCAAGCCCATGCCATAGTTTCAGGATCCTGAAATGAGAAATTGTTTCATGTGAATAGAAATAAGAAATGTGGCCAGAGGCAGAGCACAGTAAATTTCAGGACGGCTCCTACTCCTTCATTCCTTCTTGTATTTGCATTGTTTTAGGTTTTGTGTGGGCTAGCTTATAACTTGTTGTGGCCAATTGAATATAGTAAAAGTAAAAAGGTACCAGCTAGAAGCTTAGGCTTCAAGCAAGTTTAGTTTGCTACCATTAATTTAGAACTCTCCTCATCACCAGGTAAACAAGCCCAGGCCATGCAGGCGCACAAGAGGCTATGTGGAGCAAGACTAGACTACAGTAGCCAAAGCTATCCCTGACCACTTAGTTTTAGCTACTAAGGTGGCTGACTGAGGATACCTATCTGAATTCAGGTAAGTCCAGAAAATCCAGCAAGTGGATCCTGACCCTGGTTGCTGACATATAAAATCATGGTCTAAATAAACAATTGTTGTTTTAATCTCTTAGTTTTTGAGGCAGTTTGAAACAAAATAAAAGCTAACTTTGGACATGTTTCTTAACATTCCTCCACTTCTCTTGCTCATACATAAAACGGTGTATAGCCAAGTATTTACTGATTATGTTAAACACTGAGGATAATGCCAGGTAGAGAATAGACACTCAAGAAATACAAGCTATTATTATCCTATGAAAAAGAAATCTAAGAAATATTCCCAGTCAGTTCCAATACAAGAATTTTAACATTTGTTGTTCATCTAATTAGTTCTAACTAGGTCACTGTGCTAGGTATTTCATATTTATTATTTTTAATTCTAGATAGAAAACTATTTTTTTTCCTTTGTAGTGTTCAGAAAACTATGTATTGAAGATGTTGAATAGTTGCAGCCAGTTCTATAAATAATAAATTGAACAACCCTATTAATAGGCTTTCTTTGTCTTTCCATTAAACAGTGGTGAAATGATATAGTAGCAGCTGTCAGAAATCCTTCTAAGTACCCAAACTGTCTTCATAGCCAGGTACTTCTTTCCTCATATATTATCTAAAAGGCCTGTTTATTTTTACAACCCCAACCATAGCAATACTTCAATATGAGTCCTTTTTCTTGCTACTCCTCCTTTTCCCAGCATGTTCTCCTTTCATAGTGTCATGGCTTATACCTTATTTTCATCTCTACCCACCTTTTCAAATAAAGTGAAAGTTGGAATTTTGTTTTCATTCATGCATAATTCCAGTATAATTTTTATTAGAACTTATTTCCACCAGGTATTGAATACATGCACACACACACACACACACACACACACACACACACACACACACACAATTTTTATAAGCCCAGAAAGAATTATAATGACCATAAAAGTTAAAACAATTATTGCGAACTCAGAGTCTGTGGGATACCTAATATAGCTCCCTTTAAAAAAAATCTGAGTTTATGCTTCTTGCTGACTTATATTCCACTTACATAGTAAAAAGAATACATGTCTTCAAATATAAAGATTTTCATGTAAACAGACATTATTTCAGCATCATAAATGCTATGTTTTCTGATTGTCAGCCAGTTATTGAATAATTTTAACTAAAAAGGGCCAATTATCTAATAGTGAACTCACTTTCTTCTCAAAGTAATTTTCTATCCTATTAGTTTTATATCACAAGTGATGCAGAACATGCTTCAACTACTATCATTTTCCCAGAGTAGTTTATAAAAATGCAAACTAATAGCTCTTCTTCAAGCCTTGATTAATTTGTTAGTTATTTGGAAACTAGAATACATTTTTCAGTTCAGCCACAGACTATGTTTTCTACAAAGACATTTCAAATCGAGATGATTTTATGAAGATAAAGTATTTTAAGTCTCTTCTGAAACACAATGTGAATCTGAAGCTTCTGAATTAATCTTTAAAACATGAAAACATGGGGGGAAAGGGAAAGGGGGAGGAGGGAGGAGGGTATGAGGGACTAGGTAACAAACAGTACAAGTAATGTATCCAAGGCCTCCTAACGTATGAAACTGTAACCTCTCTGTACATCAGATTGATAATAAAAATTTGGGGAAAAAAAAGAATTGATCAGAAAAATGAGCCAAGATCCAGAAAGTGGAAAATAAAATTTGCCAAAAGAAAAAACAAAAACAAAAATATGAAAACATTGAATATCTCTCTAAACAAGAAGCATCCAGTACAACACTCATGGCTTCAATTTCTATTGAGTTTTGATAACTGGTTCACAGAAGTAACAATCATGTAACCTGATATGGTCTCACACACATATTTTATGTCCTGTACACACAGAAAATTTGGTATTTATTCCATGTTACCCCTTCTTGAGAGTAGAGCTCATTTTATGCTTGCTTTTCCATTACACAGAGAGAGATGTATATACACTTATACATTCTATTAAGAATATATCGAAGAGTGTCTCTGATACAAAGGTAAAGATCAAAACTACTTTGTCAACAGTAAAAAGCTAGCAGCTCTTAGCATATCAGGATTCATCACCACCAGCTGCCTACATAAAGTCTTTTACAGAGGAAAGCATCTTCAGAGTATGCATAGGAAGTTCATCAACCAAAAGAAAAAGCTGTCAGTTCCAAACATATGTGAATAGATCTTTCAAAACAACTACAAAAGCAATACTTGCATAGCTGTTTGGTGTAAGTGAACTGAACACCTCATGGCGGGAAAGGGAAAGGGGAAGGAGGGATGGGAGGTATGAGGGACGAGGTAACAAACAGTACAAGTAATGTATCCAATGCATAACGTATGAAACTGTAACCTCTCTGGACATCAGTTTGATAATAAAAATTTGAAAAAAAAAAAAGAAAATCTCCAGCACAATTAAAAAAAGATGACTCTTGAATATCAGTACACCAGATAGAGTCTGTGAGAGAAGAGCAACAGTTTTCTGCCTTTTTAACAGAAGCACAAGATTTGACACACGGAATTCATTGTGAAGAAAACGCATGTGAGTTTTCCTTGGTGATTTTAAATGGCATGTGCAAGCATATTTTAACAGATTTTAATAATGCCATATTCATTAATATAAATTTGTACACTCCAGCAGAAATTAAGCTTAGTACTTATTCACTAGATCTTTTTTGTATGAAAATTAAAAGTTTATTTCAATTTTACATAGTACACCATTTGAGACTTCTTAAAGTACATTCATTTGTTTGTATAAGCATTATTTAAGCAACATATTTTATTTTCTAATTGTTTTTGTGTGATTGAGCCAAATGTAATCATACAGAAAAAGAGGAAAAGAACATTCACTCATATATCTGAATTAGATCAAGCTACATGGAAATTCAAGAGTCATTTATTAGCTCCTATTCACTAACAGAGGTGTTGATTGATTATATCTTACTGTCAGTTATCAAAATTTAGATAGTATTCCAGTTACTTACAGAGCTCCACTAAAAACATTTTAAAAAGTTTCATTATACTCAATCCAACAATAAAATTAATGCATCCATTTGTTTGTTTAGAATTGTTTTTGCCCAAACTGACAATGAATTTGAATGTGTGCAGCCAGTAAGGCTTAGATGCAAACCTCATGAGCAATCATTAGGTACACTCTATGCAGCATGGGATATTTTGTTTGCTCAAATTAAGGATAATAGGCTGAGAACGTACTGCTTGTTGCCTTTTGCTACCTGTCAGTGGTTCTCCTGTGTGCATACCATGTTTTTGTATGCTGTAACTTGTTCTAGACCCTGAAGGACTCTGTGAACATCAGCTGTATTCCTGAACACTTTCCCACTAAGCATTGTACGGTTAACCTATTAAATTCAATATCTTGGATAATTTGTTCCACTTTTTGAATTGCTAGTTAAATCTAAGAGACTTTTACTGAACAAATTATCATAGATTTCCCAGGAATGATCTAAAATTTCACCCGGAACTTGCTGGTTTATGGGTACTTTGTAAAAAATGATCTATAAAGCAAAGATGAGACTCAATTTGAAGAATAAGTCCAAATCCAAAATAAAAACTAATGTAAAGAGAATAGCATAAAATAGAAGACTTTGATGATTTGCTAGTTCTTAAGAAGCCTCAGGCTGTTTAGAAAATTTTGTTGTCCAGAGTGGTCAAGATTGTGACAGTATTTCTTTTTTATATTCCTTGTTAAGAAATTATTTTTTGCCAGCACCAGTGGGTCACTAATCCTAGCTACTCAAGAGACTGAACTCTAAGGATGGTGGATCGAAGCCAACACAGGCAGGAAATCCCTCACATTCTTATCTCAAATTAACCACCCAACAACTGGAAGTGGAACTATAGTGAAAAGTGGTAGAATGGTACCCTTGAGCAAAAGAGCTCAGAGATAGCACCTAGGCCATGATTTCAAGCCCTACTACCAACAAAATAAATCCTTTCCCATCCCCATGCTGAAAAATATTAAACTCACCCCATGTTTTCCAGGACAGGTCAATCTATCAACCTTTCTTGCCTTGTCATTTTCAAGGAAGGTTCTCACTTTATGCCTGGGCCTAGTCAGAGCTGCAATCCCCCTATTTGTGTTTCCTAGTGTTGGTGGAAGTTAACAGCACACTTTATCCTATCAGGTTGGGAGACTGTAAACTCCAACAGCCAGACTGGCCTTGAACCAGGATCCTCCTATCTCTGCCTCTTAAATAACTCTAGTTACAGACTTGAACCACTGTGCCTGTCATGACAAAGGTGTTTCTAAGGGACACAAGGGATTATCCCTACCCAAATAAAGATACTGAGGAGCATTTCTAATTTTACATGGAACCATGTTTCAGATGAGAACCATGTGGCAAGTCAATGTTGAAATTTAATCATACTTTTTAGAAAGAAAATATTGTTTAAATCACTAAATAATGATAAATGTTTTCAATGAATAGCTAAGTACTCTTTGTATTTTTCTACTTTAAGTGCTGTTTAAAATCAGTTGCTTAATTTATCCATAATATATTCTATGCTACACTTACCTTTCTGGAAAATGACATTATTAACTCATATTCCTTGACAAATATCCTCCTTAATTTCATTTAAAGGTGTCTCATTTGAAAGTAGGATGTAGTTCATGTGCAGAGCAAATGAGCAAGTCAGTCTCCAGAACTCGAGGAAAAAAGACATTTTTTTTCCCTTATATTCTTAAACATCATTGTGACCCTGAATGCTATATCACGGGATCACAAGATTTATTCCTTAGGGGTTTATTTTAATACTATTCCTTGTAGCTTTATTGTCAGCACATTACATATGCTATTATTTATGAGAAAAAGCTGAGTAGTATGAAAATAAAAACAAGCCAAGGAAAACTGCCATTAGCTTTTTTTTTCTTCAAATTTTTATTATCAAACTGATGTACAGAGAGGTTACAGTTTCATATGTTAGGCATTGGATACATTACTTGTACTGTTTGTTACCTCGTCCCTCATACCCCCCTCCCTCCTCCCACTTTCCCTTTCCCCCCTGAGGTGTTCAGTTCACTTACACCAAATAGTTTTGCAAGTATTGCTTTTGTAATTGTTTGTCTTTTTTTACCCTGTGTCTCTCAATTTTGATATTCCCTTTCAATTTCCTACTTCTAATACCAGTATACACGGTTTCCAATATACTCAGATAAGATTACAGAGATAGTGTAGGTACAACCACAGGAAGGTGATACAAGAACATCATCAATAGTAGAAGCTACATACACACATGGGATGTTGAAAGTAGTTACAACTGTGATATAACAATCGTTTCCATAACGTGGAGTTCATTTCACTTAGCATCATCTTATGTGTTCATAAGGGTATAGCTATTGGGCTCTTGTGATGCTCTGCTATGACTTGCCTAAACCTGTACTAATTATTCCCAATAAGGGAGACCATAGAGTCCATGTTTCTTTGGGTCTTAAAATAAGGATTCATAAGAGTAGAATAATTAGGCCACAAAACAGGTCTTCTGAATGACATATCTATAGCTCAAAAATATGAAACATTTACAATACACAAAATTATAAACAATAATAAAACACTAAACCTGACTCCAGATAATTTAAGACAATGAAAATTATTTTATGTCATGATCATAGTTGCACAAGTCACTACCTGACAATTATTTCCAAGAAAAAATACAAATTCTTTGAAAATAAAACTAGAATACTAAACATATATAAGCAAACTTGTAGTAGAATAGCCATGGAGTTATTAACCCTCCATATTTGTTAGCAATTATCTATTTTTTCATTTGATTAGTCAGATAATATTTCACAGATAAAACTTAAAAACAGATCAACTAACTGATTTGCCTGCCTATGGTCATAGATTTTGGCAAAGCAAAATAGGAGGACTTCAGTTCAAGGCTGGACTCCATAAAACTATGAGACACTATTTGAAAAATAAACAAGAGGGGCTGGGGATATAGCCTAGTGGCAAGAGTGCCTGCCTCGGATACAGGAGGCCCTAGGTTCGATTCCCCAGCACCACATATACAGAAAACGGCCAGAAGCGGTGCTGTGGCTCAAGTGGCAGAGTGCTAGCCTTGAGCGGGAAGAAGCCAGGGACAGTGCTCAGGCCCTGAGTCCAAGGCCCAGGACTGGCCAAAAAAAAAAAAAAAAGAAAAAGAAAAAGAAAAATAAACAAGAGTAAAAAGGACTGGGGACATGACCAAGTGGTAGTGCCTTGCCTAGCTAATATAAATCCCTGCTTTCATGCCCATAAGAAAACCAACAACTTAGGAAATACATACATAAGTAAGAAAAACTCATAAATGGAACCTAAAATCATTAAGCAAACAGAAAATTATATTTCAATATTAAATTTATCACCAATAAATTCTAAAAATCTTTCTGACGCTAATAACTATGAGCGCCCAAAAATAATATAGACAAACTGAATTTGTAGTATGAATAGGCTTTTCTTAAATCCATGTGAGATGCATCCTTACTTTGAAAAGCTACCTAGGTAATATAAACTAAGGATTTCATCAAAAATTCTGCATGTGATTGTTGTTACACTGAGGTATGATACAATATTTATTAAACACTTCCATCAGCCCCAATCATAATAAATAAAATTGCTAACACATTTGAGATTTTCATCTTGCCACAGTATCAGCTTTTATTTCTCTTTTCTTTCTTGGATATGGAGTTGGCTCAAGAGACATGCTTTTCACAACCACAAGTTCTTTATCCCTAAATAAACAAATTCTCTAGAGAGCAACAAACAGCGTGGAGAAGACAATTCATTTGGAGAACTATTATGTGAGGAAGAAAACAAGTTGCCATTTCCAATTTGGAACATAATTAGGAAGATAATAGCCTCCTGAGTGATACTCTTTGTTCACTTTGTATACTTTTGTAGGCCAGTAATTGGAATGTACTTTTTGGTTCAATTTCACATTGTCTAGAAAAGGATTTTTCATGTTCCAGGACATTCTGGTTAGGCTCACAAGCAAATATCTTGTGACCACTGTCCTGTATCGTCCTTTGCAGAAGTTTTTTGTCATGTTGCCAAAAAGCTGATTTTACAGATTGTAAGAAGAAAAAAAAAAAGGTTTGTGACATGGGATTCAGGTGGCTGAAGGCTTTCTCTCATTGGAAAAGATTTGGAAACTGTCTAATTTTGTTCAGAAAATTTGACATTCATAGTCCAAAATTCAATTGAAATAGACTCTAAGTATTTTGGTCAATTTTAATAGAAAAATAAGATTAAGATTGTGGTCTATTAATTTTCCAGGAAACCCTTTTTGGAGCAAAAAAGGAAAGTACCTCCTTTCTCTAAATAAACAGAGAAAAAAAAGTACCTCCTTTGTTTAAATAAAGAGAAAAAATTCTTCATGCTGCTTTCCTGTGTACTTTCCAGCAGTTTCTGTGGAAGCATCTGCCTTAGCTCTTTCACACTGCCCTGGGGAAAAGTAGCAAAGCACAGGAAAGGTCGGGCCCTTATTATTTATCTTAAATCACTACTGTGAGATACATCCCTGACCCAAAACATGGTCTGAGTATATTTAGCAAGAAATTAGTAAACATTACTGCATAAAGCCCAACATATACATTAAACAAATACTATCTACTGTGTTTGATGAATTGATTAAACCTCTACAAATATGTGAGATAATTACAGTCTTTATAGAATGCAATTGTGATTTTAAACTTAAGTATAAGTTAAGGTCCTTTTCCTTTAAGAGTGGAGATTAACCTTTTTTATCTCTCTGTTTATTTTATTGCAATGTATTTAACCCAGGGACGTCAGAGCATAAAACTTACTTATGCACCATATTTTTATTCGGTCCAAAACATTGAGTATTCTGCAGTGACATCATATTTTCAGACATACGATTTTGAGAAATGAATGATACTCATTTTCTTTTTCAATGGGATACATTTTAGAAGAGCAAGAAATAAAATATGTCTTTACCCAGAAGTACCTAGTGTCAGGCATGTGGCTACGAATAGAGCACTCAGGTCAGCCTAATGACATGCTGGTCAGACACTTGCATATATGATGTAGATAAATTGTCACTATGGTTATTCACTAGCCTTTCATTAGTTATTGTTTAGAATGATATAAAACTTTAGGAAAAAATCTCTGTGACATATTTCAAACATTAGCATCATTAGAACTATACTACACAAATCCTTCATCTTTTTCTACATGCACTGTAAAGAGCACAATGTATGTTTTGCTATTCAAGAATTTATAATATTTAGATTTTCAAATTTGATTTTTGCATGTAAGAATTTATAATATTTAGATTTTCAAATTTGATTTTTTGCATGCAATGTTACACATATTCTTCATGTTGGATGTATTAAACTTTACAAACAGCCCAACACTAAATCTCAGTTTGCTAACATATTCAAAGACAGTGGTTTAGTTTTCTTTTTATCCCCATAATTGTATGATGATCAAATCTTAAACTGGTATTCTGTTGCTCATCTCATTTTCTTCATTCTAAGACCTAGGTTCAGAGAGCATGCAGTGTCTGTAACATTGCTTTTATCCATTTTAGGGGAAAGAAGACAGAAACTAGAGAGACAGAGAGAAACACACACATACGCACGCACACACAAACACACACACACACACTGAGACAGAGACAGAGAGAGACAGGGACAGAATGTGGAAGAGCATGCTATGGTTTCTGATTTTCAGCTTCACACAGAGAGATGTAATACATCTTCTTGGCTCATATTTCATTGTTTAAAATAAGTCACCTGACATGGGAGAAATTCAACTCCATCACTTCTCTTCTGACAGTTAAGAAAGGAAGGACAGCTTTCTGCCTCTTATCCTGCTAACATGTCTAATTCTAATTATCGTCAGCACATAAAGTAGCTTCTATTTCCCTAAACAAACAAGAACTGACATTTGGACCACTATCATTCTCACTTTTTAGAAAATAACATAAGTAAATTATTCAAGGAAGTTTCATTTTTACATGGTCTTATAAGTATATAATGTTGCCTGGTCTGACTTTTCCCCCTCCATTAATCTCCCTCATTCTTCCCTTCTCAAGCCTGTTTAAATAAACTTCATCATTCCACTTTCATATGATGTATGTTCCACTTTCTTACACATGCATACATGCATGAAGTACATTGACCATACTCACTTGCCTTCACTCTCTCTGTTCACCCTCTGCTATCCCACTAATGCTCATATCCCATTCACATTCCTGTTATTCATTTATTGAAGTATAAGTTCAGTGTTCAAAGGTGTCTCACTGTAGTCTCTTGGAGTAATATGACCATGGGATAATTCCTTCATACATATCACTTTGTTGATTTTCAAGAAATAATATTTGAAATACATATTTAAATATCCACAAGAAGACTTACAAGCATTGCAATTATAATAAAAAACAAATTTTTATTTTTCTACATACTACTAGTAAAATTTCACATTTATCAATAGCATTATATTGTCAGAAAAATATTTTTGAAAATAATTATACAATTTTATTGAATATAATAAAAAATAAAACTTAAGAAATGTGGGTGATGTGGATTTTGTAGTTCTTTTAATTCTATTTCATATGAAACTCAAGAAGAAATAACATATGCTTTGAATAATAACTATTTGAATAATAATATTTTGGGCTTCAAACCAAAGTAAACAAAATCTACAAGAAATGACATAAAATTTCACTTTTAAGCATATGGATTTGTAGATGAGGGACATAAAGAATTTCAAATTACCCAACAACTTTTATAAATGACATGTCAGAAATCTAACAAGTCGCATTCTCCCATAACAGACTATCACATCCTTATTTAGCTTCTTCTTTGTCTCTGTCAGTCTGATCCATGGGTTTAGTCCCCAAGTCCTCAAAATAAGACTTAACATCAAACACTGAAATGTATGATCTTTTGAACAATTGCACCTGATTAATGGCGCAGCCACACTTGATGTATTTCCATAGCCAATTCATTCATAGTCCATGCTGGTAGCATGTTGAAACTAGAAGAAGAATTTTAGATAAACTGGAGACTGGTATAAAACCTTGGGTCTTCATTTCTTTCTGATTAGAAAGCCTCCTCATTTTTTTCAGGAAGTAGCCGAGGTTTTTCTGAAGTACATTTTACCCAAGAGTAATGCATTGGTTTTCTGCTTCCTAAAAGTTAATATCTGAAATGTTTTCAAGTTAATCCACTCTTAAAAATGATTATATGCTAGCCCTGTTCTTTAGGAATAGTCTTACTCACAAATTTCCCTTTGATTCTTCTCCTTCTCTTTAAACACTGAAGCTATGCTAATAGGTTCACTTTCCTTATGTGTAAGAAATGGTTATTACAATACATTTTTCGTGTCCTTTGATTATTATGTGGGATAGTCATGTGAACTTATTAGTTCTATTTCAAGTGTCTGTTGATGCTACCTATTAGTTTTCCCAGACATATAATAGTCTTGCAGGACAAGCACCAAATGCAGATCAGAGAATATAATTCAAGTAATGAATAATTCAAGGAATAATGGTCAAAGATCACAAAGCTATTTTCTAATATTCCCTATCTCAATACCAGACTTTCCTTTGTATTCCAATTTTAGAATCCACATAGTCCACGTGTTTGCGTGCTCTGTTTATTTCCTCAGGTCTTTGGGCATTAAGTGAAGCCATGCACAACTTTCCTGGGTGGTCTTTCTGTACCTCACAACCTAACTTTGGACTCAGCTTTGCTCCATTTGTAAAATTTAAGCTCACAATTCAGGGTGGTATGGCCCTGGGCAAATGAAGGCAAAAAACAAAACAAGACAAAAAAACATCCACCAGGGAACAAAGGGAAAATCAATTAAATGAACATGAAGAAATTCTTGGAAGTGATGTCCACATTCCTTGAGATTCCTTTTTATCAATATTGAGCTCCTCATTTGTGTGCATGTAGTTAGTTTCCCTTCCTGAAAGCAGGCTTCCCACAGCAGTCTAGTCTCTGGACCTCCCAGGTATCTTACATGTGGGAATGTAAGGTCTGTGCTCACCTGTCTTTTCCCTTACATTCCATAAAATATGAGCTCACCCTTCACAGCTGCTAAATACTTTTGAAGTTCATTTCTTGTATCCTGTCATGCTATTAAATCCTTTTCCATGTTATTTTCCTTATGTAAACGACATTGTTTGGCCTATAAAACTGCCCAAAACACGAATGCCTTTAATGAATTTCAAAGACCTTTAATTTTATTACACAGAACTTTGTTCAGGGCCTTCTAAGACTTAGCAAAAACAAACACTAACGTGAGAATTTGCCACTGATATATACACATCTGGTATATTTACTTAAAGATATCCTTTTTCTTCTTCAAATCAGAAATTTGCATTTTCTGCAAAGCATTTCTGAACTTTGTTGTCTGATTTACGTTTTATTTATAAAACAGATTATCAAACTTTGAAGATAAAAAATCTTACAGTCAGAATGAAACAATGTATAAATTAAGGTGGTATTTACATAGACAATACAAGCAATTAACACAAAATATTCTTGATTTATTACTTATCTTGATAATCTTTCCAAAGAGCTAAAAAGTAGAAATAAATGGAGATTAGACATGAGCTAATAGGTTTCCTAGACCTGAGCTCTCAAATTGTGTAGTCCTATGTAAAGTTATTCAGTTCTAAAAATGTCTGTTTCTAAATGTTTAAGATTTTTCTTTATCCTTTGTATACAAAGTGGAAAATCACTTAAGAAGTTCTGTGTATATCCCATTTATCTACAGAGCACACTAAATTTAACACTGTTTAATAGGTAGTCTATAACTGAGATTTTTAAAAATATGTATGCTACATAGAAAATAACAAATAATTTAAAGCTTGTAAAGACTTGAGGGCTAATGGCATACAGTCTATCATAGTCTGTTTAATGTCTTGTGGGATACTCACGCAAGAGTTTAAAAACAAAAGATTATTACCTTGGAGTGTTAGAATGGTCAGAACAAAGCAATTAATGATGCTATTGTAACTACAAACCATTTCTCGGTGTTATGTTACCCACTGCAAGTTTGGCTGTTATTGAATACCCTGAATTCATCATTCAATTATTTTATTACTGAAATCCTCACATTAGTCCTGAGAAGAAATATTTCAACAGTCAAGAGTCTAGGAAGAGAACCAAAAACTACACTACATATTTTAAACACAAAGAACTAAATTCAAGAGTTGTTTACACAGGTGATGAAAACGTAAGAAGAGCTACTAAAGAGCTCAGGAAAGTCAAGATATAGCAAAAGCAAAAAAAAAAAAAAAATCTCTTTCTTCCCTAGACTTGTAGTGAACTGAAAGGAAATGTGATAATTAGCGCCATCCTGTGGAAGCAACCTCAAGTAGCAATTAACAGACAGCAGTAGTGAACCCTTGCTAACTTTGCAACCCCTGCTAAAGTTGCAATCACTGTCTAGCACATTACAGGAGCCAAAAGGCGCAAGATTAGATCTACAGCCTTCTAATTCCTTATGACATGGACATAATTTGACATATGAAAACATTATGTGTATCACACATAGACACTAGTGGTTCTTGCTTTTAATTTCTAGTTAAGTCCAGAGCTGGAGACCTGGCAGAAAGAAATTTGAAGCCAGCTTGGGCAGAAAGGTCTGTGATATTCCCTTTCCAGTTAACTAGTAAAGTGAGTACCTGAGTTCAAACTCTTTTAACATCACAAAGAAAAACACCTTTAAATTAAAATATAAATAATAAATCACAATGGAAATTTAGAGAATTCCCTCCAAATAATAAATCATAAAGAATCCTTTGCCTTTTTACATATGACCCTTTTTGTTTGATTAATGATACTAAAGAATTTAATCAAAAAATGCTTTTGTTGCAAGTGTGGTGGCTCATATCTGGAATCCCAACTGTTAGGCACAGGTAAGATGATCACAGTCTAAGGCTAAGACTGAGCAAACTTTGAGACCTTATCTGAAAAACAGGCTCAAAGCAAAAATGTCTGGATCCATGCTTCAAGTGGTACACCACTTGCTTATTTATATGAGGTCCTAAGTTCAAACCTCAGTGCTACAAAGGAAAATCAAATATATTTGACCATGAATTTTCATCTCTAAACAGAAAATCTGAAGGCTAAAAGAAACATCATATGATAATACTTTGGATATATTTTTTGCTTTCTACATCTTATTTCAACAGTTACATTAAACCTTTGGAGAAACTACATAAAGCAAAATTATTTAAAATAATGAATGATAAGGCTAAAATTTTCAAATGTGGTTCACACCCACTTCATTTCCGACACAATAATCCTGGTATAATGTTTGAAAAGATTTGCAGTGAAAGACAATAAATCCAGTCCATGTCAATTATTCATACTTTTCAATTGGCAGTCAAACTAGCCACTGTATTCAAGGCACACACAAAGTAGGATGTGCATAATGTATGAAAAAGTTAATCACATAACAGCTCAGTACAAGAATGCTTATGTAAAATTTTCAAAGTATATGTTAAAACCAGTGACCACACTATGTGAAACTATCATTTTCTTTATGGCTGCTAGGAAGAGCTGTGCTTGAACTTTATTTCATAATTTCTGTTGTCACAGCCTTTGGCCCAATTCACATTTATTACTATGTTGAAAAGGTCTGTTTCAAGACCTGTTACTAGCATAGAAGGTAGCACACATTTTCCTAAATTATTCCTGTTTAAGAAATTAATTAAAATTAGTTAAATAATTATAGAATAGAGCCATCTGATTTCTTTCTTTTCTTTTCTTTTCTTTTTTTTTTTTTTTTTTTTTTTTTTTTTGCCACTCCTGGGCCTTGGACTCAGGGCCTGAGCACTGTCCCTGGCTTCTTTTTGCTCCAGGCTAGCATTCTGCCACTTGATCCACAGTGCCACTTCTGGCCGTTTTCTATATATGTGCAGCTGGGGAATTGAATCCAGGGCTTCATGTATATGATGCAAACACTCTTGCCACTAGGCCATATTCCCAGCCCCCATCTGATTTTTTAAGGTTCTTTGTGACATATCTCTGTGATACAAGGTTCCTCTGTGACATTAGTATTTGCATAAAGAAGATTTCAAGCTCTAGCCTGAAGAGGCTATGAAATCCACTGCAAATTAATAGCTTCAGGAATCTGAAGTTTAACCAACTTCTGTCATTTCTCAGCTGATCTTCAAGCAGGAAACAGTACCTTGTAATGAATGTTTTGTATACATATAAAAAACTCTAGATCTTATATTACAAATAAATTAACTGGAATATGAAAACATGAAATAAATAAAAGTGGAGACTTTTTAAAGAATTAGTTAATTGCATTGCATTCAGTATTTTCTAGGCATCTGCTTAATCATCTGCTTTTTCTATGTACCAAGTTAAGTCTGAATAGCATATTTATTTGTATGTTCCTCCTAGTCAAGGAAATTTATGAAAGGCAAGTTAGTAACCAAGTTAAGTAACCTCAATGCCTAACAGAAACTAGCACCTGGGTGAGTAATGAATGAACATCTCCCTTGTACTTAAAATACAAAGATTATGTTGTCTAAAATCATGTCGATTATAACAGTAACATCTTAATCAAGTATTTATATTTGGAAATATTTGTAAATCTTTCCTTTCAATAATTTTGATAAAATAATATTTTGTAACTAGGAAAATCTAGATCAAAATGTATGCATAATTCTCCTTTGCCCTAACATTGTTTCATAAATTGATACAATGAATTGAAAAATTCACAAGAAAAATTGTCTATACACAAGGGGAATTGGTGAAGAGTAGATGATCATTGCCTATCATATGCATGTTTTGGAAATATCATAATGAAACTCCTTACTATGAACAATTTAATATATGCCAATAAAATCAGGCAATAAAGGTGAATGAATATCAAACAATAATTGATCTTCCCACTATATAGCTCTGTATGGAGCAATCTTTCATTTCATTTCAGTCTCACCTTTGAAGTGCTGTGAACACAGCCTCTCAGTGTATGGAATGAGAAGACCAAAATGTAAAATCACTCACTGTCAGCTGCTAAATTTCAAACAATTGAAGAGATTATATAAAATTCTAATCAAAAATGGTAGTTTAATCATTATATATGTTGATCATAAAAAGTGACTAAGGTAAAGAAATACATAGTTCATACAAAAAAATCAACTATGTTGATTGGTCACTTTTCAGGTTTGTGAATCTAACTTCAAACTATAGGGTTCTTAGTGTTTGAGGACACCTGGTAAATTATTTTCTTGAGGAATATTTTGGCAACAAGGGATAACATGCTTCACTTGTTCAAGTCCTGTGACTCTCTCATTGGTAATGCATCAATACAATATCACTTTGCCTGTCAGGAACAAAGAAAGAAGGATGAGCATTAACACTAAACTACTTTGTCTCCTGCTGGAACTGGCAGCTATTGTTAATAGTTGGTACAAACAGAATGATGGGCTAGGGGAGATGTCTTAGCTCAGGCATATCCACTGTGCATAAAAATGGAATTTTGATCTTTATACCCAACAAGATGATGACTTGTTTGAGAATATCATTGCCTCAAAAATTAAGCAAAACCAAAACACCTCACCATGTGAGAATATAGTCATATTTTGTAACTCTAAAGAGTAAATCCTTTATCATGGTATTTGACTCACTTTTAAGGTATTTTGGAAAGGGTGTTTGACCTGTTCTTTTAAAAAATATGACTGACCAGCAACTCAGTTGGTCAACACTATTGCTTCTGACTTTTAAATAGAAAGAATTCATGCTTTACACAGCTACAAACTGTCAATTGGAGATAAAAGTAAAGGGAAAAAATCCTCCCAAGAAATTCTCTCTAAACTAGTTATTTATCTAGTTACAGATGGTTGGATAATCGGTTTGAACCATTTTTTTCTGGTTTAAGAGTTTATTTAAAGTTCAAATTTCATATTCCTAATTTGTTGAATTGCCACAAAATTTTCTTTTTTCTTAGTAGACTAAAAGAATGAATAGTTTGAAGAAAGAGAAGACAAAATGAAAAGAAAATTAAAATGATCATCATACCCAAAATACGCAAGAGTTCACATTCAAGTCATTCAGGAAGTGGTTATTTCTTCCCAAATATGTGATTTTTCTCCATAGATATGTCAACACCATTAATCAATGCAGAAGCATAGTTATTTCAGGACTGACCTTTGCAAGCAACTCTGTAGGTAAGAAATGGTTCATGTAATCAAGAAGAAAAGTGAAAGGCAATTCAGGAGGGAAAATTAGTATTACAAACATCCCAGCATCATAGTTTCAAGATCATGGCTCCATTCCCAGGTTGGCCAGTAACTATTTAGATTTATGTTTTAGATAAAACAAACTTCTAGATGAGCTTCCTCAGCTATGAAATGAGAATGGTCACTTCAGCTCTAATCTAATCTGCTATTGGACACTACAACATGTGAGGGAAATAGTTCACTATTTTTTCCAAGAACGAGTGAAAGTTGCAGTAGTAGAAATGATCTACAGTAGATATAGTTGCCTGAGGGAAAAATGTGACTGTTACTTATGTACTGGATAGTTGAATAAGTCATGTAAAAATCAGTGCATCAACAAATGATGGAAATGAAAATATCCACTGCATAGTTTTTTTTTTTCAATTTAGATTAAATGAGAGGTCACATATTCTAAAAACACATAATAAGGGACGAAAGTTATAGAAGAGTTCTGTGAATCTCAATGGCTAATTATAGAAGTAATAATAATAAATAAAGGTACAGTGCTAATAACACTATTACATTTCAAAATCCATCACATGCAAAAAAGACAATTTCTTTAAGCTTAACAAATCTTAGCCAAGATTTAAATAATTAAAGGTGGTCACAAAATTTTTAAAAAGCCAATGGAAAGTCAAGGAAGATTAAAGAACAACAGAAAAAGGGCAAAGAGGAGCAAACAATTGAGAAAACATAAGCAGTATCAATAGGGGGCAGAAGAAATGACACAAACATAATTTAGGGCAAACAGAAAGGCGTCATCTTATTGAAAGAACTGACATAGAATTTTGTGCAAATTATATCCTCTGATTCTAAACTAACCTAACAATTATATCTTAATTTGCTTACACAGAGAAAATATCATCAAGATAACATAAAAGCTCAGTTATTTCACCTGATAGTATTCTTCATCTGAAGCAACTATTGAATATTTTGGGATTTGATTCAGGCCCTATAAGATAAGACATGAAAAATCAGCATATTAATTTGGCCAACAACAATACGGGACAATTTGAGGCTTAGTGTCCGATTCTGAATTAAAACAAAATCATTTAAATCTGCTTTTTAAATATTCCTAGGATTTAACCTCTTTTTTTTTACATCAAAGCCTTAGTAAAGTTTGTAATTTTGATTTGTTTTACTCTATTGTCAAACTGAAGTATAGAGGGGTCACCGTTTCATCTGTAAGGCAGTGAGTACATTTCTTATCCAACTTGTTACCTCCTCCCTCATTTTCTCCTCCTCCCCCCTCCAATTTTCCCTCCCCCCAGTTTTTCCTTTCCCCCTCCATGAATTGTACAGTTGTTTACACCAAATGGTTTTGTAAGTATTGCTTTTTGAATGGTTTGTCTTTTTATCCTTTGCCTCTCAATTTTGATATTCCCCTTCCCTTCCCTAGATCTAATGCACACATATACAGTATCCAGCGTTCTAAAATCAGACACAGTGATAGCACGGGTAAAACCACAGGAAGGGAGTATGAGAGAATAAAAATGGGTACTGTTTCACATGGCATGTTGAAAATAATTACAACAATATTATACCACTTATTACCATAACATGGAATTCATTTCACTTAGCATCATGTGTTCATGCAGGCATAACTATTGGGCTATTGTGGTCTTCTGCTATGACTAATCTAAACATGTACTAATTATTCCCTTTGAGGGAAACCATAGAATACATGTTTCTTTGGGTCTGGCTCACTTCATTTAGTATTATTTTTTCCAAGTCCTTCCATTTCCTTACAAATGGAGCAGTGTCCTTCTTTCTGATAGAGGCATTGCATTCCATTGCATATATGTACCACATTTTCCTAATCCACTCATCTACTAAAGGGCATCTGGATTAGTTCCACATATTAGCAATGATAAAGTTTGCTGCGGTGAACATTGTGATACTGGTGGCTTTAGTGTGGTCTTGCTTGTAATCTTTTAGGTAGATGCCCCAAAGTGGGACTGTTGGGTCATACGGGAGTCCTATGTTTTGCCTACTGAGGAACCACCATACCACTTTCCATCATGGTTGAACAAATTTACATTCCCACCAACAATGTAGTAGAGTTCCCTTTTGGCCACATCCCCTCCATCATTTGTTATTATTAGTTTTCTGATAATGGACATTATTACTGGAGTGAAATGGAATCTCAGTGTTGTTTTGATTTGCATTTCTTTTATGCCAGTAATATAGAGAACTTCTTCATGTGTCTCGGCCATTCTCATTTTGTCTTCAGAGTACTCTGTAGTAGTAGTAGTAGGTCTTTAGCCGATTTGTGGAGGGGGCAGTTGGGTCTTAGAGGATTTGCTATGGGGGAAAATATTTTTTTTAGTTCTCCATATATTTTAGATATGAGGCCTTAGTCCATTGTATGGCTGGTAAAGAACTTCTCCAAATCTGTGGGTTTTCCCTTTATCTTGCAAGCTTTGCAGTGCAGAAACCCTGCAGTTTGATGCAGTCCCTTTTGTCTAAACTTTCTTTGATTTGTTGCATTTCTGGGCCCATTAAGGAAGTTTGGTCCTGTGCCAAGGAGCCCAAGTGTTTCTCCTCCTCCTTCTTGTAGTGTTTTCATGTTATCTGGTTTTACTTTGAGGTCTTTGATCTATTTTGAATTGATTTTGGTGCAGGGTGATAAAGCAAGAGAACTTTAGACCCATTTTCTTGATTAATATCGATGCAAAAATACTCAACAAAATTCTGAACAATTGAGTTCAATACATTGTCAAAAAAATCATACACTATGATCAAACTGGATTCATTCCAGGGATGCAAAGCTGGTTCAATGTGCACAAGTCAATCAACATAATCCACCACATCAACTTGAGCAAGGTCAAGAATCACATTCTTATTTTGCTAGATGCATAAAAAGCATTTTATAAAATCTAGCACCCATTTATGATAAAAACTTTGGAGAGACTAGGATTCCAGGGAACATTCTTGAATATAATAAAGGCTGTCTATGACAGATCCACAGCAAGCCTTATACTAAATGGTGAAAAGCTAAAGCCATTTCCCCTAAAATCAGGAGCAAGACAAGGTTGTCTGTTCTCTCCTCTCCTCTTCAACGTGGTAATAGAATTCCTGGCCAGAGCAATAAAGCAAGACGGAGCAATAAAAGGTGTCCAAATAGGAAAAGATGAAGTCAAACTCTTTCTCTTTATAGATGACATGATACTGTATCTAAAGAACCCCATAGACTCAACTCCCAAGTTACTTGAGATGATCCAAAACTTTGGCAAAGTAGCAGGATATAAAATAAATCCTCAAAAATCAATTCTAACAACCTGAAGAGCGAGGCTGAAATCAGGAAAGCAATTCCTTTTGCAATAACCTCAAAAAACATAGAATACTTATGAATAACCTTAACCAAATAAGTGAAAAATCTCTATGATGATAACTTTAAAAACCTGAAAAAGAAAATTAAGGCAGAACTTAGGAAATGGAAAAACTTCCCATGCTCCTGGATTGGGAGGATTAACATTGCGAAAATGACAATGTTGCCAAAGGCTCTCTACAAATTCAAGCAATACACATCAATATCCTAACACCATTCTTTAATGAAATATATGAAGCAATCCAGAAATTCATATGGAACAATAAAAGACCCCAATCACAAGAACTATCCTAAGTAGAAAGAACAATGCTGGAGGAATTTCAATACCAAACTTCAAGCTGTATTACAAAGCTATAGTAATAAAAACAGCTTGTTACTGGCACAAGAACAGGCCTGAGGACCAATGTAACAGACCTGCAAACCCAGAAATGAACTTGCAGCACTATGGCTACTTAGTCATTGATAAAAGTGATTAAAAAAATAGGATCAAAGCAAGACAGCCTCTTCAACAAATGGTGCTGGCAAAACTGGTTGAACACCTGTAATTTTGATTTTACAATACAATTAAAATATGACACAATGTATCAGCCTGTCAGTAAAGTACCCCTGACACACACATGTATTTGTGTCTATATATATATAATATATAGACACATGTAGAAAGTCTATGTATCCATCATCTAAAAAATTCGATATATTACCAATTTTAGTGTCAGCACTAAAACAACAAATCTAAGTTGTTCAGGCAATGATGGAGGAATCCCCAAAGGATTTTTCAGAATTCAACATATCAAAATATCCACAAAACTAGTATGTTTAACATGGCTTAGTATACAAAAGCAGGTTTAGAGAACTATAAACTGAGACATCAAGAAAAGAAATGGAGGGGCTGGGGATATGGCCTAGTGGCAAGAGCACTTGCCTCGTATACTTGAAGCCCTGGGTTCAATTCCCCAGCACCACATATACAGAAAATGGCCAGAGGTGGCGCTGTGGCTCAAGTGGCAGAGTGCTAGCCTTGAGCAAAAGGAAGCCAGGGACAGTGCTCAGGCCCTGAGTCCAAGGCCCAGCACTGGCCAAAAAAAAAAAAAAAAAAAAAAAAAAAAAAAAAAAAAAAAAAAGAAAAGAAATGGAGAGAAAAAGATAGCGCCAACAGAATAGGGAGGCACCCCGACTCGCTCCAACTGAATAGCGAGCTGGGAACTCCAACACTCAACACCCCATCAAGAACCCAGTAAAACCAGCAGCCAGAAGCAGTGGAGAAATGCAGGAAAACAAAAAGGAGCAAAAAAGAAGAGTAGAAAACCTACACGGAGCCGGAGAATCTCCAGGGCACCCTCCCTACACCAGCCAACCCTGGCCCAAAGAGGGCCACGCTGGGAAAGGGGAACCCGGAGATCAGCAGACAGGCAGAATCCAGATAGCGGGAGACCCCACGGTTACTAGGAAGGGTGCGGACCAAGACACACTACGGCAGTGACGAGAAGTTCGGGTCCACACTGGTTTCAGACAGGGGAACCGGGGAAGCCACCACGACACTTCGCCACCCCCTGAGGGACCAATGGCTTTGCGGGACACACACACAATGCAGGATCAGTGAGTCCCTCATTACCACCTCACCCAATGGGAGACCACCTATCAGAGACTCAAGACCTACAAAGAAGCTAGATCTTCCTCCCTCCCCCTCCCCACCCCATGGGAACAAAGAACCCCCAAATCAGGTGGGAAGCTCCCTTCGGGCGCTGGGAAGTCAGTTTAGCAGGGGAAGGGTGGAGCAGCCCCAAGGCCCCACAGGTTCCTGAACTGGCAGAACTGGCCCCGCCCCTTTCCCAACAGGGGCCAGGGGACGGCCGGCAGTGCAAGCCCCACCCGAGGCACCTGGACCTTGCGGACTCTTACAACTAAAATCACAGGCTCTGGTGGGCAATACCAGCACAGCAGGGACACCTGGGCCTGATCAGGTCCCTCCCTCCCAGCGGAGGTGAGGTCTGAGGGTGCTAACCCACACCCGGACAGTCGATCCCACTGGGCCCCACACATACCGACCCCCCCCAACGGACTCGCGGGGGCGCAAACGCAACCCAACAACCCGGGGTTCACTCTGGGAGGCATACCCCACTAAAGTGCATGTTGTAGTGGACGCACAGCGCACAGGAGGCCGGGGGCCCCCGGCGACAGCGCCCGCTCTGGTAGGCATACCCTGCACTGGTGGGCAGGGCCACAGCGGCAGCACCTGCTGCCATAGACATGCCTACACTAAAGGGAGGGAAGACCTACACAGATCTCCAGATGCGCAAATCACAAAGAAACAACTCAGTTCATCAAAGGACAAGCCAACTCACCAGCTCCAAAATGCAGCAGGACTGAAGAGGAGATGGAGACTAAAAAACCACATGAGGCCATGTTAAAAGGAATGATGGAAAGTGTCAGAAAACAATTCCAGGAGTTTAGAGCAGAAATCTTGAAGGACACCTAGGAAGCCAAGAAAGAAATGGAAGCAAAAATGGATACAATGCAAGCCTCCTTTAAAGAAATGGAAGCAAAAATGGATACAATGCAAGCCTCCTTTAAAGAAATGGAAGCAAAAATGGATATAATGCAAGCCTCCTTTAAAGAAAATCTCCACATCCTGAGAATTGAAAAGCATGAAAAAATAGATTTAAAATACAACACTTTAAAGGAAGACATTTCCACGATCAGAGCTGATATGACAACCATAAATAGCTCTCTGACATCCATAAACTCTGCCATTGAAACCCTAACACAAAGAGTGGACCATATGGAATCCAGAATCTCTCGCCTGGACGATGAAGCAGCTGACAACAACCAGAAAATGACCACACTCCAAGGAAAGGTGAAGCTACAGGGCAGACTAATCCAGGAACTAATGGACAAAGAAGAGATATAATCTGTGCATAATTGGAATAGAAAAAGGAGCTGAATACCAGAGCAGAGGGCTTAAACATGTTCTCAATAAAGTTATTGCAGAAAACTTCCTCAATCTCACAGGGACCCCATCCAGGTAACTGAAGCCTATAGGACACCTGGCAGGCCAAATCCCAGGAAAGCCACCCCAAGGCACATAATATTCAAGACTACAGACCTCAAGATTAAAGAGCAAATTCTGAATTCAGCCAAAGCAAAGAGGGAAACTTTCTACAACGGGAAGAGGATTCGAATAACATCTGACTTATCCACACAAACTTAAAAAGCTCGAAGTGAGTGGAAGAACACCATCCAAGTACTTCATGCTAACAATTTGCATCCTCGGATCAAATATCCAGCGAAATTGGAGTTCACATTTGAAGGGAAAACCAGATCTTTCCACACCAAAGAGATCTAAAGGAGTATGTGCATAAAAAACCAGCCTTACAGCGAATTCTAAAAGGGGAGCCCCACCCAACAGAGATCGTAAAAGACACACAGACAGAATCAGAAAGAAACTTCAATAGCCAAAGTCCAACAGAAAGAACAGCTCACTTAAGAAAAGAAGAAAAAAAAAAAAGAGGAAAAAACAGCCCAACAAGAAAATGGAAGGAGAAAAAACACCCTTATCCTTGATCTCTTCAAATATAAATGGCTTAAACTCCCCGATAAAGAGGAGCAGACTGGCAGAATGGATCCGCAAACAAAAAGTTGACATCTGCTGTCTACAAGAGACCCACCTTACAGCAAGGGACAAAACAGGCTTCGAATGAAAGGATGGAGCAAGATCTACCAAGCAAATGCACCCACCAAAACAGCAGGTGTAGCCATTCTGATCGCAGACAAGCTGGACTTCTCATTAAAGTCAACTCAAAAAGACAAAGAAGGACACTACATATTAATACAAGGAAAAATCCAGAATCAAGACATCACTGTGATAACTGTATATTCACCAAACAAAAGAGGCCCTACATATGTCAAGCAAATTCTCACAGAATTACAGAACAAGATAGACGCAAACACAATCATAGTGGATGACTTTAATACCCCTCTCTCTCCAAGAGACAGATCCAACACCCAGAGGATTAGTAAGGGAGCTGGGGACTTAAATAACACCATTTCCCAAATGGATCTAACAGACCTATATAGAACCTTCCACCCTACAGAGACGCAACACACCTTCTTTTCATCAGCCCATGGATCATATTCCAAAATATACCAAGTCATAGCCCACACAAAGAACCTCAGCAAATACAAAAGTATTGACGTCATCCCATGTATTATATCTGATCACAGCGGATTAAAGGTAACCCTCAACAACAAAGGATACCACAGAGGCTATACATAATCTTGGAGGCTAAACCCCACGCTGCTATCCAACACTTGGGCCACAGATCAAATTAAAGATGAAATCAACGAATTCATAACCCACAATGACAATCAAAACTCATCACAAAGAAACCTATGGGACACAGCTAAGGCAGTACTGAGGGGCAAGATCATTGCCCTCAGCACTCACATTAAAAGAATGGAAACAGAGCAGGTGAATAACCTCACGATGAAACTAAAACAACTGGAGAAACAAGAAATGACAGAATCTAAAATGACTAGGAAGGGAGAGATCACAAGGACTAAAGAAGAGATAAATCTGATTGAAAATAGAAAGACCATTCAACAAATAAATAAGACTCTGGGGCTGGAGATATAGCCTAGTGGCAAGAGTGCCTGCCTCGGATACACGAGGCCCTAGGTTCGATTCCCCAGCACCACATATACAGAAAACGGCCAGAAGCGGCGCTGTGGCTCAAGTGGCAGAGTGCTAGCCTTGAGCAGGAAGAAGCCAGGGACAGTGCTCAGGCCCTGAGTCCAAGGCCCAGGACTGGCCAAAAAAAAAAAAAAAAAAAGACTAAATGCTGGTTCTTTGAGAAAATAAATAAAATTGACAGACCCCTTGCAAGACTTACAAAAAAAAGAAGAGACTCATATACGTAAAATCAAGGACTACACCAGAAAAATTACAACAAGTACACACGATATTCAAACAATCATAAGGAACTATTTCCAAAACCTCTACTCAGCAAAAAACAATAATTTTACAAAAATGGATCAATTCTTAGAGAAGTACAAACTGCTCAAATGAACCAAGAAGAAATAAATCAACTAAATAAACCAATAACTTACAGTGAGATACAGGAGGTAATCAAGAACCTCCCTACTAAGAAAAGCCCAGGCCCAGATGGATTCACCAACGAATTCTACAAAACCATTAGTGAGGAGCTAATACCAATACTCCTCAAACTCTTCCACGTAATAGAAACAGAGGGAGAAATACCAAATTCATTCTATGAAGCTAATATCATATTCATTCCCAAACCAGGCAAAGACCCAACAAAAAAAGAGAACTACAGACCAATATCACTAATGAACACAGACGCAAAGCTCCTCAATAAAATATTAGCTAACAGGATCGAGAAACTGATCAAGAAAATCATACATCATGACCAAGTAGGCTTCATCCCACAGTCACAAGGATGATTCAACATCCGTAAATCAATCAACGTAATTCACCACATAAACAGATCTAAAAATAAGAATTACATTGTTATCTCAGTCGATGCCCAAAAAGCCTTTGACAAAATACAACATCCATATCTATTAAGAGGTTTGGAGAGAACAGGAATAGATGGAACATTCCTCAAAACAATAAAAGCCATATACAACAGACCAACTGCTAATATCATATTAAATGGAGAGAAACTTAAATCATTCCCCCTAAACTCAGGAACAAGACTAGGATGCCCACTCTCCCCACTTCTGTTCAACATAGTACTGGAATCCCTAGCCATAGCAATAAGGCAAGAGGAGTATATCAAAGGGATCCACATCGGCAAGGAAGAAATCAAGTTATCCCTATTCGCAGACAACATGATGTTATATCTGAAGGACCCAAAAAACTCAGTACCCAAACTCCTACACCTAGTAAACCAACTTGGCAAAGTAGCAGGATACAAAATCAATCCACAAAAGTCAGCAGCTTTTCTGTACACCAGCAATATACAAACAGAAAAGGAAATTATGGAAGCAATTCCATTTACAGTAGCCAAAAAAAGAATTAAGTACCTAGGGATCAACTTAACCAAGGACGTGACGGACCTATTTAATGAAAACTACAAAAATCTAATAAGGGAAATCAAAGAAGACACAAGGAGTGGAAAGACCTCCCATGCTCATGGGTAGGCAGAATCAATATAGTAAAAACTGCCATATTGCCCAAATTGTTATACAAATTCAATGCAATCCCTATCAAAATCCCAGCCATTCTTCACTGAAATAGAGAAACCAATCCATAAATTCATATGGAACAGCAAAAAACCTAGAAGAGCCAAAGCAATTCTAGGCAAAAAAAGAAGTGCAGGAGGTATCACAATACCACACTTCCAGCTCTACTACAAGGCCATCCTAACAAAAACAGCATGGTATTGGTATAAAAACAGATCGGAAGACCAATGGATTAGAACTGAAGACCCAGAAATAAAACCGCACTCTTACAGCCAACTGATATTCGAAAAAGGAGCTAAAGACATACAATGGAATAAACATAGCCTCTTCAACTACTGGTGCTGGGAGAACTGGGCAGCCATATGCAGAAAACTCAAAGTAGACCCAAGCCTATCACCATGCACCAAGATCAACTCAAAATGCATCAAGTACCTTAATATAAGGCCTGAATCCTTGAAACTACTGAAGGATAGAGTAGGAAAGACACTAGAACTTATAGGCACAGGAAGGAACTTCCTGAATAGAGTCCCAGGGGCACAACAAATAGGGGAAAGACTCGATAAATGGGACTACTACAAATTAAAAAGTTTCTGCACAGCTAAGGACATAGCCACCAAAATAGAAAGACAGTTAACGATATGGGAAAGGATATTTACCAGCACAGCAACAGACAAAGGCCTGATATCTGTCATCTACAGAGAACTCAAAAAACTAAGCCCCTCCAAGCCCAATAAACCTATTAGGAAATGGGCAAAAGACCTAAAGAGAGACATCACAAGAGAAGATATAAAAATGGCAAAGAAACATATGAGGAAATGCTCAACATCCCTGCTAGTAAAGGAAATGAAAATAAAAACAACCCTGAGATACCACCTCACCCCAGTTAGAATGGCCTATACTCTGAACTCAGGAAACAACAAATGCTGGAGGGGCTGTGGGGAAAGAGGAACCCTTCTCCATTGTTGGTGGGAGTGCAAATTAGTACAACCATATTGGAGAACAGTATGGAGGTTTCTCAAAAAGCTCAATATAGACCTACCCTATGACCCAGCCATACCACTCCTAGACATCTATCCTAAACAGCAAAACCTAAGATATCAAAAGACATTTGTACTTCCATGTTTATCACGGCACAATTCACAATAGCTAAAATATGGAAACAACCCAGATGCTGCTCCACAGACAAATGGATCCAAAAAATATGGTACTTATACACAATGGAATACTACATAGCAATTAGGAATGGTGAAATATTGTTATTCGCAGGGAAATGGTCAGAACTCGAACAAATAATGTTGAGAGAGACAAGCCTAGAACACAGACAACAAAGTGGCATGATCTCCCTGATATATGACTGTTAACAAAGGGAGACGGAGAGACAGTAGAGACCAAGTCTGTGAATACTATATATGTTCTTGATACAGTGTATATTGTATATGTGTCTACCTGACCTAGAGAAGGGATAGAAAAACAGGATGTAAGATATCACAAGAAATGTACACACTGCCCTATTCTGTAACTGTACCCTTTTTGCACAACACCTTGTAAAAAAAAATTTGTGTTCAATTAATAAACAAATTAAAAAAAAGAAAAGGAATGGGAGGTTAGGAGTGATTTCAAAGAAAACCACATAAATTCAAAGAAAATAGTTATACATCTATGGAGAAAATTAAGTGCTTGTTGAAATAATTTTAACCTCAAAACTATACTAAAAAGATATAAAAACTGGACTCTTCATATGCTTATATAGTCTAGCAAGCAAAAATAAAGAAACAAAAGTAATGATAGATGGTACAAAAGAACCTTGGATTCAAAACTGATAAATTTTTTTCATCTCTTAAAACTTTTTATTGATACAATTTCTTACATGTTGGAAAATAATGAGGAGAAAAATCAAGGGGAGTAATAACTGGGTAGAGTTAACACCATAGAATAGTCATATGGAAGGTATTCAGAAAAGTCTACTGAATATATGACAGAGTAAAGACAAATGATTTGTGTCTAATTCTGTGGCAGTAGAGCATGGAGGAGGTTTGATGTAGGTCCCTGGGTCATAGCTCCAAATGGAGAGTTTCCTGCTGTGTCTGTCATCCTTCTTCTGAATCTGGTAGTACTAGAGGAAGAGCTATAGTTACAGGAACAGGTATGAGGACATCCTTATTGCCTTATATACTTCTCTCGTCAAACACTGAGCATCTTCTGAGCTTCTCCTCCCAACACACTCTTCGCACAGTATTAGAGCTTTAAGTTCAATTTACTAAAAGGAACAAGTGAAGTTGCTCCTATACTATTAATTCCTTGCTACTAGGTCATTACTAAATGATTTGAAGTTATTGAGAAATATATCTTTTATTAACTTCAAATTACAACAGAAGGAAAAAAAGATGAACTGGGGATACGATATTTTTAATATCTAAATTGTTTTTACTTCTCAGAACTGGTGAAAGATGAATGCTTGGATTACATAAGCAAAATGAAACTACATACATAATTATTAATCCAAACCTAGACACATTAGAGTAACAATGCAGGATTGAAAATACAAGACAAAGGCTGTAAAGCAGATATAATTTTACAGAGGAAAAACGGTTCAGTATTTACAAAAGTATTAACAGTATTCAGTATTTAACAGCTTCTGTTATTAATAGTATTTATTGAGTAATGAAAGCATTTTGTTTGCCTTGTTTTGTTGAGAAATGGATCTGCTCTGTAACTATGTGAAGCTTCAACTGTCCCCAAACTCATTATCCTATGCCTCGGCTTGTTAAGTGCTGTGATT
Source organism: Perognathus longimembris pacificus (assembly GCF_023159225.1). Classification (NCBI taxonomy): domain Eukaryota; kingdom Metazoa; phylum Chordata; class Mammalia; order Rodentia; family Heteromyidae; genus Perognathus; species Perognathus longimembris. The sequence continues at coordinate 73,145,040 of NC_063164.1, read as the reverse complement.
AGAATATTGTGCCACCATGCCTGGCATAAAGGATGTCTAAATTTTAGAGACTGACAGAATAAGTTTCAATATAAACTATCATACAGTTATATATGTATCTCAATAGAGAAAAAGTTTTTTTTATTGATTTGATCCCAAACTGAGCAAGTAGTAATATCAATAAGTTTCTTTAGCACTCAAAACATATAGTATATGTTACTCAATAGTAAAATATTGGATAATTTTGGTCAGCAACAAAACAAGCAGGTTCATTACTATCTCTGTCCAATGTTGAATTGATCATATTATGTAACCAAGTTAAACAAGACTAAGAATTTAAAAATTGGATAAAATGGCATGATTTACTATTAACAGAAAACATGAAGCCATACACAGAAAAGCGAACATCTAAAAAAAAATTAGGTCTAGTAAGGAAATTCAGTAACTTTTGTAGACATAAGAAAAAGAGATGAAAACATATATAATGTAAGATTAAACAAAGTAATTTGTGAAGAAAAATTAAAATAATGACAAGAAACTCTGACTGAGATAAATGAAGAAAATCAGATTTCTTATATATAAAAAACCTAAGTACCATGAAAATGATGAATATCCTTCATAAATTCCCTTTCAATTCACAGAACTGATGCTCCACAGAAACATTTTGAAGAATTTGAAAACTAAATTCTTACATTAATATAAGGAACAAAGGACAAAGTGTGAAGAATAATACAGTAAGAAAAGAATGAAACCTACAAAATAGTATTTTATATCTCATTTAAATATGGAGATTGGTGTATTTAAATAGCTTGTAACATACCTTATTAAATTAGATATGTTAGTTATATCATTATTTTTAAATTCACAATATAGTATACATATATATACATACAGATTTAGTGAATCTTATTGGCTTTTTAATAACAAAATTTCTAAAAATAGCTCTGAGAACTAATTAATTATTTAAGAACTGGCATGGAAAAAGCACAAAATGTCAAGTTATCAGAAAGAAGGCCATGAATATAACAACACAAAGGTATAATATCATAGATCAACTGATGAATGAGTATAATTTGTATTAGGCCAGGTAGAATTAAGAGTGAGAAAGTACTTAAAAATGTAAAATGTATAAATTTGATATAATTAAGAATTATTGTGATGGAATTGTAAGTATAAAAAATGTAGAAGTATTTCCAAGGAATACACCACACCTGAGGAAAGACATCTAAGAAGAAACACACCCAAGATGAGGGTCCATCTGTCTTTAGGCTGAGGCCAAAAGGTGAGGCTGTCTCCCCTTGACAGAGAAGTCTCTGTATTTTTTCAACTTAAGGCCAGAAATGCAGCACCTGCTTTGGTATGGTTGTGAGCAGATGGAACCACTGGCCTTGGGCCAAGGCTGAGCAATTCCAGTGGTCTGAATACTCTGAGTTTGATGCTGAGCACCACTGGTCTCCCTACAACCAATGGCACTACACACCTGAGCCTCAAGTTCAGGCACATCAGGAATCACACCAGAAATGGGAGAGACATGCCTTGCCTACTGGAATATCATTCAAAGGTGCTCTCATGACAAACTTACCTTCCATTTCAAAGGAGATGTTAAAGATTCAGTCCATTTCAACAGAGCAGGTGTGCAAAAGGGTGATTTGGAAGCTGAGAGGAAACAAACAAACTGATTTATAGAAAGCAATAAATCTTCATTATTTAAAATAAACAAAAATGCATATACTTACATATGATGCATAGTGTATGCAATATTTGAATATTAAATGCAGTATTTAGAAGTGAACTACTCAAGTAGTAAAAATAATAACATATAATAAAGTATATAAAAATTAGCTGTAGCTGCTTAATTTCTTAAACTGTATTGAAGAATTTGAAAATATTAGAATAACCATAAACATTCTTACTACATCTAAATTGAAACATATTTAGCAAGATGTTTGAAACAAACATCATTTTGATAAATTTAAATATTTTTAGTTTAAAGCTTTCTACACAGTAAAAGATACAGTAAGAAAATATTGAAAGGGTGCACAGATTTGGAAAATAATTCTGATTTATTTAAGTGACAAAAGCTTTGGGTTATGAATTAAAGAATAGAAATGAATAAGAAATATCAGCAGGCAAATTAAAGAAAAGAAATATTAAATAAGATATTCCATTATATGAGTAAAAACATGTACAATCTTACCAGTCAATAGGAATTGTCAAATAAATTAGTAATTAAGTATAATCACGTCCATAAGTAAAATATCAAGACGGTTGGAATGCATTTTCTTTTTTTGTTTCAGTACTGGAGTTTGAATCAGGGGATCCAACTCGCTAAGCTGGGTTGGTACAGTTGAACCACAACTCTAGCCTTGTTTTTCAATGGTTATTTCATTTATTATTTATTTATTGCCAAAGTGGTGTACAGAGGGGTTACAGTTTCATACGTAAGGCCACTAGTGTGTACAACTCCTTCCTTCCTTCCTTCCTTCCTTCCTTCCTTCCTTCCTTCCTTCCTTCCTTGCGTCCTTCCTTCCTTCCTTCCTTCCTTCCTTCCTTCCTTCCTTCCTTCCTTCCTTCCTTCCTTTCTTCTTTCCTTCCTTTCTTCCTTTCTTTCTTTTTTTCCTAGTCCTGGGGCTTGAACTCAGGACCTGAGCACTGTTCCTGAGCTTCTTTTCACTTAAGGCTCTCACTCTACCACTTGAGCCACAGCACCACTTCCTCCATTTTCTGTTTATGTGGTGCTAAGGAATCGAACCCAGGGCTTCATGCATACCAGGCAAGCACTCTACCAAGAAGTCAGATTCTTGGTCCAAGTGCGCATGTTTCTTAGCCAATTTGTTATCTCCTCCCTCATTCCCCCCCCACACACACTGCCTTGCCCCCTCACTGTCCCCCGCCTTGAGCCATATGATTGGTTTACAGCATATAGTTTTGTAAGTATTGCTGTTGCATTGGTTTGTCTTTTATGCTTTGTCTCTCCATTTTGATATTCCCCTTTGCTTCCCTACTTCCAATACACAAATATACAGTATCCAGGTCAGTTAGAGTGACACCAGGGTTCAATGGTTATTTTAAAGATAGAGTGCCCTGCCCATCATGCCCACAAATCTGAGCCATGACAGTTGCATACCCATACATCCAGCTTCCTTCTGTGGAGACTGGCTTTAGACTTTTCTGCCATGACTTGCCCAATACTGTGCTCCTCCTTTCCAGCTCTCATCCTCTGACATATTTTGGGATGACAGATGTTTGCTACTGAGCAAAATTAGGGAGAAAAAGTTTGCAAGCCTCCTTTTTTCCACCCACAGCTATGGGCAGACTGATACCAATGCAGAATTTTGTGCTATTCAGTTAAAGCACAGATATTGTAAAAACCTGATAGAAAATGCAACATTGGAATTCCATTTCATGACTTTGAGGCAAGAATTGGAGTTTTCTAAATGAAAGAAACACCTCAGGAATAGATAAAAAACAAAGAAGTCTAATGCATATACATGACAGAGCACAAGTTTTCATATAGGAAAATGACTGCATGAATACTGTAATCCTTTTTGACTGTACCTTGCAAGAGCAGAACGGTGAATTCTATCACATGGTATACAGTATTGGCATTTATTCCTTTTATTAAATAGCTGAGTTGACCAATCACAAAGCACAGATCTTAAGACATGTCCATAAAGTGCCAGTGAAATGTTAATTTTTTTGTATTGGGCCACCACTTGAAGCAATATGTTCATATTCATAGAAAGAGGAAAGCTAGAAGTGATGATGTGTGGAATGATTACATGAAAACTGTGATTGTCACCCTTCTCTAAGTAAACAGTCTGTTTACTATGTTTAAGCACATCAGCCATTCACTATTAAAAAGATAAGGACAGCTGACCTATGGGCTAGTAAAACTCAAACAAAAAGAGGGGAACATCATTAGTCATCAAAAGTTTTATAGTTACTGACAATAATCTATACTTTTCCCCCTCCATTTAACTTTCCATTCATTCCATCTTTAAATATTTCACATACACATGCAGATACTATATAACACAACCTAGAAAAATGTGCAGATTTTTTATCAGATGAATACATATACTGTTAGCAACCAGAAAATACTGATACCTCAAGTGTCATAATTCATCAGATTCTCTCCCATCCATAGAGTCCACAGTGTCACCCAGCTTTTCAGAGAGTGACTTAGGGACCCATATAGCTTTTATCATGGGATGATGGCACCTCAGGCATGGTTTCTGAGGTCACTAGGCAGAGTCAATAACAGTTAGAAAACTCAGACCTGCTCTCAAAAGCAAACTGTTCACATGGTTCACCTGACTGGCTGGAATGTCTAACAGCCAACCAGGAAAGGAAGGAGAATGGTTTCATCTAGCCATACCACTTGTGTGGAGTTTCACAAAGAAATGCTCACATACTAACAGGGTCAAGAAGTGAAGTAGAGGGCTGGGGATATAGCCTAGTGGCAAGAGTGCCTGCCTCGAATACACGAGGCTCTAGGTTCGATTCCCCAGGTTCGATTCCCCAGCACCGCATATACAGAAAACGGCCAGAAGCAGCGCTGTGGCTCAAGTGGCAGAGTGCTAGCCTTGAGCAGGAAGAAGCCAGGGACAGTGCTCAGGCCCTGAGTCCAAGGCCCAGGACTGGCCAAAAAAAAAAAAAAAAAAAAGAAGTGAAGTAGAGTCAGGAACATCTTCCTAGCTACAGTCTCCCTTCTTCCTGGCAGTAACCACTTAGCCTGTGGATAGCCCATAATAAGTGGCAACACCTAACAACTTAATTCAAGGTCATAAGCCTAATCTGGCAACATATAAAACTCAATGGAAATTTAATTTAAGCATGTTCTAAGTTTATGTATAAATTCTCATTTTTTCATTTGGTTCATAAAAAATTTGACTGACTATTATATGACTATGTTTTTATAAACAACCACCTGTTAGGCTTCAGATATTAATGCTAATAAAATATTTTAGCTTAAAGCAATAATATCTATTAAAATATTCAAGAGTTTTTATATTAATTCAACAATTTTAGTCTTTTATTTCAATGAATAGAAGTGAAATATGTATAAAGTGTAGGCACTCGAGACACACTTAAAGAGAAATTATTTTAATGTCTTAATTCTAATAGAAGATTTTACTGTCATTTGAGAGTTGCACAAAGAGGTTTCAATTTGTCAATTTTTGGATAGAAAGCATCTGGATCAATGTCAATCCTTCTCTCAAACCCTCCAATCTCTCCCAACACCACTCATCCCCTCCAGTTACCTGGTCCCATATTCATGTATGTATACACAGTATTATGATGGTGTTCATCTTTGAAAGAATATGCATGCTACTCTATCATTTTTCTCTGGTCATTTAAATAAGTTAGATTTGGTTTCCAACATGTTAAGATGACCTCACTATTATCGAAATAAAGTAACTGAAAATAGAGAGATGAAGATGTATCTAAATGCCCTCAGGCAAACATTGAAGAGGGTACCAAGTATGTTAACAGAATTTTACATGCATAATAAATATGAAAAAGTGTAGAAAAAAGGAAGATATTGAGATTTTGAAAGTTTAAGGGTTATTTGCTGCTGGCTTTGAACATCACTGAAAATTGCCCTTGCTTACAGAAGCTGTCTTTGTGCTCTACACAGAGACTTGTGTGGGGCTGGGTTAGTGGGAGAGGGTGATGAGGGTGAGGGTGGATGAGAAGGCAAAGGAAGAATGGAAAAAAATGTCACAGTGAGAGATATCATGGCAACTGTGTAGCTCTTCAGAGCTGTCCTTCATCAGATCCAAGGAACTGAGTCCTTGAACTCTCCCTTGGACAAGTTATGAAATGTCAACTGGCCTTAACAATCTTTCTGTATACCAATCTTTATTTCAAATGCTGCTTTCCATAGAACACAACCTATACAGATTCCTTAAAATTATGAAAATGTATACACAAATACACATGAAGACACACATACATACAACATTAAGATAATTTGTTAATAGCAAAGTTTGTAGTAACCAAAATAAGGTCTATTTGGAAAACAATTTTAATAGTTACATAACACAGTGCCAAGTATATTTTGAAAAAAATCTGAGTTAATAAAATGGATAGTTCTTCACAGTTTTCTTTCTTTAATGTCAAAGTGAAGTACAGAGGGGTTACAGTTTCATATGTAAGGCAGTGAGTACATTTCTTATCCAACTTGTTACCTCCTCCCTCATTTCCTCCCCTCCTCCCCCTTTCCCTCTCCCCAACATGAGTTGTACTGTTGTTTACACCAAATGGTTTTGTAAGTATTTCTTTGGAATGGTTTGTCTTTTTATCCTTTGTCTCTCCATTTTGGTATTCCCTTTCTCTTCCCTAGTTCTAATATATGTATATACAATATACAGTGATAGCAGGGGTAAAATCACAGGAAATGAATATGAGAGAAAAGAAAAAAACAAAAACAAAAACAAAGGGTACTGTTTCACATGGCATGTTGAAAATAGCTACAACAATGATATTTCATTTGTTTCCATAACCTGAAGTTCATTTCACTTAGCATCATCTTTGTTTTGTTTTGTTTTTTTTGCCAGGCCTGGGCTTGAACTCGGGGCCTGAGCACTGTGCCTGGCTTCTTTTTGCTCAAGGCTAGCACTTTACCACTTGTGCCAAAGCGCCAGTTCCGGCTTTTTCTATATATGTAGTGCTAGGGAATTGAACCCAGGGTTCATGTATATGAGCACTTTACCACTAGGCAGTATTCCCAGCCCTCTTAGCATCATTTTATGTGTTCATATGGGAAAAGCTATCGGGCTATGTTATTGTTAAGGAAAAGGTAGAATAATCTGATTAAAGGCTGGGTAAAACGAAAAAAATAAAATAAAAGAGACAGTTCTGTGCACAAAGTGTGAGAATACTATTAAGCTATAGACACATAATTACAGATAACTGAGGAATATGTTCATATTTTTCTACTCTAATATTTTGTATATTTAAATATACTCATTAATAGAATTTGACAAGATAAAGTGGAGATTAAAAATGCAATCAGCTTAGGGAATAGGACAAACGTCAGTACAATAAACAATACTACTTTGGTACATTAGTTAAGAAAGAAACCATTAGTTAAATTAAATACTTTATTAAAAAATCTGGTTGATTAATGTATTTCATATTGTACAGAATGCATGATTTTTGTGCTTGTACATTGTTTATCCCTAAGGTCCTGGTCCTAGATTAAATATTAGGGAAATTCAACCAGAAATGGTTTTAAAACAACATTTATTCCTTTCCATTTCATATATGTATATATTATATATAATATATATATTCATATATATATATTGTCTTTTCAAGTAGGAACAAAAAAGTCAATTAAGGACTGTAATGTCACCGGTCTCCATGTGATAGCTAACTCCCTATTTATTTTTCCAAGATGCACAGTATGTAAATTGGAAAAAAAAAAAAGCAATGGCTTACTTCCTCTCAACAGAATTCTTCCTTGAATTTAATGGTAAAGAAATTAACTTGAAGAGTTTTCTGTTTCTGCTCACAGTTGCAGAAGGTGACAGGTGTGCTACTGAAAGAGGTGAGAGCATTGGATCAGGTATTTTAGTCTTTTTAAATCAAAAACTGCCCAGAATACACATAAATCTGGAACCACTCCAAATCGAACCCATTTCCAGCTCTCCGAGGGAGAGAGATAAGATGCCAAACTTTGGGAAAGCTAAAGGTGAAGGAGTAAGCAACTGTTGTCTTTGCTAATTATAAACATTATACTTTACTTTTGATGCTATTAGATTTCAAGTCAGTGGTAGCAGAAACACTCATATGTCTCTCTGTTATTTATTCCAGCCTAGTAGGAGAGAAGTAAAATGCACAGGAGAGCTGGGATACTGTGATTGCTGCAGAGGGTGAGTTCTTGCTGTTTCTACTGAAATGATGTATCTGCTCACTATGTCTCTCCATTGAACTCCCACTTCACCCAGCCACAGGAAATAGGTGCAGGGAACTCCCAATCTGAGCATTTCAGGCATTTCAGCAGTTGCAGAGTTTAGAGTGATGCACACGTTAGAGAACACACATTAAGAAAAAAATGAATATGACTACTTTCCAGCTATAAGAACTGTTTGTTTTACCCTAGGCTGATACCTTTTTCCTGGTGCTCCTCTCTTATTTTCATTGTATATATTCCTTTCTGTTGTAGTTATGATCACAAATGTACTTGCACTTAAGAAATTGGAACAGCTCTTGAAAAATAAATTATATCTACCCAACTCAAGAGAATTTCATATTCATCTCCTGATTTCTTTTATTATTATTTGCATTCTTATTGTATAAGTTTCTCCAGTTCATGGGTTAAATCAGGTAAGATTTTGTGCTGATTGAATGTATGTGCCTACTTAGCTCAGCCATAGTGCCCAAATAGTTGTTGAACCTTATACTGCATTGTTCAGTGTTGGTGGGTTTTTATTCGTCAGGTAGAATTAACATTAATATGTGAGACTTTGAGTAAAACAAAATGATCTCTCTAATGTGGTAGTCTTCATCCAATTAGCTGAAACCATTCATAAAACAAACACTGATACACCCTAAGCAAGAAGAAATCCTGCCATAAAACTGTGTGGGGACTTAAAAGACAGCTCTCCATTTAATTTTGAGACTGTTGATATCTGTGCAATGAAAGTAGTTATCATGTACAATTATAAATACCAAAATCTCAAAAGTTACCCAATTATATTAAAAAAGGCATTGAGTTCTTTTATTCTATTTGAGTGCGGTCTGTTTTAATATAATCTGTAGTAGTGAAAAGTACTGACAATTCCATGCTATTCTTTATATATATATATATATGTATTCACAATGTATGTACATGTACATGTTGGTATATGTACATATATGTATTTATGTATGCATATATTTATACACATATATACATTACATGGCTATATGTGCATGTATATATGTTATATGTATATATACACATATACATGTACATATACATACATATATATCCCCTAAGCAAAAAAACTAATATTGCTCTCAGACTTGGGCATTTTAAGGCTAATTTTGTTTACCAACTGGGCTAGAATCTGTCTTTCCAGTTATTTGGCCAAACACTGATCACAATGTAATTGTAGTTTATGTACATTAACCTTTGTAATTAAATGGTTTCTCTTGAAAGCCATAAGAGCAAACACTGAGGTTTCCCTAAGAAGATTTTCTACTTCAAGGGCACAACTTCATCTCTTATTTGAAGTTCAGTTTTCTGGCCCTGAACTATGAAATTTAGACTCACCTTGCTCCACAATTACCTAATACAATGAGTTGATTCACTAAAAATTTCTCTTTTCCTCTCATTTCCTTTTCTTTTCCTACTGACACCTATTGGTTTTCTTTTTCTGTAAAACCTTAACACAAACACTGCAGTATAGTATACATTATAAATCCAATGCTCAAATTTTACACTAATTTTAAATTTGGACAACCCATATAAAAATGTCATTGCTCATATTTTGGGCAATAACATTGGGATATATTTTTTTCTGACCTACTCATATAACAGGTATAGGCTGAAAAATATTTAACAATATATTAATACAATGTATATTAAATATTCATTTAGCAATCACTGCTGTATTACTATGACATCCCAATATTTTCTGTGTGCTTTATTCTTTTTTTTGTACTTTGTAATCAGTATATTAAGGAGACATCCATACATTTCAATAGTTGCTTAAATTCTGATATCTGGATTTAAGCTTATGAACATGACTTTAAACATACAGTTAAAGCTATTCATTGTAATTTGCTATACTATCAACATTGAATTACAGTTACTTTGGAGCAAATGTTTTAAAGTAAACCTGTAACACACCTAAGGAACACCTTCCTATGTTATACATGCAACTTCTCAATGTACAGGTCTCTTCAATGGTTTCTGCTACCCAACTCTGAAGAAGCCACTACTCAAGGGCATATCATGGTCCAAAGGGAAAAAGAATGTTAACTATGACTGGTCAACATAATATATATATGCATATTTTATATATGAACACACATATATATATTTAAGAAGATGGCACAGAGGGGGATGCAATTCTAGAAGTGCAAGCCCTTAGAAGCAGCATATGATAAGCCTCTTCATTAGAAAGGTATAATTTCTGTATTACTGTTAACACACGCTAAAATATGTATTACGCCACTCTTCAAGTAATAGTTGAGGCAATAAAATGCAAAGATATCACAATGAGTCCACTTAATACAAATTAACTAGACAAACATTTCTCTACATACTAACTTTATCAGATCACTAGCCAAATACAAAGGTTTAGCCCCACAGATTAATGATAAAAGGCCATACACCAAAGTCAACACATATACCTAGCATTTCAGTTTAAGCTTGTCCATGTACACAGCTGAATCAGTTACAATATGTGGTTTAACAGATGCTAGAGGAACTATTTTGAAAGTTTTTACAAGTATTAAAACTTCATCTTGCACACAAGTCATCATACATACAGAGCAAAGTCAGAGCTTTTATATTTGTGTTTATTCTTCATTTAACTTTTTAAAACACTACTACAGTTGAATATTACAACAAAAAAAATAGCAAGTAGTGAACTTATTTATGATTACAGTCCTTCACTCTGTCACTACTGCATTTAAAATGCCAGTAGTGGGTGCTATTCACTGGCTCCATTATGAGGTTTGACACCACCTCTAGGATGATGTTCATCTTCCTCGTAAGCTTCTCCATTATAATGGCGTCGTCTTTCCTGATTTGGATCAAAATCCACAAGTTCTACCTGATCCATTTCATCAGTCTCTTCTACTTCCTTCCTCTCAGGAAGGAGTTTTTCCAGCAAAGGGAGTTTATCAGGAGAGAGGAAGCCGTTTTCATCAAAGTTTACCTTAAACTCAATGATTAGGCGGCCCTTTTCATATGGTCGTTGATAAATTGGCATGCCTTAATTTAGAACACATTCGATATCTCCATGCTTGACTATCTGACCTGGATGAGAAGTGATGACTATGGTTCGGTTGTCAAGAGTGGAGATTGGCTTTTGGAAGCCACACAATGCTTCAACCAGTTGTATGTCCATACACATGAAAAGGTCTTCTCCTCGTCGTGTAAAAATAGCATGGTCCTTCTGGTCTAATACAATGATGATATCTCCAGGCTCCAATCCTGGTTCTTGGTCTCCTTCACCATGGAATGTTATCTTCTGGCCATCTTTCATGCCTTTGTCAATATGAACTTTCAGAATCTTCTTCTTTCGAACTATTTTCCTTCCATTGCAGCTTTTACATCTATCTTTAGGACTGATCCTTTCTCCATGGCCCTGGCACTCCATGCACACAGACTGAATTTGCTGAACCATTCCAGGTCCTATCTGATGAATTCATATTTGTATCCCAGTACCTTGGCAGTTGCGACAGCACTCCACTGTCCCCCCTTTTTTTTAACCACCACGGCCTTCACATTTGTCACAAATCACATTCTTTTGCATAGCCAGTTTTCTTGTTGCATTATATAAATCTTCTAAGGTAACTGAGAGCTGATGCACAACATTTTTACCTCGCCTTTCTCTCTGCATCCTTCCTCCTCCTCCAAAAAACATATCAAAGATGTCCATGGGGGAACCAAAACTGCCACCTGCTCCACCCTCCTTGCCTGTTCTCCTCCTTTGTCATATAATTCTCTTTTCTTGGCATCAGAGAGAACCTCCGTAAGCTTGAGAAATCTATTTAAACTTTTCTCCTTCATTTGGATTCTTATCAGGGTGGTACTTCAAGGCTAGTTTCCTGTAAGCCTTTTTCAATTCTTCCTGGATGGCATTGGGTTTGACTCCCAAAACATCATAGTAAGTGGTTTCTTTCACCATTTTCTAGCCGGTGAGTGTGCTGGGGCTTATGAAGGAGCGGGAAGGAGCGCGTAGCTGTGCGCAGCTGGGGCAGCCGCCGCTCCTCCAGCTTCTCTCCGAGCGTTCTGGAAAGTTCCCTGTGTGCTTTATTCTTAAGGAGGTGTTATTGTAATTTAGTTGGCTAAAATTTCCCTTTGAAGATCTTTGAACATCAAATTCTCAAGGTCAAAGTTATTCTGTAGAATAAATGGCAAGGCCATTATTTTCAATACTCAGACTGAAAAAGGGATAAGATGAAAACATGACAATTTGAAGAGAATTTTCTTAATCTTCAATTTAAAATGTCTTTTGCCAATAAATAGATATTTCAAGTGATTAAGAGCTGGATTAAATATTTTCCTTGGGTATGAAGTCAGGCTGCTCTTACAAACTACTATAAATTGGGCAGTTTATAAACAACCAAAATTTGTTTATAACCATAATGAAGGCTGGATTTCCTAAACCAAGAAGTCATTAGAAAAAAAAATCACTGAATTCTGTTTTTAAAATTGTATTTGTATAGTTGGTAAACAACAGCAAGATACCTAGTTCATTCCCCAAGTAGTGCCAGTGACTATCACTGTTGTATTTGTTCATCATTGTTACATCTGTTGCATGCTCTCCTACCCCCTCCCAAATACAAACAAAGAAGACAAAAGAAAATGAAAACTAAAACAGCAACAATGACAACTAAAGAATGTCTCCTTTCCTTTTCTTAGAGCTCATTTCATAACGTATTATTTTGTATGATCATCTGTCCATAGCTATTGAACTTTTGTCCACTACTTCTATGCATAGCATCCTTTGGGCTCTGTATGACAATTAATAAAATTCTATATAATTTTCATATCCCAGTTTTATTTATTTATTTTAGTCATTGAGTGTGTTTACTTGTAGATTGTTAGGCACATTCTAGTTACCACAAATGAGGGAAAACGTACAGCCTTTATTTCTGTATATCTTGCTTATTTTGCTTAATATAATATCTTCCAAGTCTTTTCATTTTTTAATAAATGGCACAATATCATTCTTTCTGAGGAATGGGTAGAATTCTTTAGAAATGGAAGAAGGCAACAGAATCAGAGGAAAAGTGGGGTAAGAACAGGCAACCCAGACTCTCTCCAGAGCTTCCAGAAGGTTCATTTCTGACTCACACCAATATTTGTACAATGTCCCCTTTTCAAATTATGTGTAATGTCAGTGATGTTATGGGACTTTATCATGATATTCAATCATAAAGGTAAGATTCTAGAGAAGTTGCCTTTAACATGTCTAGTTTATAGAAATAAGTGTCAGTTTCTCTTCTTTGTACTTACTGTAGAAGTAAAATTACTCCTTCATTACTCAAATATTTTAGGAAGACCATTGAAAATGTGCTTAATTGTTATTAAATTAATCAAATTAGATTTTAAGAGAAAATTATGTATTATGGGGCCTTTATATTTATTTACAGGACTGTCTTTTGCCAGGACTTTACTCATGAACTACATAAAATTACCTTTTCTGATAAAACATTGCTAGCAACAATATCTTTAACTTTTCATACTAGAGACTCATGATCGAAAAAATAACTATTTTTGTCATAACCAAAAAATATGTATATCCAAATTGCTTCATTACTCTAAATTTATTAGCAAAGAGTCATGCTAAATTTCAAACTTCAAAGCCAGTTACTGGTGGTTTACACTTGTAATCTCAGTTATTCAGGACACTGAGACGTTCAGGATCATGGTGCTGAGCTAGCCAGGGCAGAGAGCCTGAGAGACTCCATTTCCAAATAACAAGCCAAATACCAGACTGAAAAACTGACTCAAGTGCAGAGTGGGCATAAAAAAAAAAATCTAGAAGAATGAAAGGCCCCAAATTGATGTAGCAGTACCACACACACACACACACACACACACACACACACACACACACACATACAATTCAAATTTTAAATGTATCTGATATTTAGACTACTTATGAGAGAAATAATTAATTTGCAAAATAATTTGGTTTTATTTTCAAATTTTATTGTTTTCTGTTTTAAATTACACTGATAATGTGAAATATCAAATGTAATGAGGGAAATAGCACCCTCCACCATCTTTAGTTCTTCCTGATTGCATGATTGAAACAAGTGGAAGTATTCACAATGATTATAATTGTCCTTATTAGTTACAGTTGTTAACTTACAGGAAATAAAGAGAAGATATTATACTTTTCATATTGAATATATTTTTGTTATATCCTTGTAATGCCCTTTCCAGAAAAACACCTTAGAAGTAAATTAACTGATCTGCCTAGTAAGACCCTAGGCCAAGGTTTTAACCACAATATTATACTCTCCTCAGAACTTCAGAGAAAAAAACTAAATTATGACAAAAAGAACCAGGAAAGTATACCATAGTGAATTCTTCCTTGTCTAGTCATAAGACATATAAGACTGTATGCCAAGGTGTATAAACTGGAACTACATCTTCTAAGAAAGCAGCTTTCTCCTCTGAAGCAGGGCCTTGTATGTCAGGTGGGGCCCTCTGATGGGCAGCAATGTCCACAGTGAGAGCATACAACGGAGTGCAAGGTATCTTGGACAATGCCTGGCTGTGCATTCAGTAATATCCGTAGAAGGGAGATCCATGAAGGAACATATTCATGGATGATGAACAAAACAAGAGCCAGGTCTCCTGAAAAACAGGGTTTAGGTCTCATGAAAATAGGTTTTAATCTGGTGAAGTTGTATTTTCCTGTTGGAAGAGAAGCATGAACTAGGCCACAGATCTGAATATTCTCAAGGTTCTTAAACCCACATAATGTGGACTTTTTATCGCATTTCCTGCACAGAATGGGTAGGCTGCTATTTGTGCTTTGATTTCTTTACTAATTTAACAATACCACTTCCTCTTGGCTCATATGTGCTTCCTTTCTTGGGAGCACAGGATGTGGCTGATTCAACCCTAGAAGAATGTGTGCCTTGGGTTGTTTTGCCAACATTGAACAAGGACTAAGAAAAAAGTAAAGGAAGAGGTGTAGTGCCAGCACCTGGCACAGCTTTCCTTCTCTGACTACCTATATAACCGCAGGCATATTGCAATGCTGTCTTATGCTTTGACTTTGTAGAAAATGAGAAAGAAAGACATGATAATGTCTTGCTTGGAAAGCAGAAATGAAAAATACAACAGACATTTTGGAAATTCATCTCAAATTAAAGTACAAAATTATAACAATTGTAATAGTGAATTCAACCACCTGTCTATTATATCTCAAAGGGCTTATAGATCTTTAGCAAAAATTTCCAAGTCCAACATGATAGGCAAACAGCACTAGTTATGCTCTATGGATAAAAACTTAAAGAGTTGAATAAGTTGTAGTGATAGAGTAAGGCTGGCAATCCTTAATCTATGTGACTCTTAACCTTGTCTCTTTCTTTATGCCTTGCTGCTCTGAGGCCTACTATTTGCACATTTTATAATCAATGTTCCCTGTAATCCATTCAGGTTAAAAGCAGTCAACCATGCCTTCTATACAACATTCTGTAATAACTGAGTATGCGCAAGAGGAATTTCATGTTACAATTAAAAATATAACAAAGTTAATCAGACACATATTTAATGATATGTAAAACAGCTATTATGCTACACATCATTAGGCATAAATGTTAAGCCATTCATATGAATAAAAAATAATTATTTTTATACTGCTAAAGCAAGCATAACTGTAATGAGATAGGAATTGAGATGGAAAGGAAAACTAGGTGAAAGGAAAACAATCACTCCATTTATTAATTTGTTACTAATATCTAAGTGTTGTACTATGCATTTTATAGTCTGCTTTATTTAATCATCCTATAATCTCATAATAATATGAGAAAAATATGTTAATAAAAAAACAGAGACTTGGTGAACGCTTTACAAGGTGTCCAGCTAATGTACTTGGAATGAATACCAACTAGCCAGAATCACATAAAATGTCTCTCATGTACACTTGTACCCAACAATGACTTCTAAATGTAGGAACAAGTCACACATTCATATCTCTCATTTTGTTCAGTTTGCTCTTCATATATTCCGCCTTCTCTCCAGCTAAATCAGTTAGAAAAAACAGCATTTGCTCTGATTGAATTTTTGTTTATTTATAATATAAGCATGTGATAGACTGTAAGTTTGTGTCCCTGAAATTTTGTAAAATTTCAGATTGTTTGTTGTTGAAATTCTTGGGAAGTTAGTAGGTTTAGATGAAACGATGAAAGGATAGCTCTCATTATAGAATGAATTCCATTATAACTCTTCTCTTTTTTCTATCTCAGTGGTGGTGGTAGTGGTATGTGTGTTCACATCTGTCTATGTGCCAAAGAAGGGTCTTTACAAGGAGCCAAATCTATCTTGATCTTGAACTTGTAGTCATTAGAACTATAGTCTTCAAAATTAAAACAATGGAATTCTATGCAGATATTTCCAACTAAGACTGGGTAATTTTCTAGTTTCCTATTTCAAAGTAGAAGTCCAATCACTTTTTATCAGTCAGGAAACCAGGAGGAAATGGATTAGTTAGTACGGTGATGTTATTCTTAGTAACAACACCCCAATATTTCAGTATATAGTGTTACAGATTATGTTATATATCTATCATTAAATTATACAATGCTGACATAGTTAAGAGAGGGCTTCCAAACCTTAGCCCTATCCTACTCAATGTTACATGCTGAAAAAAGTGACCTTTGGACCAACCATAATTTCAGTTGGGATCAGAGATCTAGTCATTCAACAAATAAGGAAGTTTTGTTTAATGACCAATGTAAAATTCCAGAAAGGGAGTACTTAGAAAAGCTTCACTAGCTTTGAAATAATCTCTGACTTTAGAAATTATTAATATGTCAATTCACATCGATGCATTCTCTCTCCTATCACTATCATTCACTATCATTGCCTGGAATCCTGAGATTTGGTGTGTGAAGACTGTTGCAATATCCTGGTGAGCAGTATTACAGAGCTTTGAGTGCTCTCTTGTATACCAACAACACTTAATTGCAAGACATATTGTTCTGATATATACACATACCTTCATGTAACCTGTGTATTTCCCAGGATATGCCCGATCATGATGTCTAGTTGAGTCAGATATGTAAAAACAGAAAGCTAAATGGTTCAGAGTAGGAATAAGCATCAACCTGACTAAACTGTTCCATGTACTGATGTGTGTAATTTAGTATTAAGAAGTAAAGTGGAACATGCTCTGACTTTGTCCAAAATTTAAACCTCTTATAATGCTAAAAGTTATTATTCCAATAGCTATAATTATTCCTATAACATGATTCTCAAGTCCTAAATCAATCTGAATCAACTCAACTGCTAACAGTTTCTTAATCAGTTTTGGTGAGACAAAAGATGAAGGGCAAGCCACCTAATAGTGATAGTCACACGACAATATGTTGGAAATTAATTGTACAACTTGGGGGAGGAGGGTGGGAGTGAGGAATGGGGGGAAAAAAGGAGGGAGAAAAATGAGGGAGTGGGTAACAAGTATGACAAGAAATGTACTCACCCTCTTACATATTTAACTCTAACTTCTCTGTACATCACCTTGAAAATAAAATTTTAAAAATTAAAAAAATAAAAGTAGATAAATTAATCATGACAATGTTCAAAAACAAAAAAAAGGAAGTAGTGGATTTCCATAACAATAAATTGTAGGGGAAATAATTCACATATTGGAGTTCACACTAAAAACAATAAGCAATCCAGGCACTGGTGGCATGTGCCTGTAATCCTAGCTACTCATCAGGCTGAGATCTGAGGATTATGATTCAAAACTAGCATGAGCAGGAAAGTCTTTGAGAATCTTCTTTCCAATTAACTACCAAAAAAGCTTGGAATGGTACTGTGACTCAAAGTGGTTGAACACTAGATTTGAGTGCAAAAGCTCAGCAACAAAGTCTAGGCTCTGAGTTCAAGCCCCAATGACCTACACACACACACACACACACACACACACACACACACACACACACACAGAATAAGCAGTAGTGACCACCTTCTTTTTCTAGACATTCAGCAAGGTTATTGAAAGTAAATGTACAGAATACCTCACAGTCTAGAGGAAGCTACTGGGAGCAAGATATCCAAAGGGCTAAGACTCACAAATATCCAACTGACTCAGAATTTATGCAGGGTAAAATCAGCATTGCTGAGTTAAATCGTTTTATGTTTCCCTTAAATTGTGTCTGATGGGTGGTTTTAAGATCCACTTCCTTTATCCAGAAATGTTTTAAAACTGTAGTTAGAAAGTTAGGTAACCACTGCAAGTTATAGGAAATAGAGTCTCCTAGAATTACTAAGGTTCTGTGACTCTAATGCTGGTTTTTTCTGCTTGAGCATAAGCTCTTGACATTAGTGGAGCCTTCTCCTTTATCCTTACCCAAAATAGCTTTATTCTAAGATCACTCTTTTCCTTCTGAAGGTATATTCACAGATACTTTCCTAACAATAACATCTATGTTCCCCCATTCCCTTTCCAACCTCTGCACTGAACTGTCACCATCTGAAACTCCTGAAACAAAATATCATTTATATGTCAATTTTCCTAGCTCCTTCCATTCTCAAAATACCTAGAACCATAATGGCAGTTCATTTTTAAGAAGATGGACAAGCTGTTCAAGGATTAATCATGTGCTTCTGTATATCTGGAAACAGATGGGAAGAAAGAAATTTCTGAAGAGCAGATGACTGATATAGCAAGGAACAGGTCTGATTTGGAAAGGGTTGGCATGGTTCTACTCTTTACCATTTTTCTTTATATTCCCTACCCAATCTTAATATTGAGGATTAGAACCACGCCTTCACACTATACATTATGGAAGCCAACATGATGCTTGCTTGAAAATTTAGATTGAATTTCACATGCATCTATCAGGTATTTGGTTGTCTTGGATAATTATTGAAATCATTTGAAAGAATAAGGTAGGTCTGTGTTTAGGCATAAGACTGCATGATTATTCTTACAACCATCTTCTTTCCAATATAAGAATTTCAAAATCAGATCTAAATTGCATAATTTTAGCTTAGCCAAAACCCTATTTCCTATCTTCAGTCTTCAGTACACTATTAATAATGCCAAAGCTGTATCTCCAGAATTATAGTTTCCCTTTGCCCCTCTTGGCAGTGTTATATAAGCTATGTGAAAATCAGCAAAGAAGTTTTTACTGTTGTTTTTCTATTTGCTGTGGAAAAAAATTGCCACCTAAGGCTATGTCTTCATTATTTATAACACTTTGATAGATTAAATCTTAACTGTACCAGAGAGCTTTTAAAGACATGTCTGTAAACGTTTAAGGATTACACAGGTGTTCCTCCTGACTAGAAACAAAGATTCCTTTTCATGGTTGGAAAACAAAACTAAATGTAAGAGTGTCCTGTAAACCATGGTTTATTCTTAAAACTGGTCCTTGACTGTACATGCAAGATTGATTTGTTACTTTCGACACATTTTTGGAACTCAACAAAGTAGCCTACATCGATGATGTTTCTTTGATTCCGTACTTCTAAAATTAACCCCTCTGATGATAACTTGTCAGAAAGCAACTATAATGTTAGTATTCTACCTATGTGAAAATATTCCAGTGACTTTTATCCTGGAAGACGCCTTTGCTCAAAAGAATTCTTACAGTTTCTTTTCTTTATACTGTAACTAAATCTATGATGTAATTTTAGGGTGTTACCCAAAGAAAAGGGCTTGTCTTTTTGGAAAATATTGTTCAGAGGGCCTTTGACAGTTTTATTTAGTTAAAAAAATAAAGGATTTTATTGTGTTCTCTAAACTTCAGGAATTTTTAGAGATCCTTTTCAAGACTGTAGTAACTTCATGGGTTTCCATCAGAAATATTCTAATCACATTTCATTCAGTGCAAGACAATATATCCTTAGTTATCTGAGGTCTGTACCAGTCCATATCACTTACTTTTAACATATAAATATTTTAGTTGTATTTTAAGAGTGTTATCAGAGGGTTACAGTTATATAATTAAAGTAATGCGTACATTTCTTGTTGAACATTGTTAACCCCTCCCTTGTTTTCTCCTTCCCACCACTGACTCCACTCCCTCCCTGCCAAGTTGTAAAGTTCATTTCCAACATACTGTCTTGTGAATATCGCTATTGCATTGATTCACCCTTTATCCTTTGTCTCACCATTTTGTTACTCTCCTTCCCTTCCCCAAATCAGATAAACATATATATATATATATAACAGAGTACCAAAATAAAAAGGAGTGGCAACAGGATAAACCAAAGGGAAAAGAATCATGGAAAATTGTTAACAAAAATTGTGAATAAGCTCTGATGATAATTATAAAGTATAAGGGTTGTCATCATGTTTTCTTCAGTAGTTAGATTTTAATTTTTATGAAGTAGAAATTTCATAATTTCCAAGCACAAACTTATTTATTAGGCTAAACTTTCTTTATTATTTGCTCAGGTTTAGCTGTCCCCTAGTCTCTTTTTCTCTCTTCTTTTTCTGATATAGTATTATGAAATTTTCCTATCCTGAGACAAACAAAATCTATCCATCATGTATGTACCAAATTTTGGAAGTAGGGAAAGACACACACAAATAAAATGAACATTTTAAGTTATTTGTCAGTGGTCATTCTTGAGTTGATAAGAGACTTAATTTGTATCTCTCTGTTTATCATACTGTGTTAAGTTTTGCAAATCATGTAATCAGAGAATTCTAATGAAATAGATACTGTTTTCTTATGCCATTGGTGTTCACAAGGTTATCAGCCTCACAGTAAAGAGAGTAGCCAATATTGGATCAGAGGTCTCCTCATTCCACTGTGATAATTATCATCCCATCTGGGCTCTAAGGGATGATGTGTTCTCCATATCTAGAGATTTCAAACATTAGGTTTTTGTTTGTTTTTGTTTTGTTTCCCTTTTTATTTCAATCCTGAAAGGTACTTTCTGTTATGTATGCTCTAGAATCTAGAGCATACACAAAGCAGTACTAACAAGGAAGTTTATAACTATGAATGCCTATATTAAAACCAAATCAGCTTGTATTACTAGGTACTTGATAGGCTGAAAATTGAGGACTGTGGTTGAAAGCCAGCCCATGCTGAAAAGTCAGTAAGACTCTTATCCTCAATTGAACACCAAAAAGCTTGAAATAGAAGTAAGGTTCAAGTTGTAAAGTACATGCCTTGGGCAAAAACTAAGTGAGAATGTGAGGCCCTGAGTTCAAGCCTTAGTAATAAACACACGTGTGCGCATGCATGCGCGCACACACACACACACACACACACAAATATCAGAGATCTCAATTAAATAACTTAGTGATGCAACTTAAACACTGAAAACAAGAAGGACAAAACAATCCCAGTGTAAAAATCAGTCCAAAGGAAGAAATAATAAATATCAGAGATGAAATAAATGAAATAGAAACTAAATGAATAATATAAAGGTTCAGTGAGTTTGTTCTTTAAGAAAAAAAAAACAAGTGTTTTACAAATTCTTAACCAACCTAAACTCTTACCCTAAAAATGAAAATAAGTTATAAATAAGTAAAATTAGATGTGAAATCAGTGGTATCGTAATAGATACCAATAAAATAATGAAACAATTTGTTTTTAAAAGTAATATTCATATTATCTGGAAAATCTTGTAAAGAATATATTTCCAGATAAATAGCATATAATGAGACTAAACAGTAATAAAATTTCCTTCTCGGTGTAGTAGGACAAGGATGTAAACCAAGTTTTTCAGTAGGTAGAAATGGGACAATTGCAGTTAAAATGCAACCCAGGCAAAAGTTAACAAGACTCCAGTTCAAATAATAAGTGCTGAGAATAGTGGATACATATGTCTAACCCCAAGAATTAAAAGGTATATTTGAACTATTATGGTGTCAAAGGTCAATCCCATTCAAAAATATGATATGCTATCCAAAAAAATTGCTAAAAAACTAAAATGAAATAGTGAAGCAAAATAGAATAGTCTGACAAAGAAAACTCTTGGGCCAAATAAATTTAGCACTGGATATTATCCAACTGTAATGAAAAAATTAGAAACATTGTCACCTTAAACTATTCCAAAAAGTAGAAAGAAAATGAATCTTTCAAACTTATTTTACAAAATCAATATTACCCTAATACAAAACCAGATAAGACACAACGCAAAGAAATCTGAGTACAAACAACTCTAATGATCACTAATACAATTATGCTCCATAAAATACTAATGAATCAAGTCCAAAATCATGGCAAGAAGATCATGCACTATGATCTAGTCATTTTCATTCCACTGACACAAGCATGGTTCAAAATATTTATTTGTTTGTTTGTTTTGTTTTTTGCCAGTCCTGGGCCCCTGTTTTGTTTTTTGCCAGTCCTGGGCCTTAGACTCAGGGCCTGAGCACTGTCCCTGGCTTCTTCTTCTTCTTTTTTTTTTTTTTTTTTTTTGGCCAGTCCTGAGGCTTGGACTCAGGGCCTGAGCACTGTCCCTGGCTCCCTTTTGCTCAAGGCTAGCACTCTGCCACTTGAGCCACAGAGCCCCTTCTGGCCGTTTTCTGTATATGTGGTATGGGGGAATGGAACCCAGGGCTTCATGTATACGAGGCGAGCACTCTTTCCATTAGGCCATATTCCCTGCCCCTGTCCCTGGCTTCTTTTTTTTTTTTTTTTTTTTTTTTTTTTTTTGGCCAGTCCTGGGCCTTGGACTCAGGGCCTGAGCACTGTCCCTGGCTTCTTCCCGCTCAAGGCTAGCACTCTGCCACTTGAGCCACAGCGCCGCTTCTGGCCGTTTTCTGTATATGTGGTGCTGGGGAATCGAACCTAGGGCCTCGTGTATCCGAGGCAGGCACTCTTGCCACTAGGCTATATCCCCAGCCCTGTCCCTGGCTTCTTTTTGCTCAAGGCTAGCACTCTACCACTTGAGCCACAGTGCCACTTCTGGTCTTTTATTGTATATATGTGGCACTGAGGAATCGAACCCAGGGCTTCCTGTATGCGAGGCAAGCACTCTTGCCACTAGGCCATATTCCCAGCCAGTTCAAAATATTTAAACCAGTAAACATACAATAGTACATCAACAAAAGCAAGGACTAAAAAACAAAATCACATGATTATCTCAATAGAACCAGAATACATCTTTAATAATATCCACCAAAACTTCCTGATGCAGGTCCTGATGAAATTAGGTACAAAAAAATTATAGATCAATGTAAAAAGGCTATTTGTGATGTTGAAATATATTGAGCATAATTTACGTGGAAAAGTTAGAAGCATTTTTTCTAAACTGAGGAATGAGCTAGACAAGGGAGTTGATTCTCTTTTTTATTTTTTTAAGAGAACTATTTTGTTTGAGTAGGGAGCTGTTCTTTTGGTTCTTTTTTTTTTTTTTTTTTTTATCCAAGACACCTTTTATTACTTCCTTTGACAGCTAGAGATAGCATGCAGAGTTTAACTGGGCTGATACACACATTGTACAGATGCTTGTCAAGAGGCTTTTGTTGTTGTTTTATTTTATTCTGTCTTTATTGTCAAAGTGAAGTACAGAGGGGTTACAGTTTCATATGTAAGGCAGTGAGTACATTTCTTATCCAACTTGTTACTTCCTCCCTCATTTTCCCCTACCTCCCCAGTCCACCTTTCCCTCTTCCCCACATGAGCTATACAGTTGTTTACACCAAATGGTTCCCTCAACAAGTGGGCTAAAGACCTTAAAAGAGACTTCTATAAAGAGGAAATCAGAATGGCCAAGAGGCAAACAAAGAACTGCTCTACATCCCTGGCCATAAACAAAATGCAAATCAAAACAACACTGAGATTCCACCTTACTCTAGTAAGAATGTCCATTATCAGGGAAACTAACAATAACAAATGCTGGAGGGGATGTGGCCAAAAGGGAACCCTACTACATTGTTGGTGGGAATGTAAACTTGTTCAACCACTCCCCATAAAGCTAAACATAGAACTCCCCTAAGACCCAGCAGCTCCACTTTTGGGCATCTATCCAAAGATTACAAGCAAGACCATACTAAAGCCACCAGCACAACAATGTTCATTGCAGCACAATTTGTCATTGCTAAAATATGGAACCAACCCAGATGCCCCTCAGTAGATGAGTGCATCAGGGAGTTGACTTTCAACTCTAATTCAATGTAGAACTTGAAATCATAACGAGAGTAATGAAGAAAGAGAAAGAAAGAAATAGAATATGAGTAGAAAAGGAAAAAGCCACCTTGTCCCTGTTTACAGAGGATATGATTCTGTAGTTGGCCCTGAAAGTCTCCATTAAAAACCCCTTAGAATTGGTAAAGCAAATTTAGCAAAGTATGGCACAGAGTAAATAAATGTAAGTATGTTTTTAAGTATCAATAACCAACCTTTGGGAAAATCAATCCGGATAACAGTCCTATTATTTTTTTCTTCAATTTTTTTAAAAAAATTGCTTTAATGTCAAGGTGATGTACAGGGGGTTACAGTTACATACTAAGGTAATAAGTACATTTCTTGTTGAACATTGTGTCCCCTGCCTCAATTTTCTCCCACTTTCCTTCCCCCTAATTTCTCCCCACCCCAAGTCATAAACTTCATTTCCAACATATGTCTTGTGAGTATTGCTGATGCATTAATTCATCTTTTGTGCTTTGTCTCACCATTTTGTTGTTCCCTTTCTCTTCTACAAATCAGACAAATGTATATACAAAACACAGGGTAGCAAAATAAAATACAGTTACTGCAGGCAATAAACCAAAAAGGGGGAAAATGAGAGAAAAAATAATTTCATACTGTATATTACAAACAACAACAAAAAGCAACATCTTGATTCCATATCTGAAGTTCATTTCAATTAACATCATCTTATATAGTCATATCTACATAGCTATAGAGCTACTGTGATCCTCTGCTAGGATCATCCTAGGCATATACTAATTATTACAAAATAGGGACTAATCCCTTTAAAATAAAATAAGAACTTGGGAAAAATATCTAACCAACCAACAAAGTAAAATATTAGCACAATATAAATTGTGAAACACTGGAGAAAGAAACTGAAGAACACACAAGAGAGAAAGACTTCCCAAGTTCATGCATTGGAAGAATTAATACTGTAACAATGGCCATATCACCAACAGTGGCCTAAGATTCATTGAAATCCCTATCAAAACCCCAATGACATTCTGCACAGAAATTTTAAAAAGAAAATCATAAAATTTATGTAGAGTTATAAAAGACTCCAAATAGCCAAGCTGTTCTGAGTAAAATCAGTTATAATGCTGAGAGTTTCACAGTATTTGATTTCCAATTACACTACAGAGCCATAGTAACAAAAACAACATGGTGTTGGCAAAATAAAACAGACAAAAAAATAAAGGAAAAACCCAAATACATTGACAAATGAAATACATTAGAAGATTCAGAAAGAACACAATGACAGCCATTTGATTGCCCACACAGTGCCAAGAGTAATAAATGGGAAAAATATTCCTCTGCAAATGGTTCTGGAAAAACTGTATTCCATATGGACAAGATTAAACATAGATCACTCTCTCTCTTTCTTTCTATTATCATTACTAAGAAAAAATCACTTCCTTTGGATGTCAGTGGATCATGCTTATAATCCTAGCTACTCAGGAGGCTGAGATATGAGAATTGAAACCAGCCAGAGCAGGAAACTCCATGAGACTCTTATGAAAAATTAATTATCAGAAAGCTGGAAGTGGAGCTGTGGCTTAAGTGGTAGAGAACTATCCTTGCACAAAAATAGCTCAGGGACAGTACCCAGTTCAACCCACAGAGCTACACGCGCACACACACACACACACACACACACACACACACACACACACATACACAATCAATCAATCAATCGATCACTCAGTCAAAAACAGATCAAATCCTCTTCTTGAAGACTTGGAACTTTAAAGTAAGTGTGGAAAAATGTGGAGGACACACTTTGAGGTATAGACACAGACAAGAATTTCCTGAATAGGACTTTAATAACTCAGGAAATAGAAAGTTAGCAGACCTTTCCACATCAAGTTAAATAGCACCAAAATACCAAAGGACACATCAAAGGAAATAACCAATTCATATACAGGGAAATATGTTTGTTAGGCATTTATCTAACAGAATATGTTAATACAAACATTAATATTTTGATATCCAAGATATATATACAAATATTATAAACAAATAAGTGCTGAAATTATCTGAACTGATCCTTCTTTTCTTTCTTTGCTCTCTCTTGGAAGGCAGCTATGCTCACCACTATACCACCAATGCATCTTTGCTCTCTCTTTTTTCTTTTTCTCTCTTTTTCCTTCTCTTTTCTTTCTCCCTCCTTCTCTTGCACCTCTCACTTTCTCTTTCTTTCCTTCTTCCTTTCTCCCTCATTCCCTTCGTTCGTTCCTTCGTTTGTTCCTTCCTTCCTTCCTTCTTTCCTTCCTTTCCTCCCTCACTTCCTTCCTTCATTTATTTACTTATTCTCTCTCTCATTCTCTATCTTTCTTTCTTTTCTTTCTTTTGTGCCAGTAGTGGGGTGAACTCAAGGCCTCATGCTCTCACTTAGCTTCTTTGTTGAAGGCTGTCTCTCTAACAGCTAATCCACATAAGTTCACTTGAGACTTTCTGTAGTTAATTGAAGATAAGTGCCTCACAGACTTTTCTCCTGGGCTGGCTTCAAATCACAATCCTCATATCTTAGTCTCCTAAGTAGCGGGATTACCGGTGTGAGCCACCATTACCCAGCAGAAGAGAAGGTAGCCAATAAATATACGAAAAGCCATCAAGAAATGTGAATCAAAACTATATTTAGATTTCAGGGGCTGGGGATATGGCCTAGTGGCAAGAGAGCTTGCCTCGTATGCATGAGGTCCTGGGTTCGATTCCCCAGCACCACATATACAGAAAACGGCCAGAAGTGGCGCTGTGGCTCAAGTTGCAGAGTGCTAGCCTTGAGCAAAAAGGAAGCCAGGGACAGTGCTCAGGCCCTGAGTCCAAGGCCCAGGACTGGCAAAAAAAAAACAAACAAACTATATTTAGATTTCAAGTTATCCCAGTCACAGTGGCTACCATAGAGCAACATAAAATACTTTTAATGACATGCAGATAAAGAACATTTACATACTGCTGCTGGGGATTTTTATTAACAAAGATATTATGGAAGACACTGAGGTTATTCATAAAACTACAAACACTGTTAACATGTGGCCAGCTGTCCCACTCCTCAGTAAATACCCA
Organism: Perognathus longimembris pacificus; assembly: GCF_023159225.1. Lineage (NCBI taxonomy): Eukaryota > Metazoa > Chordata > Mammalia > Rodentia > Heteromyidae > Perognathus > Perognathus longimembris. The sequence continues at coordinate 73,117,962 of NC_063164.1, read as the reverse complement.
AAGGGAAGAAGTCAACATAAAATGGAGCAGGTATAACCGTTATCTCACCCCATACACACACAAAGAATAAAATGGATGAAATAAAGTAAGCTGGGCTCAGAAAAACACAAGTATATTTCTTTCGTATGTGGAACTAAAAGAGAAAAAAGGTGACCTAAAAATAGAAGAAGGAAAGAAAGAGTCTAGGAAGATAAGGAAGAGGGAGGAGACAGGTAGGGACTGAGTGCTGAAAGGATTAAAAAAAATTCTAGTCATATTTTAATATGTCAAACTAAAACCCCTTAATGTGTATAATTGATTTGTTAACATTTATAATGTTTAAAAATACTATTTACCAATGTGGTCACATGTGATATGCAAAGGGTGATAGCTGCTCCATCACTGGTATGTGTGGGGTATGGAGGGAGTTAGTCTATTGTGTCAACCCTCCTGAAGGGAAGCCGACCATAAAATACATAGCCACCCACACACATCCAGATATCTGTGATTTCCCCAAAATGCCAATTGAACCTTCGAACATCTTGAGCTCAGTTTTTCTGTGAAGGAAAAAGCAAGCTTTCACTTGCATGGAACTCTGCAAATATTTAGCACAGGAAGAAAAGAGAAGAATAAAAGGAAATGTGAGGTCAGAGTTGAAAAGAGAGGGTATGATAATTCTTTTAAACTGAAGGCAGTTTGTTGATCTGTAAGAAATGATATCAAAACTCATTTTTGAAATATAGACTTCTTCATACAATCAGCAATTTTTTAAAGAGTCTTAAAATATATTGCTTTCAAATGAAATTTTCTCTCTAAATTTTGGGTGTCTTTAAATGGACACTGCAATACTGGCCTGCCTATGTGTGGCTTGGAAAATGATGGACATTTTATAGCAAAGAAGTGAACAAATGTCAACCCTGAATTCAATTCCCTTCCAGTTTTTATAATATCATGTACAATTATGCAACCTACTTCCAAAACTAAGATCTAAAATAACGACATCATACTCAAAAGACTAGCACAGTTCATTTTTCATTCTGATGGATATCTCATTTATTAGGGACAGCATTTACTGTGCTCTCATGCCAAGAATTACTAAGCAACAGAACATATGTAGGCGGACGTGAAGTTTGCATATTCACACAATATGACATTTATACTAAGATCAGAAGTATATTATTGCTGAAGGAGAAGAACAGTAACAGAATGAGAGGTAGTAATCTTCTTTTCTTTTATAAGGTACCATTCACAAAAGTATTTCTGTGATCCTAACAAATAACCCTCTGCTGCCGCAAACAAGCAAATCCAGAGTGACATTCACACCTCCCCACATTTCGTTCTTCCTAAATGCCAGGAAGGAGAACATACTGCTCGAAGCATTTTTATGCTTTCTATAGCATAACACCTAGTATGGCGCGAACACAGGAATCGCCTATCATCTTGAGCTGAATACTAACTGCTTGGCGGTGTCAAAATTAGGAAATATTCTGGTGTTCTAATGGAGTTATTTCTCTGGGGACCCTGAAACTTGGCAACTTTTTCCATGCTGTATCAATGCTGAATACAGTAACTGGGTATGAGGACAAGGTTGAATTTCTGAGTGAATGGGATGACTTAGTTTTCATCTGAATATTTTTTTTTAAAGTTCCCAATGTCAAATATATGAGCCAACTTTGATCAACTTGTGTGAAGTCCATCATAGTGGTCCTTTGAAATAAATCTATAAAATGCCATGTTCATTACAATTTTTCACTTTTAGTAGAATGTACAGAAAGAATGAATACCAATATTTGGGGATTATGGCTGTAATCCTAGAAACTCAGGAGGCTGAGATCGATAGAAGGGTAATTTGAGGCCAGCCTGGTTATAAGTGTTTATTATACTCGCAAAAATTAGGGCTGGAGGCATGATTCAAGTGGTAGGAGGCCAGCTATACAAGCAAACATGGCAAGCACATGGCTCTGAGTTCAAATCCTAGATTGGCAAAAGAAAATCCTTTCAGAAGAAAATCTTTCAGAACACTTCCTGGAGAAAAAATGAGGCATATTGTCAGCATGTCGATATGTTATAGTGAAGCATGTGTAGGTAAGAATTACAATCTTAACAATAAGTGAACATACCTTTAAAATATCAAATCATTCCTCCTATTCCAGCCTAAATATCATCAGCTGTTACCTTCCCAAAGATTGATGGGTACCATTAGATTTCGAGATCTTGTCACATTCTTCCATAGTAAATATAATTTACAAACTTATTGTTAGCATAGCAAAATACTGTACTATGGAAGAATTGGACTCCTTTTTTTCTCTTGCCGGTGAATACATTTTATAAGATCTCTCATAATTTCTTTAAAGACAAATATGCTAGCTATCTCTTAAGATGTCCCTCCTTATTCATAACCTTCAGCGTAATTGTACCAAATTATTATTTGAGACATGCCATAGGAAGGATACCTAAATCTCTATAGCATTGAAAGTATGCTATTACTTTTTATTTTAAATATAGCTTGATTAACAGTAAATTAAACAATTATCAATGTAAAAAACCTTGTTATCATAAACATCAAGTAATCTTTCTGTGTATAGGGCAAATGTATATGTGACCTGTTCACATAAAGAAAAATTATTTACAATATAAATCTACATATTTAATAATAAAATAGTGTATGGCCATGAATCTCTCTAACTATAAGGCTTCATGAAAATGAAATAATGAGAGGAAGAAAGGGGAAGGAAGGAGAGGGGAAAGGAAGAGAAGGGAAAGGAAGGGAAGGAAAGGGAAGGGAAGGGAAGGGAAGGGAAGAGAAGGGAAGGGAAGGGAAGAGAAGGGAAGAGAAGGGAAGAGAAGGGAGCTATCCTTGGAGCAATGTATTTGAATTGCTCATTTAGGTACTTTAGCCCCAATTTATACAGGATAGCTTAAAATGATGAGTCTCATATGTCTCTATTTTCAACATGCTTTATTACCAGTTTATTACAATTTCTATACACTACATTTTGAAAATTATTGGACAAAGATTTGGAAACCATGTTTGATATCAGTAAACTATAACTACAGTCATATGAATTGAGGTCACTTCTTATTATAAGTGCACTTTTATTTCTGGACTATAGAGTTGTCTTTTGGACCCTGCTACCATTTGGGGGAAAAAATATTATGTTTCCTTTCTCTCCCATCCAGACTTATCTGTTCTGAATCCTATTTTGAATCTCATGTTTTCAAGGATCAATGTCTTATTTGTTTGTTTGGCTTTTTTTGGGGGGAAGAGAGGTTGTTTGTATTATTTTTTATTATCTTTAAATAGTTAACAAGTTGGAAAAGAAATGTACTCACTGCCTTATGGATGAAACTGTAACCCCTCTGTACTTCACTTTGACAATAAAGAAAAAAAATTAAAAAATATTTTTACAAAAGAGTTTCAAATTATCATTGGTATGGAATCTGAGAACTCTTGTAGTGACCTCTGTATAAGTTTTAATTGCTTAATGATATTCCCCAGGTAGTAGCCTTTGCCAGAAGGCTTTGCCATTCCTTAAATTCCTCATTCTTTTGGATAACAAATACTGTTATAGGAGCTTAACTATCTCTTTTTTTATTTTTTTAAATTTTTATTGTGAAGGTGATGTACAGAGGGGTTACAGTTACATACATATGGTAATAAGTAAATTTTTTCAAACTCTTTACCTCTTCCCTCATTATTCCTCCCACCTTCCCTCCTCCCAATCCCACTCCCCTCCAAGTTGTATGGTCAGTTTGCCACATATTGTCTTGTAAATATTGCTGTTGCACTGGTACACCTTTTGTCTCATCATTTTGATGTTCTCCTTCCTTTCCCTAATTCAGAGAAACCTGTATACAATACCTAGGGTACCAGAATCAAATAGAGTGACAACAGGGGCTCACTATTTCTTTTTATCTCTATCATACTCTTTAGTCCAGATTTCTTCAAATGTAGCAAATCCTGACATTCAAATGAAATTCAATTTAATATGACACTTTGTTTTCTCCAAAGTGACTTATCTAACAACTTTATTTCTGAGAGCAAGGAGTTCTGAGAAGACAAGAAAAATAAATAATACCAACCTCAAAATCTATTAAGCCAAGAGAATTTGTTTTGTTCAGGGAGAGCACTCCAAGTTCTTACTATGAGTCCGGTTGTAGTTCAAATTCTAACTGGTTTAATAATTTGGTTTCTTGGTTTGCAGCAGAAATGATTGATTATATTACTCAGCTTCAGTTACTACATTGAGCTACCTGATGCAATGAGCTCATAGATACAAAACACATTTCCCTTAGTGATTCAAATCTCAACTTGAAGAATGGGTATCCCATGTGGTTTGATTCCTAATGGAGAAATGTATGTCAGAATAACTGCTCACCTCATAAGCCACAGAGAGACTGAGAGACTTTGGCCCTTTGCCCAGAATTACCGAAGGATATCCTTCCTCCAGGTCCACACCTCTTATAGGTCCTCATGGTACCACTCCTCTAGAACACGAAGACTTTGACACATGAACCTATTGGAGACATTCATCCAAACCAGAGAATCACTTTATACAAGAATCATTAAGCAAAAATGAAGATTTTGAAACAGAGACAAAAAAAATAGACACAAAGGCAAGTAGAAAATTTTAAATAAAAAACATCAGTGTACTTATATTGAAGTATCTCTAAAATAACAATGATTTGTTAAGAACAGTGCATTGCTTGGTATACCCCTATATTCTCACCCAATCAGTAAACTGATACCTGAGGATAGAGAGTGGAAGCCAGCCCAAGCAGAAAAATCTGTTAGATTCTTACTTCCAGCTAAGTAGTTGAAAGCAGGAACTGAACTCTAGTAGTAGAGTACCAGCCATGAGCAAAAGAGCCAAATAAAAACAAGGCCATGATTCAATCCTTAGTACTGGCATGCACACACACACACACACACACACACACACACACACACACACACTTGCAATACACATAATGAATAGGTACATCAAGATTAAAAGATCAAGGCAAAGTGAACTTTCAGGATGAAAATGCATCAAAGGCCTGTCAAAGACAAGAATCATAATCACAAATCAATAAATGTATTTACTACTGATCAGGTAATAGTCTATTGGTCTTCTTGAATTAATTTAATTTAGTTTTATTTCACACTTATGGAGGAGTCACAAGTATCTTCTTGCTCATTTTACAGAAAAACAAAATAGACACTGAGAGATTCAGTGAGTTACCCAAGATCAAAATGTGGAAAGGGCAAAGAGACTATCAGAACATAGAAAGCTGAGCTTGAGTCTACATACTTTATCATGATAGATATATATCCTGTCATGGAAGCTTTGCTATTAACTACTTACATCATCCTTATGTATGAAAAGAAAATAAGACATGTTAGGGATGAAAAGGTGTGTCTGTATCTTTCTTTTATCTATCTGTGTGTCTGTCTGTGTGTCTGTCTATCTGCCTGCCTGTGTGCCTGCTTGTCTGTCTGCCTTTCTGTCTTTCTCTAAAGGAATACATTGTATAATCAATGAAAAGTGATAGAGGAGAGACTTCAAATGCAATGAGGAGTTCTCTTGGACTATGTTAGAACTTGTATGTCAATTAATTACCTTATCCAAGCCAAAAAGTAAGAGTCCAGGGATGAGAAACCATTTCCATAAACATTCTCAAGAATTTTGAATACATAAATTTTCAGAACTATTGCAACAACAAATTAAAAAATTGCATTCTCTCTTTTCTTTTCAGCAGAGTCATCTACAGTCAAATAGATACAGAACCATTGTGATTGTCAGCCAACAGCATGCAGATGCCATGGGAAATAAAATAATCATCCAAAGAACACAGGCTTCTGTTTGTTGAATTAAAAGAACAGTTCTATTAACTGTGTGGCAGAGAGAATTAATAGACATTTGGTCCTACTGTAATATTCAGCCAGTGGAAAACCACACTGAAAACCCTGCAGCAATTTCTCACAATATATTTTTGAATTTTGTTTGGCAAATTATAGGTGAATATTCTAATCATCAGGACAAAATATTTCAGCTTTTTTTTTTAACAAGGTGCAATTGACTAGTAAGTTAAGAGACTGACAATTTCTTTGATTCCCTGGAAAACTCTCTAGGACTGGATGATTTTCAATGCATACGGAAAGAAAAGTCATTGATAAGGAAGCTTCTCTTATTTGTTAAATATGAAATTCTCAAGGTATTTAAAAGAGAAACAAAAGTTAGGTTTCTTTAGATTAACTTGACACTTAGATTTCTCTGGATGTCCCTAAACTCAGCCACTCCTGCTTGCATTTCTCACCAACTCAAGATTATTAAAATAATCTCACTGGCCCAAGTACATAATGGTAACTTTTGACCAGTGGAAGACAAAGAATTGCTTAAGTGTCAAAACGAATATTGATTTTTCTGTTGAGAAAGTAGGAAACACTGCTTGGAAAATTATTTTAGTCAGTGTTCTCCCTGACATATTCCAGTGTTAATGTGGGTTTTTTGTTTGTTTGTTTGTTTTTCCAGTCCTGGGGCTGAGCTCAAGGCCTGAGCACTGTCCCTGGCTTCTTGTTTGCTCAAGGCTAGCACTCTGTCACGTGAGCCACAGTGACACTTCTGGTCTTTTCTATATATGTGGTGTTGAGGAATCCAACCCAGGGATTCATGTATAAAAGGCAAACACTTTTGCCACAAGGCCGTATTTCCAACTCCCATAATGTGGTTTCTAAAGTGTTGTATAAAATACTAATGATGCTTTCCTATAACAACTTGTATAAGTGATTTGTCCATATACATAAATATATATATATACATCTATCTATCTATACCTCTCTATATGTACATAGTTTCTATAGTTTACTTACATTTGACATATGTATACTTAAGTCTTCTCCAAACTGGAGGGAAAAGATACATACTTAAACTCAAAAGTTTGATTTCATCACCTTTTTATAAAGTTCCTGGTAAGATAAACTTTTAACACTTTTTCTATGTCAAGAACTACTGTGATAGACTTTGAAAAATGCATTTTTGTTTGCAATACTTCTTTTATTTTTTTAACATAGAAGGACAATCAATAAACAAGCTCTTACTATCAATCTCCAAAATATGTAGTCATATTTCATTTTTGAAACTAAACACCTCCTGTGATGAATTACAGTCATTAGCAAGATGATTGTCTGTACAGAAACTCCAGGCCACTGGGAAATGACTGAGCAGCTGTCAGAAAGGGGGAAGGGGGCAGATTATTTCCATTTCAATTATTTGCTGACTCTCATATGTAAATATTTTTGAACTTATTCATCTCTGACATCCCTTCAAGCTAAAATTTAAAAACATTTCCAACATTGTTATTGTTGTTATTTCTTCCAACAAAGGCAGAGACAAGTGTCAATCCTTTCTCTGGTGACTGGGAAGTGTCACACACAGAGTATACAAATCTAATCTTAAGAAGTTAACAGCAAGAAGAATACATTTTATACGTATTAGTGTGACACTTCCATGGGCGTTCTGATCCAAATTTCACTTTAAATTACATCAGTGGTCAAGGAAGGCTCTCCTGGTGTCCTAGAGATTAATTGGAGATAAAAGTCTCATAGACATTCCTGCCTAGTTTACTTTTGAACCCTGATCCTCAGATCTCAGCTTCCTGTGTAGCTAGGATTACAGCTGTGAGCCACCAGCACCCGGCACACTTTAGTTGTTTGAATCATTATAGTATCTAACAGCATTAAGTTGTATGGTTTGCATCTTGGAATAAAATAATATAGTTTTTCCATATATCTCCAATGAAAGTTTTGTGTCTTTTCCTCAACCTTCTCTTCTAACATTTTTTAATTCAATAAAATTTAGATCTGTAGAGTAGAAGAATCACTAGTGAAGACATACTTCATTGTTCACTAATTACAAGGCCCCTAACTGAGTAATTCAATACATCTGTTGCAAGTATGACTTGAGGAATTTACATTTCTTGTTCAACATCTCTGACCATAAAGGAAACGCATAACAAAAGAACACTGGGATTCCATTTTACTACAGTTCTAATAGTCATTATCAAGAAAACAAACAATTACAGATACTGGCAAGGATGCAGCCAAAAGGGAACTTTACTACACTGTTGGTGGTAATGTAAGCTTTTCGGCCAGTCTAGAAAACAATGTGGAGATTCCTCAACAAATAAAACCTAGAGCTATCCCATCATTCATCAATTCCACTCCTGGGCATTTATCCAAAAGATTACAAACCAGAATACAGTAAAGCCACCAGAACAACCATGTTTATTGCAAAACTATCCACCCTCACCAAGGTATGGAATCAGCCTAGATACCCATCAATGGAGAAATGTATATACCCAACGGAATTTTACTCATTCATTAGAAAGAATGACATTGCAGATTGATGTTGCATTCTTTGCAAATGGAAAGACCTGAAAAAAATATTATGTTAAGTGAAATAAGTCAGGTCCAGACAGACAAAGGATGCATATGTTCCCTCTTATGTGGAAAGTAGATTTAGTTTATATACTTGGAAGTAAATAATGTGGGGCATATGCAAGTGTGCATAAACTGAAATAGTGTAGATTCAGGGGAGATTCACAAGGTATAATTCCTTAGAATGGTAAAACCAGAGCTCAACAAAAGCAACACTGGGAAGATGCTTGAAAGGGTGGGGTGGGGTCAAAGGGAGAAGGGTAGATGAACGATTAGAAGAAAGGTGAGAGAGAATACATTCAAATTTTAATAATATCCTACAAAATTAAGAAAAGTAAGGGAAGGTGAAGTTGACAGGGGTGGTTGAGGATTTTGTAAGAGATGACATTGATCAAGGTATGTTGTACTTTTGAAATACTCTGTTGAATTATAACTTTTGTACTACTACCTAAAGATAAATAAATGGATAAATAAATAGGTAATTAATTAATAATAAATAAATAGAACTGACATTTTTCACACGTTCCTGGTGAAACTGAGCATTCTGCCATCATGGTTTGAGAACTACTAAGTACTTCACACCACACACCAGTTAGCAGATCTGAGTCCAATTCTGTATCAGTATAATCACATCAACATTAGAGATGACTTGTTATAGATGTAATATAAAAAAAAAAATGACAGGAGATGGTGGGTGCTAGTGGCTCACACCTATAATCCTGGCTACTCAGAAGGCTGAAATCTGAAGATCACAGTTCAAAGCCAGCTTGGTAACAGACAAGGCGGTGAAGTTTTTATCTCCAATTAACCACCACTAAAAAAAAGGAAGTGAAGCTCTGGTTCAAAGTAGTAGATTGCTGGCCTTGACTAAAAACAGCTCAAGTGAAGCACCCAGGCCCTGAGTTCAAACCCCATGAAATATTTGACAAAATGACATGAGATCATGTCTACAAATTTTTAGAGGCTACCCTGCTATATGGCAACGTGTTTGGAACTTAGCATACATTTGTTCAGGATATTCATTTTTACTGTTTTAGTACAGGGCCATCACCTTGGTCTCCTGACCCATCATTCAAGAGCTCTAAATCTCCTTGGATAAATATCAAATTACAAGAGACTTTTTGGCCATTGAGCACAGCAGTGGACCTTGAACAACTCATACCTATGAGGCAACATAAAACCCAAAAGAGAAAACAAAGAAAGAAACACTCTTTTGGGTCAAAGTTTGACAAAGGCTTTCCATGGTTGCCCTTTTAGATGAATTGTTTGGTCTTCCAGTTTCTTCCTAGTCCTTCAGTAATTATGTAATTATTCCGTTAGTCTCACTGCTAGCTTGAATATCCATAGTCGACATGATTTTAAGGCTCTTCCTCTGCATCAAACCTGACTCACCCACATATTTCCTATCTCTATTCACTTTAATTTACAGACCTTATCCTTGACAATCTATACTGTATGGTTTTTTTTTCCTTTCACTGCCCATGCTCAAAATGATAGTGTTCTCTCATTCTATCCCCAAAAATAAGGAGTTGATATAATTTGACATTCCTTGTACTACACAGGTTGTAAGTGCAATCACATGTAGTAACCAATAGTATATATGTTTTAGAAGATTAGAAGAATTATGCAAACAAACTTTCAAATCTATCATCAATACTTTAAATGCTTTAAATGAAAATAATGTTCAACCTCTATCTCAAATGTTAGGTCACTTAAAAAAGGTGACTATTAAATTATCAAAATGACAACAGCTGGTTTGGCAATGCAAAATTAACAGGAAGTCCAGTTCAAGATCCAGAGCCAAGAGCTGTGCAGCCGGTTGGAAAGAAATCAATTAAAATCTGGAAGGGATGACTTGGGATGGAATTAGGGAAACCAGCTGATACCAAGCCCAAATAAGAAGTAGCAACAAGATGATTATAGAAGCAGATGACTTCTTGGTGTGGCTCATCTGCTACTAAAGAGCTGTGTAAATGCATCTGTCACGTCTCAAGTGGATCCATTCAACAACTCAGTGGCAGGTCTTATTTCAGATGATCCTGGGCCTCCTATACCCTACAACCAGAATTGAATTTTAAAGGCAAATCTGATCATGCCACTCCCTAGCTAAATACCCTTTAGAGTCCCTTCACCAGTTTCATAATAAAAGCTTAGGTTATTTTTTGATTTTAAAATAGTCAATGTACAGTGTCTGCCTTCCTCTTTTATCTAATTTCTCTCCATCATCCACTCTCTTTTAAAGCTTTTCCTTCACATATATAAACGTATATTATTTTATATATTCTAGTATGTCTCTATACATTTATGTATATGAGTAAAAATTATATATATATATATACACAAAAAATATTTGGAATTAGAAGGTCTAGATTCGAGTCATATTTTTGTTTCTTTTAGGAATTTCTTAGACTAGTTTGGAAATGTCTATCTTTAAAAATAAGTACAATATGTCAATGATAGCCACCAATGGAAGTTATAAGGGAGAATTAAAGGTAACACAAAATGGCCCAATGTTAAGTGTTTAATAAACATTAGCAATTGTTATTTCCTGAAGCCAATAGACATAATGGTTCTACAGATCTTGAGCAAGCTACACCTTAAAACCACTTATTACATAACTGCACATAATGGCACATAACTGCACACTTACCCATTTCACATGTACTAATTCATTTGACACTTAAGCCTAACTGCATTTTCTTGAGGAAAACCCCTGCAATGCCTCTTAAGTGAAAGAAACTGCCCAGTTCTCCTCTTACTCTACCTGAGTTACAGAAGTCATGCCCAAATTTAATCTCTATGGTGATCCATACCTAGAATTCTCCAGCCTGTAGATTTTCAAGCAGACAATTTACTTTTTCCCTGCATAGATTCAGTGCCAGTTGACTGCTAAGATCCTCATAAACATAATAAAAAGTGGTTGAATTTAAGGTGGTGAGAAGATGGATATCAACAGAGATATAATCTTAAAAAAGAGGCAAGATGTATAAGGCACACCTTCTTCCTACCTATTTATTTTTAGTACTAAAGTGAGAAAGTCCCAGTTGTAACTTTTTTTTTAACATTTAAACCTTTTTTATTTACTATCAAAGTTGATTTTCTTTTTTTTCTTATTTATTGTCAAAGTGATGTACACAGAGGTTACAGTTTCATACATTAGTCATTGGATACATTTCTTGTACTGTTTAATACCTCCTCCTTCATTTCCCCTTCTCCCCTCCCCCTTTCCCTCTCCCCCCCCCCCATGAATTGTTCAGTTGGTTTACACGAAACAGTTTTGCAGGTATTGCTTTTGTAGTCATTTGTCTTTTTATCCCGTGTCTCTCGATTTTGGTATTCCCTTTCATTTTCCTAGTTCTAATACCAGTATATACAGTTTCCAATTTACTCAGATAAGATACAGTGATGGTGCAGGTACAACCACAGGAAAGAGATACAAGAGGATCATGAACACAAAAAAGCTATGGTTACACATGGCATGTTGAAAGTAATTACAACAGTGATATATCACTTGTTTCCATAACATGGAGTTCATTTTACTTAGCATTATTTTATGCATTCATAGGAGCATAGGTATTAGGCTCTTGTGATCCTCTATTGTGACTAGCCTAAACCTGTATTAATTATTCCCTATGAGGGAGACCAGAGTCCATGTTTCTTTGGGTCTGGCTCACTTCAGTTAGTATAATTTTTTCCAAGTCCTTCCATTTCCTTATGAATGGGGCAATGATATTATTTCTGATAGAGGCATAACATTCCATTGTGTATATGTACCACATTTTCCTGATCCATTCATCTACTGAGGGGCATCTGGGTTGGTTCCATATTTTAGCTATGACAAATTGTGCTGCGATGAACATTGTTGTGCTGGTGGCTTTAGTGTGTTCTTGTTTTTCACTTCATAGAAGATCTGGCAGATGTTCTGCTTACCACTACCAAAAATTTAACAGGGTTGTATAAATTACAGATGGACTTCATTGGATACAACTTTAATAACTCGAGGTGGGAAAAGTAATGTTAAAAATCATATGGCTCTTATTAACATTATGATTAACATATTTTTTTATTTTGAAGTTCCATGTTGTCTTTTAGCCTTTCCTTATCAGCAAATGGGTCTGTGAATATAATAACTGCAATAATTAATTTCAGTGTACTGTTTAGATGGTTGAAAATGAAACTTTTCACCTCAATATACAAATTCATGCAAACTGAAATCCCTACAGGGCTTGTATGGTATCTTCCAACCACCAATTACAATTCTGAATTCTGGAGTTCTTACCAAGGAGCAACTAATCCTCCTCAAAGAAGATCTAAGGTGTAAATGACAAAGACTGGGGATATTTCAAATTGATGGTGTATTCTTTGTCGATCATTTCCTAAGAGCAAAACAGAACAGAAAAATGTATAAACACATTTTAAATCTCTGTGTGACTAGAGTACTTTCGAGTAGAACAGGGGCCAGAAGAAACAGCAGTACCATTGGCCTAGGAAGCAGCCTGGTGGGAACAAGCAGAACCCAGCAGCTGGTGAACAGAATGTGTCTGTACAAGGCATGGGACAGGAGATGTCTGATGGACAGGATAAAAACAGCATCAGATACTCATTTCTTCATCCTTTCTATGCCAGAAATCAACTACATTGTAAGACCAATATAATGAAGTCCACCACCACTCATAAATATCTGGGATAAAAAGACCAACTTTGGAAAACAGCTAAACCAGAACAGACCTCTTCTTTCACTATCAAAGCTATAATATTCAAGGTGGAAAATCAGTATGTTCATACATTCAGGTATTTATCCTATAAATGTTTATTATGCCCTTATTAATTACTAGGCATTATACTTGTCATACAGATGGAAACATAATGGTGAAGAAGATACAATGCTTGTCTTCTGTTAAATTACTCACTTAAAGAATACTAATTAGAAAACACATAACTAAAATAGTGTCATAGACATGACAGTATTAATAATTGGCTAGTGCTAGGATTTGTACAGATTTACTGTAGGAAATGAGCCTTCCAATTCTGACTGGAGAGTGATATTCACTCTCTGGATGAAGCAGTGGGAGATACAAGTCTGATCTTGGGAGATATAAAACAGAGCAAATGAATGATTTCAAAGAAGCCAAGTATCTGACATATGATGTTTAGTGACTTATAATTTGAGTTCTCAAACTATTTCAAATATTATATCACTCTATTTCTTCCACCCTAAATTCTGCAACACAAAACACAGATGATATATATATATATATATATATATATATATATATATATATATATATTTATTTATTTATTTATATATATACATATACATATGTAATACATATATACATATACATACATACGTATGCCTCAGAAGATTTTTTAAATAGATAATTATATTTCATATCAACTTAAACATAAAATATCCAGATCTGCCTTAAATATTTTATGCTAATTTATTTTGCTAAGTTATTACTTTGCATTTTTGTGTAGGCTTTTATTTTGATTTTCCAATGCAGCGAATCTCATAGTTTCAATCATTTCCTAAAAATTCCCAAGGCTACTTGAGTTCTAACTTCATTGAAGGTAGTTACTTACCAAAAGAATCAAAAATTCAAAATAGAATAATTATCAAAACTTAATAGTTAACCAAGAAATATACAGGAAAAAAATGATGTCTAAATCATGAGTAAGAGTGATAGGTCTGAACCATTCTGAATAGTTGGCTAAAAAAGTTAAAAATAAAACCAAACAAATATTCCCTTTCCTTTCTCTTCAATAAATTCTAATTAAAAAAAAAATACATTGTTGGCTCTTGATTCTGACCCGCTGCATCGGTGACGATCGTGAGCTCAGGCTTGAGCTTGCAATAAAGACTCTCCTATGATTACATCGGCGAAAAAAAAAAAAAAAAAGTCATTGTTGGTGGGAATGCAAACTTGTTCAAACCCTCTGCAAAGCAGTATGGAGGTTCCTAAGAAGGCTAAACATAGAGCTCCCCTATGACTCAGCAGCCTCACTTTTGCATATCTACCCAAAAGACTACAAGCAAGACCACACTAAAGCCACCAGCACAACTATGTTAATCGCAGCACAACTTGTCATTGCTAAAACATGGAACCAACTGAGATGCCCCTCAGTAGACAAATGGATCAGGAAAATGTGGTACATATATACAATGGAATTTGATGCCTCCATCAGAAGGAATGACACTGCCCCATTTGTAAGGAAACGGAATGACTTGGAAAAAGTCATATTAAGTGCAGTGACCCAGACCCAAAGAAACATAAATGATATGGTGTTCCTCATAGGGAATAGCTAGTAAATGATTAAGCTAGTCATGGTAGAAGATCAAAATACCCCAATAGTTACACCCATATGGTCACATAAGATGATGCCAAGTGAAATGAACTCCATGTTATGGAAACAACAGTTATACCACTGTTGTAATTATTACCAACATGGCTTATGAAAAAGTTCCTTTTGTGGTTTTTTTGGTGTTTTTTTTTTTTCTTGTCTGTTTGTCTGTTTGATTTTTTTGTTTAGTTTTGTTTCTCATGTATTCCTTTCCTGTGGTTGTACCCTCACTACCATTATATCTCATCCAAATACCATGGATACTATTTATATGGGTATTAGAACTGGGGAAGGGAAAGGGAATATCAAAATTGAGAGACATAGGACAAAAAGACAAACCATCCAAAGCAATATTTACAAAACCATTTGGTGTAAATCAACTTCACAACTCTTGGGAGAGAGGGAAAGGAGTAGGGGGAGGGGGGAAATGAGGGAGGGGGTAACAAGTTGAATAAGAAATGTGCTCACTGCCTTACATATGAATCTGTAACCCCTCTGTACCACACTTGGACAATAAATAAAAAAGTTTAATTAAAAAAAAAAGAATTTGAGGAAGGAAAGATGGCGCCGTCACAATAGGGAGGCACCCCAACTCACTAAAACCAAATAGTGAGCTGGGAACTCCAACACTCAACACCCCATCAAGAGACCAGAAAACCCAACGACCAGAACAAACAGAGAAACACAGGAAATGAAAAAAGAACAAAGAAAGTAAAGCTTATAAACTACATGGAGCCAGAAAATCTGTTTGGTACCCCCCACCCCAAACATGGCCTGAACAGGGCCAGGCTGGGAAAGCAGCCCTGGCACTGGTAAATGGGACCACAGACCGTCAGAGACCAGAGAAGCAACAGCCAAAAAGTCCCGAGTGCAAAGTCCAGACAGCAGGAGCTCCACGGGCCCCAGACTACATGCAGACCCGACCAAGCCAGACAGCAGCACAGCGAATGGCTGGTACCAGATGACAACAGCAGGGGAACTGGGAGGCCCAGATCGGATGATGAGAGCCAGGACACCACCACCAAATGATCGATAGCCCCTCCCCAGCCCAGAAAAGCCCACAGCAGCGGGGGGCAAGAAGACACAATCCAGGACCGGTAAGTTCCCCATTTCCCCTCCCCCCACCCCACGGAAGATCAGCTTTAGCAGAAACCCCAAACCTCATGTAGAGCTCATCACAAGGAAACAAAAAAGCCCCATATCTGGTGACTCTAGGACCCTACAGCTCCTGGGAGGGCACAGGTGCTAGCAGCGGGTGGAGCAGCACCCAACAATGTGACCGGGAGGCACCTTAGGCCAGTGTTCCCCAAAGCCCCAGCTGGGGAGCCTGAATCTGTCTGCACCAGACCCCCACCCCCAAGCAGGGACTCAGCGGCTGGTAGGCATTTGAACACCACCTGAGGAGCCCTGGTCTGCGCGGACTTTTTGAACAACAGTCACAGGCTTGCTGGTGTGCAATACCAGCCCAGCAGGGACACCTGGGCCTGAGCACACGCCCCCCCCCCAGCAGAGGTGCAGAGAGCCTGTGGGCACCAACCCACACCCAGACACTGGAACCTGCTGGGACCACACATACCACCCCCACAGTAGATTCATGAGAGGGCACAAGCACCCTCCAACAATCTGGGGTAGTGAGCACCAAAATAAACATAAGAGCGCACACGCACGCGCCCACAGAAGGCCAGCGTGGGTCAGCAGGCTAGCCATCCAGGAGGAGGATCTTGCGCCCCCCCATGGGAGCACACAAGTGGGCAAGCTGCCCCCTCAGCAGCAACACTGGCTCTGATAGATGCACTCCTCACAGGTGGGTGGGCCACCCTTCAACAGCAACACCTGTTCTGACAGGAACACTGCACAGGTGGGCGAGCCACCCCCAGCAGCAATACTAAATCTAAGAAGTGAGCTCTCTTGATCCACAGCAACTAGTGGGGAAGGAATCAAAGAAGAGAAAAGTCCCCATGCCAAGCTGAATCAGCAAGCCATGAACCCCCAACAGGGGCCCACAAGGGTCAGCACATCACAGCGGCAGAGCACAGTCCTACAGGGAAAGACACAGAACCTACCCACCCCTAACTGCGGAGAGTGTGACCACCTTGACAACAACCTAGATGGTCACGCTTACCCATTGGGCAGTAAGGTTCAACAGCCAAACTCAAACCCAGAGCCAGGACACAAACAAGTCCCCACTGACAGACCAGAGGGAACCAGTACAAAGCCAAGCCAAGGTTGCCACCAACAGGTGCAGTTCTCCAGATGTGTAAATCACAAGGAAATATTACAAATTTCATGAAAGGTCAAGCCAACTCGCCAGCTCCAAAAAGTAGTACGACCGAGGAGGAGATGGAGAATACAAAAACAACTGAGACTAAGATAGAAGAAATGATCGAAAGCCTCAGGACCGAATTCAGAAAACAGTTCCAGGAGTTTAGAATGTAAGTCTCGAAGGACCTTCAGGAAATCAAGAAAGAAATGGAAGCAAAAATGGATACAGTCTACTCCTCCATTAAAGAATATCTTAACATCCTGAGAAATGAAATGCATGAAAAAAAAGATTCAAAATACAACTTATTAAAAGAAGAAATTACCACAATGAGAGCTGATCTGGCAACCATACACATCTCACTCACCTCATTGCAAACCACACTCAAAGCCACATCACAAAGAATTGATCATATTGAATCTCAAATCTCTCTTTTGGACAACGACGCAGCTGATACAGACCAGAAGATTACCACACTCCAAGAAACTGTCAAACTCCAGGACAGACTAATCCAGGAGACAGTGGGCAGGGAGAAGTGATATAATCTGCATATAATCGGAATAGATGAAGGGGTACGAGAGCAGAGGTATACAACACATATTCAACAGTTATTGCAAAAAACTTCCCCAATCTCACAAGGGATAACCTCACCCAAATAATGGAAAATTACAGGACACCTGGAAGACCAGACTCTAGAAAATCCTGGCTTAGGCACATAATTATCAAGACCACAGATCTCAAGAATAAAGAGCAAATTTTGAATGCAACCAAAACGAAGAAAGAGCTATATTACAATGGAAAAAAGATCAGAAACACAACAGACCGCTCCACACAAACTTACATTCACAAAGAGGGTGGAAGAACCCGATCCAAGTCCTCCAGGACAAAAACTGCCAACCCAGAATTAGATACACAGCAAAATTAGAATTCACCTTCAAGGGAAAAAACCAGATCCTTCCATAGTAAAGAGGATCTAAAGGATTATGTGAATAAAAAACCAGCCATACAGCGAATTCTAAGATGGGAACCCCACCCAACAGAAAATGTACAAGACCACCAGACAGAAACAGAAAGAACCTACAATACCCAGAGCCCAACAGAAAGAGCAGCTCAATAAAGACAAGAAAGAAAGGAGAGGAAAAACAGCCTAACTGGAAAATGGAAGGGGAAAAAAAACACACTTCTCCATGATCTCTTTGAATACAAATGGTATAAACTCTCTGATAAAGAGGAGCAGACTGACAAGAGTGGATCCGTAAACAAAAAAGTCGCTATCTGTTGTCTTCAGGAGACCCATCTTACAGCAAGGGACAAAAACAGGCACCAAATGAAAGGATGGGGCAAGATCTTCCAAGCAAACGCACCTACCAAAATGGCAGGGGTAGCCATCCTGATCTCAGACAAGTTGGACTTCTCATTAAAATCAGCTCAAAAAGATAAAGAAGGACACTACATTTTAATACAAGGAAAAATCCAGAATCAAGACATCACGGTGATAAATGTATACTCACTAAATGAAAGAGGCCCTAAATATGTCAAACAAATTCTCACAGAACTACAGAACAAGATAGACCCAAACACAATCATAGTGGGAGAATTTAATACTCCACTCTCTCCAAGAGACAGATCCAACAAACAGAGGAATAGCAAGGGAGACAAAGACTTAAGTAAAAACATATCTCAAATGGATCTGACAGATCTGTACAGAGTTTTTCACCCTACAGAAGCCCAATACACATTCTTCTCAGCAGCCCATGGAACATACTCCAAAATAGATCATGTCATAGTCCACACAAAGAACCTCAGCAAATACAAGAGTATTGACATCATCCCATATATTATATCTAATCACAGTGGAATCAAAGTAACCATCAATAACAAAGGATACCACAGAGGCTATACAAATACTTGGAGGCTAAACCCCTCACTGTTATCTAACACTTGGGCCACAGACCAAATTAAGGATGAAATTAACGAACTCATAAGCCACAATGACAATGAAAATACATCACAAAGAAACCTATGAGATACAGCTAAGGCACTGCTGAGGGGCAAGATCATTGCCCTCAGCACTCACATTAAAAGAATGGAAGCAGAGCAGGTGAATAACCTCACACTGAAACTAAAACATTTGGAGAAACAAGAAATAATTGAATCTGAAATGACTAGGAGGAGAGAGATCACAAAGATTAAAGAAGAGGTAAATCTGATTGAAAATAGAAAGACCATTCAACAAATAAATAAGACTAAAAGCTGGTTCTTTGAGAAAATAAATAAAATTGACAGACCCCTTGCAAGACTTACAAAAAACAAGAAGAGAAGAGACTCACATTCATAAGATTAGGGACTCCACCGGAATAATTACAACAAATACACACGATATTCAAACAATCATAAGGAACTATTTCCAGAACCTCTACTCACTAAAGAACAATAATTTTACAGAAATGGATCAATTCTTAGAGAAGTATAAACTTCCCCAACTGAATCAAGAAGAAATAAATCAACTAAATAAACCAATAACTTACAGCGAGATACAGGGGGCAATCAAGAGCCTCCCAACAAAGAAAAGCCCAGGCCTGGATGGATTCACCAATGAATTGTATGAAACCTTTAGTGAGGAGCTAATACCAATTCTCCTCAAACTCTTCCACGAAATAGAAAGAGAGGGAGAAATCCCAAACTTATTCTATGAAGCTAATATTATACTCATCCCCAAACCAGGAAAAGACCCAACAAAAAAAATCAGAACTACAGACCAATATAACTAATAAACACAGACAAAAAGCTCCTCAACAAAATATTACCTAACGGGATCCAGAAACTGATCAAGAAAATTATACATCATGATCAAGTAGACTTCATCCCACAGAAACAAGGATGGTTCAACATCCATAAATCGATAAATGTAATTCACCACATAAACACAGCTAAGACCAACAATCATATCGTCATCTCAGTCGATTCACAAAAAGCCTTTGACAAAATACAGCATCCATACATGTTAATACCCCTGGAGAGAACAGGATTAGATGGAGCATTCTTTAAAACAATAAAAGCCATATAAAATAGACCAACTGCTAATATCGTATAAAATGGGGAGAATTTAAAACCATTCCCCCTAAACTCAGGAACAAGACAAGGATGCTCATCTCACCATTTCTTTTCAACAGACTGCTGGAATCCCTATCCATTCCACTAAGGCAAGAGGAGGGCATCAAAGGGATCCACAATGGCAAAGAAATCAAACTATCCCTATTCACAGATGACATGATCTTATATCTGAAGGACCCAAAAAACCCAGTCCCCAAACTCCTACACCTAATAAACCATTTTGCCAAAGTAGCAGGATACAAAATCAATCCACGAAAGTCAGCAGCTTTTCTGTACACCAGCAATGTACAAGAAGAAAAGGAAATTATGGAATTAATACCCCTTACAATAGCTCAAAAAAGAATAAATTACCTAGGGATCAACCTAACTGAAGCCGTGAATGGCCTATTTAATGAGAACTATAAAAATCTAAAAAGGGAAATCAAAGAGGACACAAGGAGATGGACAGACCTCCCATGCTCATGGGTAGGCAGAATCAATATAGTGAAAATGGCCATATTGCCCAAATTGTTATACAAATTCAATGCAATCCCCATCAAGATCCCAGCTACATTCTTCACTGAAATAGAGAAAACAACCCATAAATTTATATGGAACAGCTAGGGACCTAGAATTGCCAAAGCAATTCTAGGCAAAAGAAGCAGTGCAGGAGGTATCACAATACCAGATTTCAAGCTCTATTATAGAGCCATCATAACAAAAACAGCCTGGTATTCGTATAAAAACAGATCTGAAGTCCAATAGAATAGAATAGAAGACCCAGAAATAAAGCTGCATTCTTTCAGTCAGCTG
The DNA here is from genome assembly GCF_023159225.1 of Perognathus longimembris pacificus. Lineage (NCBI taxonomy): Eukaryota > Metazoa > Chordata > Mammalia > Rodentia > Heteromyidae > Perognathus > Perognathus longimembris. The sequence goes on along the minus strand of NC_063164.1, from coordinate 73,097,053 downwards.
ATATTCGACAAAGGAACTAAAGACATACAATGGAAAAAACATAGCCTCTTCAACTACTGGTGCTGGGAAAACTGGGCAGCCATATGCAGAAAACTCAAGGTAGTCCCTAACCTATCACCATGCACCAAGATCAACTCAAAATGCATCAAGGACCTCAACATCAGACCTGAATCTTTTAAACTACTGAAGGACAGAGTAGGAAAAACGCTAGAACTTATAGGCACAGAAAGACACTTCCTAAATATATTCCCAGGGGCACAACAGATAGGGGAGAGACTGGACAAATGGGACTACTGCAAAATAAAAAGTTTCTGCACAGCTAAGGACATAGCCACCAAACTAGAAAGACAGCCAACCATATGGGAATGATCTTCACCAGCACAGCAACAAAAGCCTAATATCTGTCATCTACAGAGATCTCACAAAACTAACCCCCTCCAATCCCAGTAAACCAATTAGGAAATGGGCAAAGGAGCTAAAGAGAGACTTCACAGGAGAAGAGATAAAAATGGCAAAGAAACATATGAGGAAGTGTTCAACATCCCTTGCAGTAAAGGAAATGCAAATAAAAACCAACCTGAGATACTACCTCACTCCAGTTAGAATGGACTATACTTTGAACTCAGGCAACAACAAGTACTGGAGGGATGTGGGGAAAGAGGAACCCTTCTCCATTGTTGGTGGGAGTGCAAATGAGTACAACCACTTTGGAGAATAGTATGGAGGTTCCTCAAAAACTCAACATAGAGCTACCCTATGACCCAGCCATACCACTCCTAGGCATCTGTCCTGAACAACAGGTCTCAGGGTAGCAAAAAGCCAAAAATATGGAAACAACCCAGATGCCCCTCTACAGATGAATGGATCCAAAAAATGTGGTACCTATACACAATGGAATACTACATAGTGATTAGAAATGATAAAATATTGGTATTCGCCAGGAAATGGTCAGAACTTGAACAAATAATGTTGAGCGAGACAAGCCTAGAACACAGAAAACAAAGGGGCATGATCTCCTTGATATATGACTGTTAAGCTGGGGGGGGCACTTGGGGGGACACTAGAGACCAAGTCTGCAAAACAAAAAACTTCTTGTCAAATGGTATTTCCCACAGGTGTGGGTCAGCAACCTTACATTATGTAACTAAAACCAAACAACTATTAATCATGAAAAGGTCTAAAATAGACCTCTCAGTGGATCACAATAGCTCAAAAGCTATATATGTATGATCATATAAGACAAGGATAAGCAAACCCTATTTTTGAAGTTATATTTAAAGTTCTAGGTGAATTTCCTTTGGTATATGCCACATGGCTACTGTATATGTTTTTGGTACACTGAGTATTGTATATATGCCTACCTGATCTAGGGAAGGGAAAGAAAAATGAGGGTGTAAGATATCACAAGAGATGTATTCGCTGCCCTATTATATAACTGTACCCCTTTTGCATGACACCTTGTCAACCAAATTAAATAAATAAATAAATAAATAAATAAATAAATAAATAAATGAGTCTCATAGCCCTCCCTGTTCAGGCTGGCTTCCCCAGAGTCCCAAGTAGCTAGACTGACTGTCATGAGCACTTGGCTGGCAATTGGAGTTCCAGTGATGCAGAGAAACTTGGTTTCTTTTTGTGTCATCAAGATTTTGGATACCAAAATCAGTCAATGGTCTCCAGAGTGAAACTCTTGATAGCATTTGAAGAATCAGTGCTCATTTCAAGTTAGACAGAGGAAAGATTCCATTGCTGAGGGGGGGCAGGGGAATTGGCCATAGAACCTGTCTTTCCAGTCTCTTCTTTTTTTTTTTTTTTTTTTTTTTTGGCCAGTCCTGGGCCTTGGACTCAGGGCCTGAGCACTGTCCCTGGCTTCTTCCCGCTCAAGGCTAGCACTCTGCCACTTGAGCCACAGCGCCGCTTCTGGCCGTTTTCTGTATATGTGGTGCTGGGGAATCGAACCTAGGGCCTCGTGTATCCGAGGCAGGCACTCTTGCCACTAGGCTATATCCCCAGCCCTCCAGTCTCTTCTTGAGGCCTGGATAATGTTTATTGTGGTATGCATCTGACCTTCAGCAGAGGGCGACCTCCCTGGGCACTTCCCAGCAGAGAGGACAATATATCAGATGGTGAAGACAAATAAAGTTCTGTGTCAAATTTTAAAAAAAAAGAATTTGAACTGGATTAAAAAAAATGCTTAGCACAGGAAAAACTTTTTGAATAAAGACCCCGGTGTACAATAAATCAAAGAAAGACTTGAGAACTGGGACTGTACCCAATTAGCAAGTTTCTGAATGCAACAGATATAGATATGAAGCTAAAAAGACTACCTATTTATTGGAAGAAATCTTTTGCATGCTTCACATCAGACACTGGCCTAATGTCTAGAACACACAGAAAATTAAACTCTCAAAAACCAACAACCTAATAATAAATGGGCTAATGAATGAAAAATAATCTTATCAGAAAAGGTAAAAATTGCCAACAGACACACACATAAGGAAATGCTCACCATCTCTGATCATAAAGGAAATGCAAATCATACTGAGTTGATATACACAGGGATTATAGTTACATGAATCAGGTAATTAATAATGAGTATAATTCTTTTTAATCTGTGGTTTTCATTTCACGGTTCTCTCTCAAGTTTTTTCCTTCCATCCCCACCCACAGATATCCAGTTCATTTTCCACATATGTCTAGTGAGTATCACTGTTGTATTTGTTCACCCTTGTTCCAACTTTTAGGTGCCCTTCCTTACCCTCCCACACATAAACTAACTAACAAACAAGACAAGTGGAAAAGAAAACAAAAGCAGTAACTAACAATGACAACCAAATATCTCTTGTTTCCTTTTCTTGGCATTCATCTCACAGAATATTATTTTATGTGATCATCTGCACATAGCTAGTGATTCTATAACCCCTCAGTATATCAATTTATAATAATAATAATAATAAAGGAAATGTACTCTGTCTGTAGAACCCGTCTGTACATCACCTCTACAATAAAATTTAAAATACAGGGGAAAAATGAGGGAGGAGATAACACGTTGGATAAGAAATGTACTTGCCTTACATATAAAACTGTAATCCCTCTGTACTTCACTTTGACAATAAAGAAGAAAAAAAATTAAAATAAATAAATACATTAAAGCATTTTTTTTAATTTGAAAAAAGAAAACTATGCTGAGATTCCATCTTACCCCAGTTACAATGGCCATTATCAACAAAACAAACAATAGCAGATGCTGGCAAGGATGTAGCCAAAAGGGAACTCTACTACACTGTTGGTGGGAATGTAAACTTATCCTGGAAAACAGTATGGATGTTCTTCCAAAAGTAAAACATAAAAGTATCCTATGATGAATCAATTCAACTCCTGGGCATTTGTTTAAAAAAAAAAAAAAGATTACAAACCAGAATACAATGAAGCCACCACACGACCATGTTTATTTTCACCATAGATAATATATAGACTAAGCCCAGATGTCCCTCAGTGAATTAATGGGTCCAAGAAAATGTAATACATACACCCAATGGAATTTTACTCATCCATTAGGAAGAATGATATCATACTATTTGTAAAGAAATGGAAAGACCTGAAAAAGATTCTGTTGTGAAATCAGGCCCAGAGATACAAAAGATGCATGTTTTCCTTATATGTGTAAACTAGATTTGGCTTATAAACTTTGAAATAAATATGTAGAGTAGTATCCAAGTGTATACAAATATATTAACAGAAATACGATAGGTTCAAGTGGAATCTCAAGTATTATAATTTCTTAGAAAAGCAAAATAAATATTCAACAATATAAGCCCCAGGGATTGAGTACTTGAAAGATATGGTGTGGGGTCAAGAGGGAAGTGTAAGACAAATGAAGAAGAGATAGAGTAAAAATTCAATATATATCCAACAAAATTAAGAAGAGCAAGGGAGGGCTGAGACTATGGCTTAATAGTAGAGTGCTTGACTAGCACATAAACAGAAAAAGCTGGAAGTGGCATCAAGGCTCAAAATGGTAGAGTGCTAGCTTTGAGCAAAAGAAACTCAGGCATAGTGCCCAGACCCTGATTTCAAGCCCCAGGACTGGGGAAAAAAAAAGTGGGAGTAAAGCTGACTAGGGGAGGGTCACAGAGAATGTTGAAAGGAGTGACACTGACCAAGATGCAAGGTGTTAATAAACAGCTTTGTACTTAAAGATAATAGGCAAGCATGGCCTGTGATCCTAGCTACTTAGATCTGAGGTTTGTGGTTCAAAGCCAGCCTAGGCAGGAAATCTTTGAGACTCTTATCTCCAAGTAAATCACAGAAAAAAAAAACAAAAAAACAAAGCGGCACTGTGACTCAAGTGGTAGAGAGCTAGCTTTGAGCAAAAGTTGCTCAGGTACACTGCCTCAGCCCATAGTTCAAGCCTCAGGATTCGCAAAAAGAAAAAAAAAAGTAACAATTAAAAGCAGTGCTTCTTATTTGTCATTATCTCTGCATTAAAAATATTTTCTGAAGATACATTAAGACATTCATACTTATGTTTTGAGAATAATTTGCCTGTAAGTCATTTTTAGATATTTCTTGCTTTCCACATGATCATTAGAATTAAAAACCTGATGTATTCCTGCCCAAAGTTCACATTGCTAAACCATCCCTAGGAGAGATAGAAAATCAAAAGAGATCAATCACCACTAAATACCATAAACAAATTGTATTCCAGGAATACACTTTACAATGTAAAATGTCTAAGGAATACCGACACTATGAAAAGTTTCTCAGCACAAATATCTCACAATACTAATTATTATAGATAGTAAATTTAGGTGCAAAATTGGAATTCATTAATTCTTGCTGCTTAAATACCATAGCTAATATGTAACTGCATGCCCTAAGATCCCCATTCTTCTATAATTTTTAAATACTTTTTATTCTCTTAAGTAGTACAAAGGAGTTGTCAACAGAGCAGTTTATGAATACAACACATCTTGATTAAAGTTAACCCTTTCAGCATTGTCTCCCATTCCTCCCAACTCTATCTCTTCTCACAATTCTCTTGAGTCTATTGGGAATGCCTTGGATTTTGTGGCTATATTCTCTCCATTCCTTGCTTTATTTGTCTAACCCTTTCCCTTCAAGTATCCATTTCTAGTATTTATTTTTTTGGATTGTAATTTAGCCTTTCTAAGGAATTACACTATTTGCATTCTCTTCTGAATCTACCATATATCACTTAAGACATTTGTATATACTTTCATACCATGTGCAATGCTTAGTTATATATTTGTTAATTAATTCTAGCTTCCATATATGAGAGAGAATATGCATCTTTTGTCCCTCTGGGCCTGATTTACTTTGCTTAACATGATTTTTTCCGAGTCCTTCCATTCTTCATAAGTGATGTGATGCAATAGCATTCTTTCTAATGTTTCAGTAAAAATTACACAAACACACACACACACACACACACATCACATCACATTTTCTTGATGCATTTGTCAACTGAGCATCATCTGGACTGATTTCACACCTTGGCTGTAGTGAATAGTGCTGCCATGAAAATGGTTGTGCTGGTGGCATTACATTATCCTAATTCATAATCTTTTGAGTACATGTCCAAGAGAATTTTCTGGAGCACAGGTTAGTCCTTTGTTGGAATTCAGGACCTTTTGTGATTTCATTTGAGTTTTTGGATTGTTTTCTCTATATTAGTGAAGAATAATAGTGGGATTTTGATGAGGATTACCTTGAAAATTTAGATTGCTTTGGACAGTACTGCAATGTTCACATTATTAATTCTGCCAATCTATGAGCACAGAACATCTTTCCACTTCCTTGTGTCATCTTTGAGTTCCTTTTTCAAATATTTTAATTTTTTAACTGGGCACCAGTGGCTCTTACCTTTAATCCCAGTGACTCAGGAGGCTGAGGCGTGAGAATTGCAGTTTGAAGCCAGCCCAAGCAGAAAAATCCCCATGACATTCTTACCTCAAATTAACCCTCAAAAACAAGAAGTAGAGCTGTAGCTCAAAGTGGTAGCAGAATAGCTTTGAGCAAAAGAGTTCAAGAAGAGTGCCAAGATCCTGAGTTCAAGCACCACAACTGACAAAAATAAATAGCAATAATTCTTGTTCTTGAGGTTGTTCAGATCTTTGATTAGGTTGATTCCTAGGTATTTTTTAGATTATTGTACATGAAGGTCTTTTTCTGATTTTAATTTCAATTGTTACATTGTTAGCATACAGGAAAGCTACTGAATTCTTTGAATTGCTTATGTATCTTGTTAATTCATCAGATTTTTTAATCAGCTCTAGGACTTGGGAGTGTATTCTCTAGGGTCCTTTAAATATAGGATAGGTTCATGACATCTGCAATAAGTATAACTTTATTTCTCTAAAATTTGTGCATTCCACAATATTTGGAAGGTACTGGTATCCCTTTCTTCTCAGAAATACAGTGAGTGGTCCAGATAATATTCCAGCCCACTCATATTTTTAGCTCAACACATACTCTTACTGTGTCTTTGGCCTTATCCTTTCTGGTGCTTGAAGAGGGTCAAGTTTTTCCCGCTAATATTCTACAGTGGCTTAACCTGCCATATACTCCAAATAGTAAATTGTAGACTTGGAAATGAAGGAGCAAGGACACTAGTTTGTCCTCACAGCCTCCATCTTATCCTTGTTTCCCTCTCTGTATGCCCATTGGTATCAAGAAATTCAGAGTCCAGGTTCCAAAACAAAATATATAGCCAGCTTCTACCACATTAGGTGATATCTCATTATATATAGGTCAGGCCAGGGGGCTTGTCTCTCTGTCTAAATCTTGGTTGATGCAAAGAAAGAGAAAGAGAGAGATAAAGAGAGAGAGGGAGAGAGAAAAGAGAAAGAGAGAGAGGAAGAGAGAGGGAGGGAGAAAGGGTAGGAGGGAGGAAGGGAGGAATTGGGTGGAGGGAAGGAAAGAAGGAAGGAAGGAATGAAGGAAGGAAGAAGGAAGGAAGGAGGAGGAAGAAGGAAGGAAGGAAGGAAGGAAGGAAGGAAGGAAGGAAAGAAGGAAGGAGGAAAGGACAAAGGAAATGAGGAGGGATGACCTCTAAGATACTTATTTAGTATTAATGGCTATAAATCCTTATTAATTATATTTATAGTGAGGAAGCCTAGTAGACACTGACTTCTACAAATGACAAAATGTAACCTTACTAGCAATGAGGCAACACTATTCCAATAATAGTTGACATTGTACAATCCTGATGTAATATAATGAGACGAATACAGAATCATTTCTCAGGTAAGTCTGACAAAAATAAGTACAAATCGTGAGAAAATATCAGATATGCCCAAATCAAAGGACATGAGTCATTGGCCTAAAATGCTAATGTCATTGTGACGGTTAATTTCACCTGTCAACTTGACTACAGCATTAAATATCCTGATATTTGATTAAATACTGTTTGTATAAGGATTTGTAATGGTGTTTCTAAAAAAGATTAGCATTTGGGCAGATGAAATTTGTGTTGCAGATAGCTATCCTCATGTTGGAGGGAGGTGTTTGGCATTATTAATGATGTCTGAGATAAAAGAATAAGGTGAAAAGAGTTTATATTTTCACTTCCTCTTCCAGACTGCTTGAACTGAATCATTTACCTTCTCCTGCTAGTGTTCCTGGTTTTCAAGCCTTCTGACCTGGTCTAGAATCTAACTAGTGTGGATTGGCCCTCTGACTTTTGGACCTCTCATCTATAGCACCTGCTTCCTCAGATTCTGGACTTCAGACGGCAGATAATGAGAGTGCTTAGCTGCCTTAATCACATAAGCCAACACTTTAAACATGTCTCTTTATACAGATATATTCTATTGATTATCTTTATCTGGAGAGCACAATCATGGAGAAGGAAAACCCATGGGAGAAAGTGAAGAAGATTAAACATACATCATAATTAACAAGGCAGGGCCATGCACACCTGTAAAAGCAACACTAGGAGGGTGATGCAAGAGGACTGGGATCTTGAAGCAAGTCTGGGCTAATGTAAAATTCTCTCTCTCTCTCTCATACACACAGATACATACACACACACACACACACACACACACACACACACACACACACACACACACACCTTACCCTTCCCTAAAAAGCAACAAAAAAGAAAGAAAATAAAAGAAAGGAAGTAAGGGAAGAAAGAAGGAAAGATTGAAGATAGCAATGTGTGGTTGGTAGCAGGAAATTTTTGAATGGAGTCTGAGATTAGATAATGACAGAAAGATGTAAATTCTCAGGTTCTGTATAGTGACTACATAGAAAGTGGCTTTTACTTTTAGATAATATTCTTTAAGTGTATTGAATTTGTATCTCATTATCAAGTGATTAAATATATAGAATTTGTGTGTATCTGTATATTTATTAGGCTAATCTATTGATGAACGTACAAACTGCATGGACACACAGAGAGAGAAAGAGGGAAATAAAGTGAGAGAGAAAAAGAGAGAGAGAGAGAGAGATCCAGATGATATGCTAAGGGCTAACTGCAAATATGATGGTTGCTATATAGGAACTGTGGTTTTGCAATGTTTCTGAAAGCTGAATCCATGTAAATAGAACAAGCAAATCCATAATGTATATAGGTAACACAAAAAGTTAGAAATAAACACTACACAGGCACCAGTAAAATATATTGAGCTCTCATTTTATAGTATTCTTTGCCTAGGCAGACTAAGATAAATCTATACAAAATATCTCAGCTTTCAGATATATAGGATATAACTGGTGAGATTATTGTGTTGGTAATTATACAAGGAAGGGGTCACATAAGCCGTAGATTATCTGTTTACATTTCTACCAATGCTTGTCCACCCTGCTCTATATTCTGTATAGAGTCTATCTAGGATTTGATTTGCTTCTGACTATCTGACACATTTGTGCAATAGAATCAGCAAATTGTGAGAAGAGGGAAAGTTGTCTAAGAATTCACTTTCTGATGATTTGCTTTGGGCTGCCTGTCTCTTTAATCAGTAACCACAATCCCTTTAAGCTTGTCCTCTCTATATAGCTCTGTTTCTGCTTCTGGTCCCAGAAAGAACTAAACAATTACTGTAGTGGTTACCGCATTACTAGCCTGCCGTAAGTCTTTTCTCTACTGTCCATATTTCCCGGGGGTTCATTTACTCAATTACTCTATTTGTCTGTCTGTTTTCTGCTGTACTCCTGAAGCTACAATTTAAATCCTCTTGACTTGCTTGTTGAAATAGCACAGTGCAACTTCAGTGGTGGAAATTAGCAATAATCCACAAAAATTATTGGCACATAAATTCATTGGGCCAGCATTTTACAAACTTATCCTATTAATACATCTCTACTAGCACATTCATAAGTGACAAATAATCATTAATTGAAGCTTTGATTGTACTTTAAAATAGTACAAACACTGAATGTCTATAAATAGATGATAGTCCTTCAATGTCAAAGTCAAATCATTTAATCATTAAGAGTTAGGGCTGGGGATATAGCCTAGTGGCAAGAGTGCCTGCCTCACATACACGAGGCCCTAGGTTCGATTCCCCAGCACCACATATACAGAAAACGGCCAGAAGCGGCGCTGTGGCTCAAGTGGCAGAGTGCTAGCCTTGAGCGGGAAGAAGCCAGGGACAGTTCTCAGGCCCTGAGTCCAAGGCCCAGGACTGGCCAAAAAAAAAAAAAAAAAAAGAGTTAGACAAAATTTATATAAGAAACAAACTAGTCTTTAAAATGTAATATTAAAGAAAAAACGATAGAACAATATAGTTATATGCCTGTGTTTAGGTAAAATATGTATGTTTGTGATTTATGAACATAACACACATAAATGGGCATGCATTCATCATATGCACATATATTTATGCACAAGAATAATTCATTGGCTTAGAAAGTTTGACTGTATCTACAGGATTAACTAAGTAGCAAGGGTAAGGTGGAGCATGTCTCCATTAGAAAAAAACAAACAAGAAAACTACCAACCTCTAATTTGGAACCTCTGAACATTGTACTAAGCATATGCATTCTCTCTTAACAAAATAACTAAAATTGAATATTATATGTACAGAACATATTTCAATTTGGGCTGCTTAATGGAAACACTAGGCCCTCAAATATCAAACTTCTAGTTAAGAGGTTAAATATGAATATTGTTTATAAACCTATGGAAAAGACTCTTCATAAAACTGACCCCTCCACATGCCGCTTTGTGGTATCATGTCATGGCTCAACATGACAATTATACAATTCCAAATATAGCTTTTCTTAGAATATCACTAATAAGCAAGGTGCTCAGTGCTCATGCCTGTGATCCCATCTACTCAGTAGGCTGAGATCTGAGCATCATGATTGAAAGCCAGCCCAGGCAGAAAAGTCCATATGACTCTTAACTCCAATAAACTACTCACAAGAAGTGATAATTGTCACTGTGGTTCAAGTAGTAGAGTGCTAGGATTGTGCACAAAAAGGCTCATGAACAGCACCCAGGACATGAGTTCAAGCCCCAAGATAGATAATAAATACATACATATGTACACACATGTATATGTACACACATAAATGTGTACAGATCTTATACATATATATATCACTAATAAGTACTATATGACAACAGTGAGATAGAAAAGGATGAACAAAAATACCTAAGAAACAGGACAGTGAAATTAATATTAAATTGATAATTAATTAAATTGATGTTGATATTGCTATCTCCTAGAGATAACAATTACAAGCCAGTTCCAGAAAACCATCCCTCTGTGGAAGAATACAGGCTTGTACTTGGCACTGAATAACTCTGGAAGGCAGTGCAGGAATGCAAGGACCACTGGAATGAAAAGAAGCAGTTTGTCTATATTGAGGATGCTGACCTGAGCAAGCAGTACAGCAGAGAGGCAGAATCTAGGACTCTGAATTCCAGCTGTATTAACCAAACAAAGGGAGCTGGAACAACGAAGCCTGTCATAGTGGGCAGACCCTGCCATGCAAGCACTCAGGTGTCCCATGCATATCCTCTAATAGCAGGGAGAGGGCATCACTGGCCCCATGAAGCCTGTTACTGTGACTCTGTCACACAGGAAGCCCATAGCAGGTGTGGGTTGGTTGAACACTGAACAGTTGGACAGACAAAAAATTCTGCACTGGACTTGGATTCAGAGTAAGGCTTCTTTGTACTTCCTGAAATAGCATGTAAAAGAACCATAATCCCCTGAAATGCATCTGTAGATGAGACCAGATGGATTGTCAGTCTCTTCTTGACCACCCACCTCCAGACACCCTTATGATAGTTCTGGCTCCTAATAAAAATATGTAAAACTGGGAGTCAAATCAAAACTCAATTTACACAATGAAATAATGCAATATAGTAAGGAGATGGAAAGTTTCATCCCCTCTTGCTTTGCTTTGTTACATAAATTCTATTTCCTCATTTTCCGATAGTTTCTTTGTCAGACACATTCCTGTGTCTACCTGGGATGCTAGCAATAGAGTGAAAGGTAAAGCATGAATATCTCCTAGGAGTGGTACTCAATACATAGGCACTAAAAATAGCCTGGTATCTTATCTGAGCCTCCTCCCTCTCATTTAGAGATCTATCCAGAAAATCTACAGCCTAGATAGATGCCAGGCTTAGCTCTACCTCTGTCTGCATGGAGGTCCTGGGCCTCTCTGCCTCTTCCGTGTGGTCCTCTATCACTCTCACGCATATCCTCTGGCCAGAAGGAATTAACTGCAGGAGCGAAGGCCATGTGCAGCCTCGGTCAGCGAGAATGTCCTGCCCCCTCCCTATACTTCCCAAGGAAGACACAGGCGAGTGGACTTCTCGTAGAACCCTCAAGGGGTATTCTGGTTTAATAAGGGAAAGGGAAAATACACTTATACCAGCAGTGACGCCTGAAGGAGAGGGACTGGCCAGGTGCCAACAATAGGCTAATGAGCGCGTCCATCACGTTGATGTCACAGAACTTCCCACAGAGGCGGAGACCTCTTGGCTCCGCCTCTGGCTCAACCAGCGCTGCCATCACGACACATGTGCTCGCCACCAAGAGGCTGGGGCTGGTTCGGCTTCTCTTCCGGTTTAGAAACCAGAAGGAGGTGGGAGTGGCTAGAGCCACCCCAGGTCTTAAAGGCATAGCCATCCCCTACAGATAGATATAACAGCTCAAAAACCTTCCATTGCTCCAGCAAACAGTGCATTTTGATCTGTGAGTGCCACCTTCTTTTTATTAAAAAAAAAAAAATTATAGGCTTATTTTCCTCCTGACAGTTTCATTGCATTTGTTGGGTTGTAAAGCATGTTAAGCTCAGCAATAAAATGACTGCAATCTGTACAAGTAATAGCAGTCATGTCTCATAAACAAGATAAGTCGTGCCTTGCCAATATTGTTGCACTTCATAAATATCAACTCAAGTCTGTTTTGTGTTTTCTAGATCAGTAACATAGTTTTATTTTAATTAAACACAACATATAAAATATTCATTTATGAAACAAACATCATTGTTTTTAAAAGATTATATTAAATTAAATTATACTGCTCTTGCCATAAAGTCATGCACAAAAGAACTGCTCTGAATTTTAAGTGGATTGATACAGTTCAAGTGCCCATCAATAAAAACTATATTAGGAACACAGTAATGCTTCCATGAATAAATGAGCTATTTGTGTTCCCTGATAATGTAAATGCTTATATGAACTCATTCCAATTTCCAAACACTAGGCATTTCAGCTGGGTAGTAATTAAGAAACTATAATACCTAAGGAGGAAAGGTGGGCACTGCCAGAGCCATTCATATAGCAGATTGGAAGCAGTTTGCCTTATCAGTGATATAACTCCTAGTCACATTTGATCAGGTCAGGTCGAAATGACTTGGATAAACCAAATGAAGAGCCCTTGTGAGTGATTTTTAGACAAACTTTGCTATGTGTGTTATAAAGTGTACACAACCAGAAATGAAGAGATCCTGTTCTGAGTTCTGCTGCTAACAGCTACAGTCATCCAGTGCCCCTATAATCAGATGACCCACACTGAATTAACCTCTAACTGCAGATTCCCTGTCTTCCAAACACAAGTCATCCTATGACCTTGTAAGGTATGATCTATACAGACCAGTGAACATTTTAAGAAACAGTATGAAATTCTAGATGCAAAAATCTGTAAAAGTGAAATTTTACTTTAAATGAAAAAAAGCACAGTAGGTACAGGGAGACCTGATACCTTTTTAGGCAAATTAGAAGCAATCCATGTGAAAGTATGCTTTCAGTATGCAATCTCACTTCTCTACCCTTGAAATACCCTTAGAAGTAAACAAATCTTCCTCCTTGAAACTAAGGCAAATGAGATCAGGGAATCAGCAACTACTTTAACCTTACTTTAACATTGTCTCCAAAATACCAGAAACCCTAATCCACATTCTACTTTTAGGATTCTCCTAGTTGCTGCACAAAACATAAATTCACTCACTGGTTTTCATTGGTTTCTTCTCAAAATACATTAATATAGTCTACTCAACACAATGTTTTCATCTAAAAACATTCAAAATTTCTTCAGATTCTTTTCCATTATACTAAGCATTGTCTCCCAGTGAGAAGAAAGGAAAGGTGTGGGTTTTCTTGTTATATGCTATTCTAGAACAGGAGTCTTTACTGTCATGTAGATTGTCTTAAAACCTAGTCAATCATTTATCCATAAAAGGGAATCATTTGTTAGATATTTTATTTGGATATCATCTTTGTAAGCTTTCAGGTTCAGTTCAACTTCTCAATTTTATGAAGGCCCAAACCATAAATATAATCCTGTCAAGTAATTAAAAACTAAAAATTTGTAAAGGAAACAACAAAATTTCTTCTTACTCTGCTGTAATGAACTGAGAGCATTTCTAGTGCTAAATAACTAATTCCTTTAGAGTGTATCTCCATGGGCTGAGATGTGCTCAGTGGCAAAGCTCTTGCCTAGCAAGTACAACTTCCTGGGTTCAATCCCTTGTACTAAAAAAAAAAAAAAAAAAAGACAAAAAAAGGAGTATATATCCTGTGCATGTGTGTGTGTGCGTGTGTGTGTGTGTGTGTGTGTGTGTGTGTGTGTGTGTGTGTGTGTGTGTACTGGTCCTGGAGCTTGAGCTCAGAGCCTACATGCTGTCCCTAAGCTTGTTTTTTTCAAGGCTAGCACTCTACCAGGTAAGCCACCACTCTCCTTTCAGCATTTTTGTTGGTTAACTGGAGCTAAAGAGTCTAACCTCCCTGCCTGAGCTGGATTTGAACCAACTGTGATCCTCAGATCTCAACCTTCTGCATAGCTAGGATTACAGATGTGAGTCACTGGCACCCAGCCTGAGTAAATCCCTTTGAAAAGAGCTGTTTCAAACATTCTACCTAAACCCTGGTATATATCCCATTTACACTTAAAACAGTGAAGTTACACTTCATATGAAAAGGAGTAACTTTCCAACATCTAATTATCACCTTGAGTTAACACATTTTAGGGGAAAAGTTCTCAAGACCTAGAGAAGAAAGAAAAATAAAAAGATCAAGATTTTCCCTTAAGGGCTGGGGATATAGCCTAGTGGCAAGAGTGCCTGCCTCACATACACGAGGCCCTAGGTTCGATTCCCCAGCACCACATATACAGAAAACGGCCAGAAGCGGCGCTGTGGCTCAAGTGGCAGAGTGCTAGCCTTGAGCGGGAAGAAGCCAGGGACAGTGCTCAGGCCCTGAGTCCAAGGCCCAGGACTGGCCAAAAAAAAAAAAAAAAGATTTTCCCTTAAACCATCCCAAGTTTAGTATCTCTTTTTAAATGGCATTTAAACATACATGAAGAGTAAATTAACATACTTAAAAATAATCTATGCCTAATATGCTCCTTATTTTAGATTGCATGAGGCAGATGTGTTTGGAAAATTACAGATTATTATAGTTCTGCAATAACTGTCCTTCAGCTCAGATGTCAGTTGTTTTGGTATGGAAAAGCATAAGTGAGCCGCCGGTAAATTACTGATATTCCTAAATATTTCTGAGCATATAATACATAAAAATGACACATAAAAGAACAGAATAAGCAAAGAGGAGAAAAGACAGCATAGAAGAAAACCACATGACAGAGGTGGATGTATAGTAATGAAAAATAAATTGGCCAGTTCTTAGTGACACAGCATTTGACCTCAAATATACGACAAAGCTTTAGTAAACAAAGCTTCATGACACTAGGATAAAAATAGATGGAAAGACAAAAGAAGAATGTTTGAGTGCCCAGAAAAAACTGATTTTTGACAAAAGTTCCAAAAATGTACATCAAAGAAAGGACATTATCTTCAATAAATACTTTTAGGAAAACTGGACATTCACATTTAGAAGACTGAAATTTAATCTCTAATGTTATCCTATATTAAAGTCAAAATAAAATCACATGCATAAGTTTATGAACTAAGGCTATCAAGCTATTAAAAGAATAAATATATAAAACACTTTAAGGTATCAATATAAACAATTATGTTGTGAGTGGGATCGGTTTGAACTCAAAGGATCATATTAACTAATCAGGTACTCTACCAGTTAAACCATGGTTCCAGCCTTAATACACTTTTCATATAAAATATTTTGCTATTCCCCCAGGGAAATCATTGCATCATGACCCTCAAAACTATGCCCCTCGAACAGCTAGGCTTACAGGTACATGCTACCATACCCAGATTATTTGTTTGTATGACTCTCAATAACTTTTTGCCTGGGCTGGACTTGAAATGCAATCTGTTGTTCTCTGCCTTCCAAGTAGCTGGTCTCAGAAGTGTGAGCCATTGAAATCAACTAAGGAATTTGGAGATTCTTCAGCAAATTGTGCCACTTCTGGGTACACACCTAAAAGAAGTATGTCTTTATGTCTAAGAGAAACCTGCATACTCTCGATTTTGGTTGCACAATAGCAAACACAAGAATAAACTTATATGCCTCCCAAAAGATTAATTGATAAAGTAAATGTAGTATATCTATAGGATGGAAAATTATTCGTTCATAAAAACAAATGACATCCTATTATTTTCAGCAAAATAAAAGGAACTGGAGGACGCTATGCTATGTTAAGTGAAGTAAGTCAGACATAGACAATTGTATTAATTCTTTGTTGGTTTGTTTTTTGCCAGTCCTGGGGCTTGAACTCAGGACCTGAGCACTATCCCTGGCTTCTTTTTGCTCAAGGCTAGCACTCTACCAATTGAGCCACAGGACCACTTCCAGCTTTTTTATGTATGTGGTGCTGAGGAATTGAATCCAGGGCTTCATGCATGCGAAGCAAGCACTCTACCACTAGGCCATATTCCCAGCCCTGACAATTGTATGATTTGACACACACACACACACACACACACACACACGTATTTAAATCTTTAGCAGTGGTCACTGTGGGCTTCAGAGGGTAGGTAAAGGGATGAATGGGATGGCACATAGATACATAATGAACAGCTGTAAAACTATCACAAAGAATGAAATTGTATAATTTTCAGGAGAATGAAAGGACCTGGAGACTGTTGGGTTAAACAAAATAATCTGGACTTAGAAATACAAATGCCATGTGTGTCCTCTTCTACATGGACTTTAGATTGTTTTTAAGTGAAGAAAAGAGGTATGAGGGGCTATTCGTAAGGATGGCAGTGGTGAGGAAATGGCCACGAGACAGAAATGGATGAACATGATCAAAGAGACTTATACACATGCCTGAAAATATTAGAAGTTACATTATTGTGTAATTAAGTAGTCTAATAAAATAATGAGGAAATAAATGTTCATTGAAAAGCAGAAGTCACTGGTGACTGAAACATCCATAATGGTTATAAATATTTAAACTTTTCATATTCCCATGTTAAATTATTTTCTCCCTAATAGTTATGCTATTATTCTCTCCACCACATCACCACCATCCTCTATTAACACACACACTAAACTCCTAGCAAAATTCTGAAGATCTACAAACATCTTGGATGAGTATTTATTGAGTAAAATCAAAGAAAAGGTTCAATATTTCATGACTTAATGGAAATTGTCACATAAAAAAAAGAGCAGCCAGTGAAAGTAGGAAGTGAGTGAGGCTGAAATTTTACCAAGAAATGAAACTGGAAATAGATTTTACTGGAAGCCTATATTCAACTGAGAGTTTAAAATTCTTAAGACTGGCACTTTACCTAATTCTTAGAGAGTTGGGAATCTGTTTTTCTCAATTATGACTGCATTAGCATTCAGCATTTACATTCTCTTCTAATGGTGTATGGAAAGGACTGTCCTCCAAACAATGGTTGCAGGTCTTTGTTCTCTGAAAAAAGGTCAAATGTAATGACTTATTACTAGCACATATAATGTTCCAGATGTGGCATGTGATTCTGAAAGTTTGATCATAGTGGAATCTGTCAACATACTAGATGGAAGCCACTGTGGAAGCATTGGATACCTCTAGCTGACAGCCCCAATTTAGGATTTGGCTGTCAGCATCATAATTCAGCATCAACCACAAACTATGGGCTCATGGAAGTCTTCAAATAATCAGCCAGCAGATTCTGAGTCCAGTTGGGGGTCAAGAAAAGGCAGAATGACAGATGGCGGCTCCCTTGTGTCATGTTCATGTTTCTGACCCATAAAATCAATAGATATGATAGATGGTTTACACTGTAAGTTTTGGGGCAATGTTTTGTCCAACCATAGACCCTCAACATATGGGTAGCATTACTCTTCCTTCTCTTCTACTGATCAATGCTTCTGACTAGCTCCTCTCCATTCCAGAGATACAAAATAGCATGAATTTGCAGAATGAATTTGTTAGGTTGAGTGTTGAAAAGAGTGAGCAATGACTCTTGTGACACAAAATGAGACCTTAGAAATAATGCAAGTATTACAGAGTGACCAGGAAAAACCTAACTGTTAGCATTTCCCCCCACCTTAGGTCCTCAGCTCCTCCCATTAGCCCCCAGATCCACCCAGACCTAAACTTCCTGCCCTAGAACTATAATGGGCCACGCTTACTCACATTAAGACCTACCTGCTTCCGCTTTAGCCCCAGAGAAGCTGCTACCTGGATAAGGTGCAGACACCATGTTGCTCCCTCTCCCATGGGAGATATGGCCCCACTCACAAACCTCCTTATGAACCTTCTTCTCCTGTCTGTGACTATCTCCGCATGGTTCCTGGGAGGTCTGGGATTTATCCTTTCATTTGTGCCGAAGGTGACAAGCAATGAGCACCTAGACCATCAGGACAAGGTATTCCTGACAACGAGGAACCATGGACAGAAATAAGAGGAGATGAAGTCACATCCTAAATGGAGTCATTTTAAACTTGCCCTTTCAAAATTAATCAGAGATGGGAGATTAAGAGGAATAGTTGCTTGCCCACCTAATGTCCATACCTATCCATGTTCCAACTGGACAGTATCAAGAGGAACAATGTCCATACCTGTCCACTTTCAGTCTGGACAGTAACTTGCATTCTTGCCTTTGTTACTTGCTATTTGTATATATATTAGCCTCAGACTGGTTGCTCCCAACCAGTCCATTACCCATCTGCTCCCCCCCCCAATACTCCCTTCCTGCCCCTAGTCCAGTTATTCCTACTTCCTTGTAATAGGCTACAATTGGGTTTATGCTCCATATGAAACTTTTCTGGCTAGTGGCCAGGGTGTGTCTCCCATGTCGTTCATGTTAACTGGTCCTGTGAACTTATCAGCCTTTTGCCTAACCTTTTCAAAAGTCTTTTTTAACAGGTTAACATCCCTCACCCAGGATGCCACCTGGGAATTTGCAGTTCAAGGCCATCCTGTTACTACAGGCAACTGGAGGCTTCACTGACACTGCTCTGTCACAGATCTGGATCCTGAAGACCCCAGCCCCAGTGATTTCTAGATGTGCCCAAGCTGCAGGAGGTAGCCAGAAGAGACCATGACACCCATTGGTTCATGGAAATGAAGGAGATCTTTACCAACCAAACTGTCAAGCAAATACTTCTTGGATGGTACTTGGCCAAATGACAAATCTGGAAGCTCCTGCCAGCTGCCCTTGGTTGCTCTGTGGTACAGAAGAGCTCAAACATCTGTTGGAGAATCTCAACCAAAAGATATTTATGCAAGGATCAAGGTGACTCTGAGCAAAATGTGGAATGACCACCCAGGCTAGAGCCAGAAGAGGGAGACACAAGCCCACTACAGAGGAGTCAACATCACTGTGAAGGTCCTGGGATCCTTGCCTGAGTGTAGTACTTGATTGTAAAGCTAGCTTTGCAGTATGACTAGCTTCATTTTGAATCTATCCTCTCCCCGAGTTCATGGCTACAAGAGCCAAGGGGGAAGAAAATTTCTTTTTAATTTAAGGGATTCTTAGGAGCAAAAGCACTGACTTAAATAAGTTCCTTCTTATTGGTCTCCACAGTTACTCTCTAATATGCAGAAAATGCATTGGAGTAAAGTGAGACTATTTGGGGGTTATCTGAAAAGACTGAATGATTCCTAATGGACTGGTATTTTTATTTGCAAATTATTTTAAAAGACAAGCAGAGAAAATAAGAGTGAAAGAAAAGCAGTGTTTGCAGTTTAGTTGTGCTATGTTTGTAGATATAAAACATGTACATGATTAGAGATGGGAAATATGGCAAGTAGAATTGAGTCTGGTATACTATCTTTTGGTTACATGTGCAAGATCAAGCTTCCTCAGCACATCATCACTTAATCATCCAGGATGCTAATCATGTGTGCTTGACAAAGGAAGGAATTGCAAATAGGTTTTTTTAAAAAGGCATCCATTAAGGAATGCACTTGCCTCAGTATATGTGCAATAGCATGGAGCAAGATCATAAAATAAACTCCAAGCACTCACCACTGATATTAAAATGAGTTACAGTCCACTTACCAATACAAAAGTTTATTATTATTGCTTATTCCCACAGTCACACAAGCTAGATCAAATAATAACATTGAAAATACACCGTGTAAAAGACCAAAGAGAGAGATGAATGACTCCATGGGATAACAGCAAATGATAAAATATGTTGGACTTAAATTGTTTTTCCTTCACTAAATTAATGAATCGTCACCAGTGAATAAAAACAGCTTTTCCATTTCTAAAGCGTACAATCATGGCTGAATAGTTAAAAATAATAAACCTATAGTATCACTTGGAATTTTGTAGTGTCAGCTTAAATCACACTGATTGTAAAGTTTATCAGAGCCCAGCACAACAGATACCCTAATAAATAAAATTAACATCTGGGAATTCTGTTATTTCTTAAAAATTACAAAGCATTTTCACATAGCACATCTCTATAGATCATCCTAACAACCTTGTGATGTTGTAAAATAAAATAGAGCCATTACACTGCAGCTATGTAAGGTTTATGTTCACAGTTCAGTAGAAAAATACACTATCATTGGGTAGAAATATCTTGGGATTCGCAGGTTTATGATTATTTTTGGTAATTGATAACTACAACATGTAGGTTAATATATCCAAAACTTTGCTAAAGTTAGTGGTGAAATTGAATGGACTGGATTAGAGAATAAATAAACCGAACAGGATTCACATATTGAAGTTTTCACAAATTCAGATAGAGTTTGTCTCCCATAATGAGGTTGTCAATATTCCATCCCCTGAATCTTTTCAAACTCACAGAGGATGGAAACAAATTACATGTACGAATGAATGGACAGGATCATACTTGCTGTAATTATAATTTAACACTTGGTAGAGTATACTTGGTAACTCACAGAGAATGAGATAGATGCAATATAACCGCATTTTAGCTGTGATGTATATAGTTTAATCTTAAAATGCAAAATAAATCCAAGAAACTTGATTTAATGCATAGCTAGACCTTGGGTTCTAATATTCTATTATTTTTATCCTTATTAGTTCTTAATGCATACTTGAACTGAGAAGCAGATGGGAAGTTTTTCCTACTCGAAGTCCTTTGAGTGTCTCCTACCGATCCCTTACAGCCATTAATAATGTTTCTTAGAAGATTAATTGTCTCCATCTCCACTAATTTTTCATTCAGAGTCGTATTTTGTTAATTCTTATTTTATTTCTCTTAACTATCTGATGATGCTCAGTATTTGACTGACGTTTTCTTTCTCTCTCATTCATTGTCTTCTCTCTCCCTCCTTCTTTCTATTTGTCTCTTCTTGCTCTTTTTTTCTCTTTGTCTTTGGCAGTTTCAGGTCTTAAAAAAAAAGCTGACAGAAGTCAACAATGGCATCATGTTTACAGTATTTACCTCACAGAACTAATTTATTAAAAGTATGCAACGAATGCAAATTAGATTTGACATAATTCTATTACTGACTCATCTCTGACCATCATTCTCTTAGGTAAAGTGCTTTTATTTATTTTATCTAAATTAAAATTCAGGGGCTGGGGATATGGTCTAGTGGCAAAGAGTGCTTGCCTCATATACATGAAGCCCTGGGTTCAATTCCCCAGCACCACATATACAGAAAAATGGCCAGAAGTGGTGTTGTGGCTCGAGTGGCAGAGTACTAGCCTTGAGCAAAAAGAAGCCAGGAACAGTGCTCAAGCCCTGAGTCTAAGCCCCAGGAATGGCAAAATAAATCAATTAATTAATTAAAATTCATTGATAAATATGACTTGAATTGAGCAAAGGTTAAATAAAATGGAGTTGTTTCCACCAATGTAGCAAAAACAAATAAATACTGTGTTCAAAGAATACTAGTTAGAAAGAAAAGCATCACTTGTCTCTGGGCTCTCTCATGTGTGAATGAGACTTGACATTGATGGAACAAAATATATTTAACTTAGTGTAATGCTATATGATAACAAGTGCTCCTAGCTCTCTGTTATTACAATAAATAAAAAAAAACATTATGAAGCATTTTATCTTGGGTTAGACACTGTTCATTTTTCTAGGAGAGCCTCAGACAGAGCCTTCTCATTAATGACTTGTTAGTCTAACATGGAATAGAGATGTTACCAAACACCATCAGTCTATAAGTGGCAAACTACCAATAATAGGTTCAGAACACAGAAGGTAGACTCAAGAATGCCTGCCAGCTCTGATGGAGTGAAGATGACAATCTTCACTGAGGAATAGCTTTGAATCAGTCTAGAAGAAACACTTAAGAATCATAGGCAAAGCCTAAATAACAGAATTTAGATGCAGTTGTAAATAATAGAAAAAAATCACTTTTTAAGTCAGTAACTTTTTTATTTTAAATATAATGCTAGTATTACTATTGTTGTTGCTACAAGAATCTAAAGCAAAACTCATCATTCAAATATTTTCTAAGCATGATTCTCCCTCACACACAATTGCCTGTCAGTGTGTGTGAGTGTGAGTAGATGTGCTTTGCAATGGATTTTAAAATATCAAAACATAAGAACCAAAGAAATGTACCCCAGTAGTCCAAATTCAAACTAATTATTTTGCATTTAAAATTTAAACATTTACCCATTGAGATACATGAAATTCCAATTGCAGAAAAAAAAATAAAAAGCAAAAAAATTTTGGGTTTCTTTTTCTAGAAATAAGTTTGGAATAGGTATATCAACTTCAAAAATATTAAATGACATTTTCCAATATGAATCTTTTAACCAATATTCATTTTGAATGATCTGTTAACATGAAACTGGTAGCAGTGAATATTATCATATAAAAAGGTAAATAAAAGACTTTTAAAACAATATAATGTTTGCTAATGGGTGGATTTTGTGTCAGCTCTTACTGAAAGACAATCTATTACACAGTAGGTGTGGAGTTATGCTAGTAAAATACACTACTGAAACCACTTAAGTGCCTTGAAAACATTTGTGTTTTAAGAGACCTGAATGTGACTAAATTTATAAATGTCCTCATGACTCCCTGTGTGACAGCTACCAAAGGACTAAGTGAACCATCTTTATCAGAACACACTAACTAGGTATCCATTGTGTTTATGAATAGGAAAGCAAATTAGAGAAGGCAAAAGAATCATAATTACGAGAGAAATAATCATTAACCATTTAGATATTTAGTGGCTCCTTTAGAGGTAATACTTTTCAGGTCACTGGAGTTATTAATTACTTACTGATGTTCCATTTACATATTTGTTCTTCTTTTAAAAATCCTTTCCCCTTGAGTGTTTCATTGAAGATAAAGCATTTCCATTGCTGTGATTACAGGTTCACTAATCTTTTGCTACATGATGTCTAGCCATCTGTTAATGTCATCCAGTGGGTTTTGTGTATACATGTTGTAATCTTCTCACTCACAGGTGCTTGCTTTGGTCACTTTCATTCTTCTCTGTCTGTACTTCACGTTTCTAATATACAGAATTTAGTTACAATAGCAGCTTAGTTGAATTAACTGTTTATTCTGATATCTGTGTCAATTCTGGTTTCATTATGATGTACTGATTTTCTGTTTACATTTTCCTAGCTTTGTATGCCTGGTATATTTATAATCAGGCACTAGTATTTTGACCTAAAAGGCAAGCATTTCGAACCTTGTTTTGAGACACAGTAAAGTTATTTTGATTCATTTGGATCTTATTTTTAAGATGTGTCTGGGCAGTAGCAGGCCAATGTTTTTTCCAGGGTTAATTACTTTCAATAAAACTTAACAGTTAAGACTTTTCTTTGAGGTGTGCTTACCCAAGGCCTATAAATTATTAAGTTTTTGAATTCTACTGGTTTTAGCAGCCATCCTTATTGGCTAGGGCATGCTTGAGATGTTGTTGTCTCTTGTTTATTCTGGTGGTTCTTTCCCTGGCATTAGCATTTCCTCACAATCATACATGGATATAACACTGTGCTAAGTAAGTATGAGATGCACTCGAAAAAATTTTAATATGAACTAGGAAATCAGTAGATGACTACACAAAAATTTGGAAACTTCAGAAATGTTAGCATAGTGGTAATTAGCTGGGTGGCAGTGGCTCACACCTGTAATGCTGGCTACTCAGGAGTCTGAGATCTGAAAATTGAATTTGAAAGTCAGCCTAGGTAGGAAAAGTCTGATGAGACTGTTATCTCCCATTAACCACCAAAACCCAGAAGCAGAGTTGCAGCTTAAGAAGTAGAGTGCTAGCTTTGAGCCAAAATGCTCAGGGACAATATACAGGCTTGAGTTCCAGCCTCCATGATTGGAATAAAGCAAACAAACAAAAAATAGTGGTTACGCATAATTTTAAGTGCAAAAGCCCTTTAGACACAACTGAAGTTACAACAACATGATATTTGAATTTAGATAGTATATATCTTCTCCATGGGAAAAAGTCAATCTTCAAATTTTAGTGAATTCTGGCCTTATGTCATGTGTGCATTCTGACTACTTTGTTGTATTCTTCCATTGTAACAAACTCTGTCACTATAACTTAAGATGATATTTCCACCATTAGCTCTATTTTCTTCAGTGTTGAGGATCAAATTAAGGGTATTCTGCATACTAGACAAGTGCTCAAGCACTAAGCTACATCTCCACATAACTTTTCTGACACTTCAGTTTGCTAGAGCTTCTCCTTGCTCTATAGAAGAATTGAGAAAATCTCAACTGCTCCTTTATGTTAGGACACTGTTCTACCACTCACAAGGAACTCTACATGTTCCCCCAAACTCAGAGTATTCTTGATCCATATGCCCAGTTACTTTTTAATTTATCTTCATCTTTTAAAACATTCCCTGAAAAATAGAAATGTAGGGACACATACCAATCATAGAAAATGATATAATTTTCTGAGTTCTTTCTCTCCTCTGAAGTCCTAGGTGCAAAGTCCCTTCATCTTTTATCTGTTTCTAAAATTTTCCATTCATCTCAACACAAGAAAACCAACTATGTCTCCATTAGTATAGAATTATGAAAGGGGAGTAGAGAAGATTCATGGAAAGGGCAGCAAGTACAAAAATGATGGAGATGGTCATGGGAAAAATGAAAAAAATGTCAAAGGTTGAAGAAGGGATGGAGAACAGCAAGAAGAAAAGAGATTGGAGAAGAGAGATACATGCATTAATATAGGAACAACTAGAACAAAATTTCAATGTGTGTGTGTGTGCATGTGTAAGAGACAATACAAAAAGGTGGCTAGTATAAATTTCCAGAAGAACCTGAAAAATTGTCAAAAGCTTCTTCTTCACCATAGACCATGTGACAATCCCTTCTCAGATGTGAGGAGAAAATTGGGTTAATGTGCTGTGAAATTGACTTGAAAAAATTTCAAAAGACTTTCAAGAATCATTTACCAAAATAAAAATCTTAATATATTACGAAGATGGGCAAAGCTGTAGGAGGTTTGCAAAAGTCTTACTATAATATTATTTGTATGCAAAATATGCAGATTTTCTGTTCACTTTTGAAATTTATGGAGTTATGAAGTCGGAGTCATTTAAACTTTTTTTCAGTTTAAGCAAACTTTTGTTTATAATCCTACAGCTATGTAGGTAGAAATATGACACCTGGTACTTAATGCATGTGTGAAATTTTAGGCAAAGGTCTAGTCAAAGGTATAGGCAAAGGTCTGCCAATGAATGGTTTTATATCACTAACATACTACCATATAGCAATGGATATATGTGTTTACTTAAGTATAAAGGATATATAACAAAAGGAGATTCCTGGAGATCTTCAACATACCCAGAAGAGCATGAAGAACCAGCACAATGTTGTGTCATAAGTTGACATAGAGGTCAAGGATTGTTACTCAGATGGATGGCTGCAGGAAGGTGTGACTCCCACATTCGGTCTTTTTTTTTTTTCTTTTTCAAAATTTTATTATCAAACTGATGTACAGAGAGGTTACAGTATCATACGTTAGGCTTTGGATACATTTCTAGTACTGTTTGTTACCTTGTCCCTCATACCCCCCTCCCCCACCCCCTTTCCCTTTCCCCCCCTGAGGTGTTCAGTTCACTTTCACCAAACATTTTTGCAAGTATTGCTTTTGTAGTTGTTTGTCTTTTTTTTACCCTGTGTCTCTCAAATTTGGTATTCCCTTTCAATTTCCTACTTCTAATACCAGTATACACGGTTTCCAATATACTCAGATAAGATTACAGAGATAGTGTAGGTACAACCACAGGAAGGTGATACAAGGACATCATCAATATTAGAAGCTACAGATACACATGGGATGTTGAAAGTAGTTACAAGTGTGATATAACAATCATTTCCATAACATGGAGCTCATTTCACTTAGCATCATCTTATGTGTTCATAAGGGTACAGCTATTGGGCTCTTGTGATGCCCTGCTATAACTTGCCTAAACCTGTACTAATTATTCCCAATAAGGGAGACCATAGAGTCCATGTTTCTTTGGGTCTGGCTCACTTCACTTAGTATAATTTTTTCCAAGTCCTTCCATTTCCTTACAAATGGGGCAGTGTCATTCTTTCTGATAGAGGCATAAAATTCCGTTGTGTATATGTACCACATTTTCCTGATCCATTCGTCTACTGAGGGGCATCTGGGATGGTTCCAGATTCTAGCTATGACAAATTGTGCTGCGATGAACATTGTTGTGCTGGTGGCATTACTGTGATTTTGTTTGTGTTCTTTTGGATAGATACCCAAAAGTGGGGCTGCTGGGTCATGGGAGAGTTCTATATTTAGCCTTCTGAGGAATCTCCATACTGCTTGCCAGAGTGGCTGAACCAGTTTACATTCCCACCAACAATGAAGTAGGGTTCCCTTTTGGCCACATCCCCTCCAACAATTGTTGTTGTTAGTTTTCTTGATATAGGACAGTCTTACTGGGGTGAGATGGAATCTCAATGTTGTTTTGATTTGCATTTCTTTTATGGCCAGTGATGTAGAGCACTTTATCATATGTCTCTTGGCCATTCTCATTTCCTCATCAGAGAAGTCTCTTTGTAAGTCTTTAGCCCACTTGATGAGGGGGCTATTGGTTCTTTGCGGTTTTGTTTTGGAAGAAGGTAATTTTTTTAGTTCTGCATATATTTTAGAGATGAGGCCTTTGTCCATTGAATGGCAGGTAAAGATCTCCCAGTCTGTGGGCTTTCTGTTTATCTTACGAGCTATGTCCTTTGCCATGCAGAAGCTCTGCAGTTTGATGCAGTCCCATTAGTCCAACCTTTCTTTGATTTGTATCCTTTCTGGGTCATTGTTAAGGAAGTTCTGTCTTGCGCCAAGGAGCCCAAGTGTTTCTCCTACTCCTTCCTTTAGTGTTTTCAGGGTGTCTGTTTTGATTTCGAGGTCTTTAATCCATTTGGAATTGATTTTGGTGCAGGGTGATATATAAGGATCTAGTTTCAGTTTGTTTCATGTGTTGACCCAGTTTTGCCAGCACCATTTGTTAAAGAGGCTATCTTTCTTCCAAACTATTGTTTTAGCTCCTTTATCAAAGATTAAGTAGGCGTAGTTCTGTGGGTTCATTTCTGGGTCTTCAATTCTGTTCCATTGGTCTTCAGGCCTGCTCCAGTGCCAATACCAAGCTGTTTTTATTACTATAGCTTTATAATACAGCTTGAAGTTGGGTATTTTAATTCCTCCAGCACTGTTCTTTCTGCTTAGGATTGTTTTTGCTATTCTAGGTCTTTTATTGTTCCATATGAATTTCTGGATTGCCACATTCGGTCTTTAAGGCTCATTTGGAATCATGATATAAATAGTCTTATTAGAACTTAATAGAAAACATATTGGTGATATATTCTCAATAAAAAGTTTTTTTTGTTTTGTTTTGTTTTTTTTGGCCAGTCCTGGGGCGTGGACTCAGGGCCTGAGCACTGTCCCTGGCTTCTTTTTTGCTCAAAGCTAGCACTCTGCCACTTGAGCCACAGCGCCACTTCTGGCCGTTTTCTGTATATGTGGTGCTGGGGAATCGAACCCAGGGCCTCATGTGTATGAGGCAGGCACTCTTGCCACTAGGCCATATCCCCAGCCCTCAATAAAAAGTTTTAACAATCATTTAGCTTATTGTTATATTCACAGTAATTCAAGAAATATTTGAGATCTATTTAGTTATATTAATTTACCACTATTAAAAAATAACAATAATTGAACTGCTGAGTGAATCTAAGCTTATGTCTTTGATCATTTCCCTAATACAAATGCATATGGCTCAGGTACTTTAACTTGAAGATTATAAGCATTATCTTGTGAATACATATTTCCAATTGCTGTCTCTTGATGCAGGTTAATTTAAAATCAATTATAATTCTTGATCTGCTGATAAGGTATAAATAAAGCAAAATAATTTATCACTAATGTTCAGTTGAAGTGGAAGTATCCTGCATCCAAACAACCTAATTAATGACATAATAATTTCTGTTTGAAATACTTATTCCATACTGCATTGAACAGGATTAGATATTATCTGTTTAGTGTATGTGTAGAAAAGTTTTCTGTAACTTTGAGTGCATATTTGACACATATCTTACTGAGTAAAAGTGAGCTCAATGCAGAACTTTCACATTATGATTTCTCAGTTGTTAAACCTATGATTAAAGCTACTTGAATAGCATTCTAGCCAGGAAAAGAAAAAAAAATAGGATCATGGTAAGAATGCATAGTGTTTCTTTGTAACCTATGGTGCCGTAATAACCAAAGATAAATCCAAATGTCCAAATAACTTAATATATTACCTGCTACTTAGTGGCTGCTCAATTAAATGTAAATAAAGCAAAAGTTGGTTCAGGAGGAAATAAATTATACTAACATTGTTTTCTCTCCTATGGGTGTAAAACTGTTTTGCAAAGTAGAATAATAGTCAATAGTACATTTTTTTCAGAATTTTAATGAATTTACAAGTAAACATTCTCAATCTGAATTAGAGTGTATGTTGGTTTCTCTGACTCTAAAGGTAATATTTCATGTTCCAAAATGAACCTTCATAAGCCCTTTTATTCTCCAAAGGAATCAAGTGTTCTTCAGATGTAAAATGAAACACCATGGTTTATTTTGAATGCATGGTGATTGAATAAATGTGCATTCCCAATAATACCCATAATTTTATCTCTCTTACTACTAATATTCATCCAACATGAGCATATTTTATGCTGGTCAAAACCAACACCTCTATTAAACTGTAGTTTGCTCCAGTCAATATTTTTCTCATTCAAACATTTACTTTCAGCAATCCTAAAACTCTAGAGATCTAAATATAGGCAACCTCAAGTTGAAAAAATTCACAGCTAAAACTAACATATACTCTCTGCCAATCTGTGCACCAGCTGTGGATTAAAATGTGCTGAAAAGCAGAACATTTTGTCTCTGCAATGATCAAGTAGTCTCTTGCAACATATACAACTCTTCATTTAACAAGAGGAGGTAGAGGATGACAGGGGGAAAACAACTTCAGTAATTTTGAGGTGTCCATAAGGTGCTGAAATTCACTTTTTTAGTATAATCTGGTATTTAAACAAAAAAATGAGATTATTAAATAGAGACAGAAAGAATCATGATCACCGAATCAGATCCTTGGAAGGAGAGTAACTTTTTGACTTTGCAAATTACTTTCAGATTTGCTTACTGTTTATTTTCTAGAAAACATTTCAGTATACTTGTTCAAATGAGTTCATATCTGTGGAGACCTATAAATTACATATAATTGTATGGTATTGGAAGAAAATGACAGATTTGTTGCAGGGGCAAGTATTAGCCAAAGATATCCTTTAATTAAAACATGTCATTGCCTTTTGGTATTAGCATCATACACAGGAATATATAAATTAATTTAATGTTAATGACATTAAATGGCTCAAACTTGTTCTATAGATGATTATTTTTTATTCATTCATTTTAAATGGCCTCAAAAACTGAACAGGGATTATGTAGCACATAAGATTTACTTTTTTTTCGTTCACATTTATATTTTTATTATACTTCTGATAGTGTATAAATGTGTAAATGAATGAACCAGGTTCTAAGCCACAATCTAAAATATTAACTTACAAACATGTTAAATACTTAGAAAACAATTCTGAAGACTAAAGGTAATATATATGTATACTGATATCCATTCTTGAAAAGAAAAACAATGCTATGGCTTCGCTATCTGCTGATGTTACTGAATTTAACACATATGTAGCCTTACTTCAATGCTATATTATTAATCCTGTCATGAAAGAAATGCTTGAAAAATACAGAATTCTTTCTTATACAAAAACATAAAACAGGTACATAACTAAACTGGGTTGAAATTTTATTCATTTTTAAACATACTTGATATTTCTGGCTTTATGGCATTGGGTTGCCATTTCTAAAATTTAAGTCACAAGAACACCCACAAAAAGAAGTATAAGTACAGCACTGGTGGCTCATGCCCATAATCATAGTTACTCAGGAGGCTGAGATCTGAGGACTGCCATTTGAAGCCATCCTGGGCAGGAAAGTCCATGAGACTCTTAACTCCAATAAATAATAAACCACTCAGAAAAACCTGGAAGTGGTGCTGTGGCACTGTGGCTCAAGTGGTAAGAGTACTAGCCTTGAGCACAAAAATGATCAAGGACAGCACCCAGGCCCCAAGTTCAAGCCCCACGACCATAAAAAAAAAGTATGATTATGCCACACATCAAATTATGAGTGATTCATTCCCATGAAAACTCCAAAATATTTAGGAAAAACAGTAGTAATACTAAACAGAACCACTAATCACCTCCTGTGATGCTACATAAAACAATGTTAACAATTTGGTTTCTCTTTTCAAACACACTTGTTCTAATTTTTTTTTAATTAGCCTATGATACTTTCCTATTTCTCCCCTAAATAGTAAATCAAGTAAGTAAATCAAGACCCTTTGTCTAAAGGAAAAAAAAAATCACTTGGAGATTCCTTTTTTTTTTTTTTTTTTGTCTGTTTCACAGAATATTTCTTAAGAATGTGACAACTTGAAGCTGGGCATCAGTGGTTCATGCCTGTAATCCTAGCTGCTCAAAAAGCTAAGATCTAAGGAACACAGTTTAAAGACAGGCTAGGCTACAAAGTCTAGGATATTTTTATCTTCAATTAACCACCAAAAAAAACAGAAGTGAAGCTGTGGCCCAGCTGGTACAGTACTAGCCTTAAGCAAAACAAGCTCAGAGACAGGGCCTGAGCCCTGAATTCAAGTTCCAGGACTGGCACAACAACTAAGAAAAGAGAACCTGAATCGTCTCCCCAACAAACTCAGTAGAAAATCAGTAATAAACCTTAGTTCTCAGTTTCGTTAACTTCCAGCCAATTCGTATATTCAAAAGAAATATTTTTTAAGAAAAATTTAATAATTTATAACTGACTTGTTTCTTTGACAGTCTAAACTTTAGTAAGTCTCATAAAACTACCATTTAAATTAAACTTGATTTTCATCCAAATTAATCTTTTTTTTTTTTTTTTGAGGATTGAACTCAGGGCTTTATATGTGCTAGGCCAGTGTCCAACCACTTGAGCTATAATAGCCCATTTTACTTTTATAAGGATTTTCTCCAATTTTAGCTTAAATGGAAAGGTTCATATTTATAAAGTGAGAATAATTTGTCACCAATTATGATAAAATAATTTTTATATATTATTTTCTATCTTTTCTAATTGTTTTCCAAGATAAAGTCACTTCTAGCTAAATAAATATTCATGCAACTGAGTTAAGCCTCTGCTATAGGCACTTGATGACTAAAGATTTTCAAAGGTTTACACAAAAGCACTAAATTTTGGAATTAGCTAAAAGCAACTTAAAATGCCTCTTGCAATTTTAACTATAAATAAAAATAAGACAAAAGCTGAGTTAATTTTAGAAGAGCATTTCTAGTCACAAATAAATAAGAGTTATTTAGTATTACAGAAAACATTTAACTGTAAAAAACTTATATGAAAAAGTGTCCATATTTGAAAACAGCAAGAAGGATTAAAATAGAACACAGGATGGTAGTGAGCAGAGTCACAGAGCACACTAACGAGGTTTGTATAGTCAGTCCCACTGGAACATGTAGGGTCACATTCTTGAGGATCGATTTATACTTCATACTGTTCCACTGGCAGATATCCTTACTCTTGAAAGCACAAGGAGCTGCTACTTTGGATTGAGCCCAGCATTTCAAAACTAGAAACTCTTGGTCACAGTACATCAACAGATCTGGGTTGTTGATCACAATAAGTGTGTCTCCATCTTTGCTATGTGGCCGATGGTAGT
Source organism: Perognathus longimembris pacificus (assembly GCF_023159225.1). Lineage (NCBI taxonomy): Eukaryota > Metazoa > Chordata > Mammalia > Rodentia > Heteromyidae > Perognathus > Perognathus longimembris. The sequence continues at coordinate 73,065,001 of NC_063164.1, read as the reverse complement.
GGTAGTGCACAGGTAAGAAGGAGTGGAAGCAATCAATGCACTGCACATCTTTTCTGGCATACATGAGAATTTCAGATTCCCTGGAGAGATAGTTGGGGGCTTCTATATTAAAGTGTTCTGAAACCACCACTGCCTCTGTTACGTTTTTCTCTCTTAATGAAGCCAGTTCATATGGATCCACAAAAAGTCCTGTTGGGATATAATGTTTAATTAAGAGTCGGCAGGTCTGCAAATCTTCGATGCTTTCTCCAAATTTTACTTTTATCACAAGGTCTCTGTGAAAACCATCTTTCAAAACTTCTTGCCTCAAAACAATTTCAGAACAAGTGGCCCTGATGCCATCGAAGAAGGGGACTTTGGAGAAGGCCGAGGCTAGGGTGTGGGCGAGCCCGGCCAACCAAAGGAGCAGCCAGGCCACTTCCCGGATAGCCACGAACGGGGCAGCTAGGACGCTGGAGCGCGGACGCCCGAGAGGGGCGTGAGGAGACTAGATGAGGATGCAGAGGGAGCCTGCACACGCCTCACTAGTCGGGCCACCACGGCTTGAGGGCCCGTACACGCACGCCAGTCCGTGGTCCATCGGCTCCCCGGATCTTCTCAGCCAGCAACTTCCACAGGCGCCAGGCGCCACTAGAGGCCAACTCCTGCCCTCTCGCCGGCCCCACGGTGTGCTCCACCGCCGCCACGCCCCCTCCATAAGATCTTACTTAAGAAGACCATATCCTATCCTGATCACTACCAATTGAAATACCATCACAAGAAAAAAAAAGACTTTAAATTGTTGACTATGACTCCATGCTGGAGATTTTCGTAGTAGCAGAATTGTCATATTTTTGTAGACATTTTTCTAGAAGCAGAACAATTTGTTTTAGTTGCTTAGCTCCTAAAAGTATAAGTTCTGTTGTTTTCTAGCCATATGGCAAAACAGAATAGCTGCTATCTAATCATAGAATGTATTATTTAGTTTTAATGAGCCAAAATTTAATCTCCTCTCCATTTTATAAATAAAACTGCATGTATTTTAATCAGATTGCTAGAAGTAATTATTATCCTCAGATGCAAAATGAAAATGTTATAATGAATGAAAACATAATAAATGAAAATGTTTCTTGGAATAGATGTATATCATACTATGCTACATCGATAATTTAGGTATTGTCTCGATGAAAATAAAGGAAAATCAATACTTTTGTACCACATGCCTAGCTTTAAAATGTGCACATCTAATTATCTTTAGTAGTTGTATGAAGAGGTTACCATTCAATGGGTTAGTTTATAAATACAATGCAAATGTATCAGTACCACCCTTTTCATCATTCTCCCGTGTCCCTCCCAACCCCATCAGTAAAAATGTGAAACTTTAAAAGTAGAAATGTAAACAATAAAACCGTGTATGAAATACTTTTCTATTATGACAGGATTTTGGAGCATGGTGGCACATGACTGTAAACCTAGCAGTCAGGAAGTTGAGACAGGAAGATCCTGAATCAAAGTCCGACCTTGGTTCTATAATGAGTTCCAGGTCCGTTTGGGCTACCTAGCAAGACCCTGTCTCAAGAGAAAAAAATGAAATAGATAAATAAAGTATGGGAATAAATAGAATTTTACGTTTGAAAAAATACTTTTTTTCTCTTAGCATGTCACTGTGAACTTTACAACTATTAATGTACATAAAAGATATATCATTATTCTTAATTTTCATATGAAATGTTTTCATAGCTTGAAATTGTTAGTCTTGCAACTCTTCAGGACTTCAAACCACACTCATGAATTCACATATCTACTAAGTACAAATACCAGAAATGCATTTCTGTATGTCAAGTATCTTCATATTGCCTAGGAAAATGTGGTACATATACTCAATGGAATTTTATGCCTCTATCAGAAATAATGACATTGCCCCATTCCTAAGGAAATGGAAGGACTTGGAAAAAATTATACTAAGTGAAGTGAGCGAGACTCAAAGAAACATGGACTCTATGGTCTCCCTCACAGGGAATAATTAGTACAAGTTTAGGCTAGTCACATCAGAGGATCACAAGAACTCAATAGCTATGCCCTTATGAACACATGAGCTGATAAGAGAAATGAACTCCACATTATGGAAACGAGTGTTATATCACTGATGTAATTATTTTCCACATGCCATGTGAAACTGTAGCTTTTTTTGGTTGATGACCCTCTTGTATCCCCTTCCTGTGGTTGCCCCCGTGCTATCACTGTATTTCATCTGAGTACCCTGAATATTGTATATACTGGTATTAGAACAACAGAAAGGAAAGGGAATATCAAAATTGAGAGACAAAGGATAAAAAGACAATTGACTCCAAAAGCAATACTTACAAAACCATTTGGTGTAAACCAACTGAACAACTCATGGGGGCAGAGAAAAAGGGGGCGGGAGGGGGGAGAAAGGAGGGAGGAAATAACAAATTGTACAAGAAATCTACCCACTGCCTTACATATGAAACTGTTAGCCCTCTGTACATCACTTTGACAATAAATAAGTAATTATTCAAAAAAAGAGAAAAATCATGGGCTGGGGATATGGCCTAGTGGCATATGTGCTTGCCTCGTATACATGAAGCCCTGGGTTCAATTCCCCAGCACCACACCTACAGAAAACGGCCAGAAGTGGTGCTGTGGCTCAAGTGGCAGAGTGCTAGCCTTGAGCAAAAAGAAGCCAGGGACAGTGCTCAGGACCTGAGTCCAAGGCCCAGGACTGGCAAAAATTAAAATAAATAAATAATTTTTTTAAAAAGAGAAAAATCTGATAGACTCTTTAAAAGAAAAATGGTATAGGCAATCAGTTTTACTAAAGGCAAAGAAAAAAGAAGAAAATAAGTACATGAATGACTGGAATTTAAAAATGAATGGTATTTCCTCTAATATCACTCAACCCTCCAAATCTAATCAAGACTCTAAATGTTAATTTCAGCAGAGCAAGACTATACTGAGGAAGTGGAGAGCAACACAGTATAGGTTAAGCACCACTTAAAAACAAACTATAATCAGCCCATCTCAATTGACATTTTAGAAATAATCTTGGTTTTTTTTTTTTTTACTGAGTTTTCTAGTTATTTCTCTCTAGCCAAGTTAAGTTATCTATTCCTAATTAACTTGCCTAAAGATACATCATTAATGTCCTATAGTAGAGCTACATTTTGTGTTTCTGCAGTTTTGAACGACAAAATATACAACACTCACCCTAATGAAACCATATCAAAAAGATCAGGTTATCTTTACACAAAATTCAACATTAAAAAAAAAAGAACTAGTGACATTTTTATTTAAATTTTAAATACTAAGTATTATGTAAAAATCAAAACCAAACATTAGTGGCTCCAGAGGATTTTTCTCTGAAAATAATATAGCTCCAAAAGAAAATGGGTCAAATGTTGAAGTTAATTAAACACTAGTTTAAACTCTCTGGGGATATAAAAATCCTTTCTGCTTTCACATTTCTTTTTACCTCACAGCTCCACTTGATGTTTCAAATCTCCTCTAGAACTACGTCTCTGAAGGTCACTGAAAAAAAATCAATGTTATTGATATACATATGAACATTTCTAACACATCTGATATTAGCAGCTATTAATATCAACATTTGGATTTTTTAAAGGCTAATTGGAGCTAGGCTAGGCCCATAAATCTGTAATCATATCTCCTCAGGAGGCTGAGATCTAAGAATCATAATTCACAGCCAGCCAAGGCAGAAAAATCCATGAGACTCTTGCTTCCAATTATTCACGTAAAAGCTGGAACTGGAGCTGTGGTTCAAGTGGTAGAAAGCTAATATTGAGCAAGAAGCTCAGGAATAGCACCTAAGGCCCTGAATTCAAGCACCAGATCTGGCACAGAAAGAGAAACAAAAAAGAAAGTCTAATCACCTACCTGGCTGATAATAAAATCTAGCAGTTTTTGCATGGTACTGGAGAGGAAAGTGGGATTTCTTGTGGCTCTTGGAAGAGGAGATGTAGATAGGAAACCAAGAAAGAAGAGCAAGGCAGAACTAAACATTTGAGGGACACATTGCTCTGCTTTTGCCTTCCCAGCTGCATGGAAATCAGCAAGTCTAGGCACACCCTTGGTTCTAAAACAACCATTACAATCCTAAAATACACTAACAGATTCAGTTTTTGCTTCCTTACATTTTTCCAAATGCCAGCATCTCCCCACGACACATGTAGAAACCTGGGGAGCTGCCTTGGGATTTCCATTTTAAGGTGTGTGACACATGGCATAGCATAGATTAAGAGGAAATCTTGTAACTGCAGTCTCTACCCTAATTTCCTGCTTAGAATCCATCATATGAAGGCCAGAATGATTATATCCATTGCAACTGAATGCTGAGTAAAGAGAAAAACAAGAGAGTAGCATGTTCAACATAAACGGATTTTGAGCAGGAAGACCTCTGAGCAGAGACAGACCTTGAGATGACAAGAGGGCAAAAGCCAGGGAAGAAGACTCAGAAAAAACTCCCCAGTGAACAAGAAACAGAAATGTGAGAGAAGATAAAAGCAGTTCTGATTTATCTGATTTATTTCACTAAGTGGAGTCCTTCCCAGCTTATTTTTAATATTTGCGTTTCTGTAAGTAATTCACATTAACAAGAGAGTTGGAAAACATGCAGATGAAACTATACATCACCTGAGGTTTTACCACCTGGAGATCATCACTAATATCATTTTCATATATTTCCACCCAATCTGTTCTCTTCCTGTGAATATGGAGCTGCGGATAAAAATATAAAATGGTTTTGTTTCATATGGTACATATGGTTGTATAAACCTTTTTTGCCTCAGTGAATTATGGTGAAGATTTTCCTAGTAACCCACGTTCTATAAAACGATTTATAGGTGACAGGGTCAAATATAATCTATGGTATGATAGTGATGGGCACCATGTGCATAGAAGAGATCACAGGAAAATGCTTCTTATCAGCCTGCTGGTAGCATTGGGACATGAATCTTTGCTGGGTTGAGCTACTATCCAGCCACCACCACCCATCTGACTTTGTATATTACAGAAACAGCCCATATCACCCTCATGCCTATGAGAGTGGATTTAATAGAACAAGAAATACCTCCTGCACTGTCCCAAACCTTTGATCTATACCTTCATCTCTCTGGCCTCCTGTGACAGATGCATCCTCTCCACCTCCATTTCTTCTGCCATGCCTTTCCTTTCTGCTTGTCCCTGTGGATGAGGTGCCAACATATCAAATTCCTGAGTCTGTTTCTATACTAAAATGTGTTAATGAAAACAAATCCATGTATGTTATTATCCTGCCTGATGACAACCTTCTCTACACACTGGGAGTGGATCTTTGGACATTTGTCATATTCAGTCAACAATTCTTCACTGGGCAACTCAGTACACATCAATTGCCATAAAACATGATGCTGACCTACATTCTAGTGAAAGGACAGAAAAAAATTGGAGATAAAATATAGTGAGTATAAAAGATGTTATCAAAGATTCAGAAAAAGAAAGAGAAGTTGAGATACAGGAGAGTTAGAAACCAGCATTAGTGATAGCAAGAAATCCATACTCTAAAAAGACCTGCAGCCACCCAGTAAGGATACTTGCATTCCCCAGGATATTGAAGAATTAACTGTCTACTACATCACAGGATAGGATTTGTGGGACTGTGCCATTGCTATGTTACAGATCTTTCTGTCCCACCAATGTATTTAATGTTCCTTCTCATTATAGTATGCCTACTGCCACTTTGCTCCAATCGCTTAAATACCAGACTGAATGAGTTAACGGATAGAACATGATAAGATGTATTTTGCTTTCCAGCCTGCAGCAGTTCAATACATAAATTATGTCTTTGATCCTGGCAACTTTGGCAACTTAAAAGATGTTTGAAATAGAAAAACAGGAAATGCCACAGAGAAATGTGTCTCTTTGTTTCTTTGGAGAAAAGCCTTCCCAACAGAAATGCTCAGCAGAACACAGTAAAATGTGCTACAGCTTAATCCTCAGCCAAGTCTTGCAGTTGAATTCCAGCTTTGTGTTCTACTTACTATGGTGACCTAAGATAAGTTTCTCACATACACATTGGACCTCTATAAAATAAATAATAATAATCTTGCAACATAGTTTTTTTGTTTTGTTTTGTTTTGTTTTGTTTTTGCCAGTCCTGGGCCTTGGACTCAGGGCCTGAGCACTGTCCCTGGCTTCTTTTTGCTCAAGGCTAGCACTCTGCCACTTGAGCCACAGTGCCACTTCTGGCCATTTTCTGTATATGTGGTGCTGGGGAATCGAACCCAGGGCTTCCTGTATAGAAGGCAAGCACTCTTGCCACTGGCCATATTCCCAGCCCGCAACATAGTTTTAAGAATGCAAAATAGTACATGCAAAGCCCTTATCACAGTGCTCATGTCTCATGTCAGTGTCATTTGATAAATAGTTGTTGCCATCAATTCTTAACAACCTTGTGGTAATTGAATTTTCATCCCTATTTTACCTGTACATTATCCTTATAGCATGCCAACCATGCTGAAGAGGTTAAATAACTTGCCCAGCAATAAATATAAATGTTTTACTCCAGAACCCTGCTATTATGTTTTGGAGTGCTGTAAGGGATTAAATGTACAATAGCATTTTAGCAATTTCCATAATCTTCATATCAAGTACAAGCCCAGTTCTTTGTATCTGTACGCTGGTACTGCAGTTTGAATTTACTGGTACTTGTTGAACTGCCTTATCTTTATTGCTCAAAGCTAGCACTGCACTACTTGACCCACAGTTCCACTTCTAGCTTTTTGCTGGTTAGAATGTCTCATGAACTTTCTTACCCAAGCTGGCCTTGTACCATGATTCTCAGATCTCAGCCTCCTGAGTAGCTATGATCTCAAGCATGACCCACTGGTGCCTGAGTAAGTACAAGATTATTTAAGGGACATATCCTTGGTTGAAAGAAGATTATGTATGTCAGAAGGTTCCTTAAAGTCAAGGACTATGTGTGGGACTATGAGAACTGACTTGCTAACAACTGTGAAAACTCACACAGGACTGAGCTCAAGGGTTGGTAGGCAAGTACGTAGAATAAAGAAGATGCAACCCAGTGGATTAGGGCCAGTAGAATGGACATACTATACGGAAGCCCAAAGGACATAAATGGCAGAACCAATGAAAGAGCCTTAGCAAACTGTTTTTCTTTCGCTTTGTAAGATGATGGGGGGAAAAAGCCCTGTTTTAAAATATAGTGCCAGTGATGGGTGCTGGTGGCTCCTGCCTGTAATCCTAGCTACACAGGAGGCGGAGATCTGAAGATCACTGTTACAAGTAAGCCCAGGCAGGGAAATCTCTGAGATTCTTATGTCTCATCTCATATACTCAGAGAAAGCCAGCAGTTTAAGTGGTAGAGTGCTAGCCTTGAGCAAAAGAAGCTCGGGATGGTGCTCAGGCCTTGAGTTCATGCTCTAGGACTGGCAAAAATAAAAAAAGTAAAATGACAATATCCTAAGTACTAACCTAGATTACCAAAGAGTCAGGAGTCGTCTTGGAGCCAAGGGGGCTGCAATGGGGGGGTGGGGGGCAGGGAATGGTAGAGATAAAAATTAAAAATTATCATGCTCAAGTCCTGAGGCTGATATCCAGATAGCTTTGTTTTGGACAAAGCCAACACAGGCACAGATGAAAGAAGTGCTTTTTGGGCTTAGTAACAGATAGCAAAGATACTAGAAGGTCGGCATAAAAGCCAAGTAATGGTGACTAGATCCATCATACACCAAAGTGTCTTGATTCCAAGTGCCACAGTTAGGCATGATGGTGATATTTGGCTTGTTTCCTATTCCAGTCAAGGTTGCTTCAGGAATGAACAGGAAATTGAGTTTGCATCAGAAAACTTCACTGGTCACATACAGAAGTTCTACAATAAGAGAGGAGAAATTGAGTTCTAAATTGAACCTCCACTTACTCATCAGGATATATTCACAAAAAGATGACAAATAGGGACCTGGATGAGACCATGACAAAGCATCTAGTAAAAAGTAAAGTCATGATGGAAAGGGATCTCTTTAGCATATTATTACACACAAGTAACATTGGCTGAAGATCTGTTCCCTGCAAAACAATATTTTGAACCTGAGTCCCTGTTGAAGTTTAGTTTAGGCTGCATAACAAGTTTTGGGCATAGAATTCTACTTGATTTTTGAGAATTTTTGGACATTAGAGTATCTAAATATCTAGTAGTTGCAATAGAGAGAACACTGCACTGGCCGATTTCAGGGACTCCTTGATATTCAAGTGACTTTAACGTAAAGCTGTCCTATCCCATGTGCATCTCTCTGGAAGCAGAGCAAGCTACATAGGATAGGAGGAAGATGTGCTTGACAGGGTTGTAAGTATTACACATCCATGAATAGCTACAGTGGAGTTGGGGGAAACAGAAGTAGAATCAAAGTTTATTTCTACAGTGTTTGATAACACTGGAAGCACTAGATAGAACTATCAAAGATGTTTCTCCAGGTTATCCAATCACCTTTGAAAATGAAGATGTTTTCCATCCATAGCATTCTCATACTGCCATACTGGAAACTTCCCCAGCTTAGCCCTTCTAAAATTATTTTTGATTTCCACTGGGAGACTTTTTGAACCAGTTTCTGGATCTCTTCTATGTGACATACATGACATAATTATTCTTTCATCATTTTTACCCCCTGAGAAACAATACTATTCTCCAGGAATACTGTGTTCCTCACTGAAGTTTTAGATTTAATTTTTTTTCAAGAATTCTTGGAGATTTTTTTGGCAAAGAATGATATTGAGAAGATATTGTCTAGCAACTATGTTGGCTCATTGTTGATGCTTTGCTGCTCCCAGGCCTTCACAGTAGACAAAGCTTGGAAAGGCATCTATTAATGTGAGTGTGTGTGTGTGTACATTTATACACACATATATAATGTATGTGTATACACATATATATTTATGATGTGTATGTATTGAAAACTTTGGGGATCATTAGTTTCTTTCTTTCTTTCTTTGTAACTCTGATCCCATACTTGGATCCTTAGTATCATTACTTATCTGATCATCCCACTATGTAGGCAGCCCCCTTCACCAGCTTCCCACAACTAGCATGATTACCTCACCAAATTATAGCTCTAATCTCAGGCATATGTCAGAGTGCTCCAGTGGCGGAGCTCCCTTCTTCACACATTTGAATACCCACAATATAGCAATTTGCTTGCATATAAATAGAAGAAATGTGTCTGTAACTTCGAATATCTATGAACTGTATTTTGTCTTTCAATATTTTAAGGAGTCGAAGTAGTTATTATTCAGTTTCTAGTAGAGAATAATCTTCTCTATTATACATGTTCAATTACATTTGTCGGGTTTATAGTCTGGTGAATAACTTCATGTGTTCCAAATTCTTTCTATGATCTTATAACATACAGTTATGTGTAACTGTATATATATATATATAGTTATGTGCGCATATGTGTGTAGATACATATGTATGTGTATGTATGTATGCGTATATATGTATTTACTATACAGCAAGTTAAGAAGGGCTTTTATATTTTTAAAGGCTTGTGAAAAAATATATGTGTCAGAGACCATATGTGATTCAGAACAACTTTAGTATTTACTATCTGGATCTTTCCAGAAAAAAACTTTGCCAGCCCTGGTCTGAGGTACCTGCTGCTTTGCCAATTTGGCTAACTCACATTCTGATAGCTGCTTACATAAAATGAAATAACTGGCTGGGAATATGGCCTAGTGGCAAGAGAGCTTGCCTCGTATACATGAAGCCCTGGGTTCAATTCCCCAGTACCACATATATGGAAAACAGCCAGAAGTAGTGCTGTGGCTCAAGTGGCAGAGTGCTAGCCTCTAGCAAAAGGAAGCCAGGGACAGTGCTCAGGCCCTGAGTCCAAGGCCCAGGACTGCCAAAAAAAAAAAAAAAAAGATAAAATGAAATAACTTTCTGAGATTCTTTAGGTTTCAAAGGCTCTAAATAAGTGGAAAGCAATCAACAAAACTGTCATCATATCAAAATGGAGATAGCAGATAACTTTTTAAAGTCATCAATGAAGGCAGTATAGTGTAAGACAAAAATCTAAATCACTCTATTCCTTACCTGAGGTGATTGACTCAAGCTCCACTTGTGTCCAGTTTGCACCTCATGAGCAGAAGCCTGTCCTCCAATAGTATTTATTTCAATCAGCATCATCTGTCAATGCCTAATGCTTGATTATGAGAGCTTGTACAACTATAGAATTGAGTGTAACCAAATTTCAAATTCAACACCAAGGCCATGATAAGCCAAAATATAGATGATCACAAGAATTATATAACCTGGGACTGGTGTCATCAAGAAAACAGGGTCATTTTTTCTGAGTTACATGTTAAAAATTAACAGAGCGGGAGGGCCTAATTGCAACTTCTAGACTACTAGAGCATTTACTTATTAATCAGCCTTGCATATTTGATTGATTGTTTTTTATCAGAAACTCATAAGCCAGATTTGTTAGAAGCACAATTAAGTTTCTTGATACAAGCAAAGAAACCTCATTTATATTAACAAAAGGAAAAATAAAATGCATAGAAACTGTCCCAAAGCTACTGTATAACAAAGGCACACTGGATACAATTTCTTCACCAACACAAAAGAAAGAAAATCTATAACCAGCATTATTTATCAGTTTAAGGATATTAATCCTGTGTTCTACATATTATGATTTCCCTGCTCTAAAGGATAAAAAAATCTCTCTTTTGGAAGAAACGTTTTAAATAGCTGCAGTCTGTCCCCTTTATTTCCCTTCTTACTCTCAGTGCCCCTAGACAGTTGGAGGCACATAAAGCAAAGGGAATATGGTGCAGGAGGAGCAGTGGGGGGGAGGGGGGGGAAGAACCAACAAAAAATAAACAATTTTCACAGGGCCATGAATTCATATTCCACTATTAGTTTATATTCTCACTTAACAGCTTGAGCTGAAATGTGAGTTTCAGTGCAATGATCATACTAATTGTCTTGAATAATTCAGGTTTTATTACTCTCTTGGGCTTCTCTGGAGCCTGGCTGCTGTAAGCCATGTTTGCTATTTCAGAACCCACAACCTGATGATACTCCATGCTGAAACAACATGGTGAGCTGAAGTGGCTTGTTTGTTAGCTGCAGTCCAAACAGGAGAAATGTGAGTGTGGTAGCCTGTCCAAGGAACACACTGCTGTGAAGTGCAATTCCCACACCAGACTGGAGTCTTACCTGTGTTGTAGAACACTGCCATATTCACGCTCCTTTACAAGGATCAAGAACACTATAAACCATAACTCCATTTTTTCTTCAGTATAAGAGAGAAATTTGAAAGCTGTTGATGACTTGAAAAAAACCTTGGAAGAAGAAAAAATAGCAAAAAAAATTAAAGAATACCTCACTCAACTGCCTTGTCTGCGTAATAACATTGAACATGACTGTCAGTCTGAAGACATATTAGCTCATTTAGGTAATTAGTGTGAGCAGCATGTTTCTCTACTTATTCCATTCAATTATAGGGTTCTCACTTTGTCATTACTGGAGTGTCTTAATGTGACTTGTAATTAGTGTAATTACAATCCAATGTTAATTATATCTGCCACTTAGACATAATTTTATATAGTAATGGTCTCTAATCTCAATAACCTTATTATGTTGTTTATTCAAACAGGAATTAAGTCTTCTTTCATGCGTCAAATATAGAGATTACAAAAAAGAACTGCTTGTGTCATTTTGATAGTTATGATAAGAGAACCTCTGAAATAGCAAAATCATATTTGAGACAATGCCTGCATGTGCAAACAATTATAGCAGCTCCTCCCTGTTTCCAGAAATATGCCGACATGTCTCCAAATAGCTGCATTTGGAGACAGTTCTAGCCTTGACTTGCTTGTGAATTCTAGGAAGAAGTAATGCATGTACATCTAGAAGAAGCCTATTACTGTTGTTCAGTTTATTAGAATACCAAATACACTCATTGCTGACCATTTAATGGACCATTGCTTTGAATAACTAACCATTGTATACATTGTAATATAACTTCCCATTCGAAGATTCCATTATCTTTAAAGTGCTTTTAAATATACTATTTGTTAATCCAGGAAACAACTTCACAGGAACAGAAATGCCAGGTACCAGATCATTGGAATAGATTAGAAATAATATAAAGGACAATGACCATGATAACTAAGGAAAAGGAGAGTCACTGATCAAGAGCCAATTTAACAGAACCATTAAGAGTAGAAACTCGGGGCTGGGGATATAGCCTAGTGGCAAGAGTGCCTGCCTCGGATACACGAGGCCCTAGGTTCGATTCCCCAGCACCACATATACAGAAAACGGCCAGAAGCGGCGCTGTGGCTCAAGTGGCAGAGTGCTAGCCTTGAGCAGGAAGAAGCCAGGGACAGTGCTCAGGCCCTGAGTCCAAGGCCCAGGACTGGCCAAAAAAAAAAAAAAAAGAGTAGAAACTCAGCAGTTACATGTATAATGGTTAGATCCCAGAAATTGTCATGCTGGCTGGCATTCAGTACCCTTTAGTAAGTTGCCTAACTCCTCATTTAGTATCTCCACCATAGGTTACTAGGTGATAGAAAAATTATATAGCAACTCTTGGCATGAACTAAAAAACAACAGAGAGAGAAGCAGTGGCTCAAGCCTATAGTAAAGATTGTAGGGGGAAAAAATAAAAGTTTAAGAGACTGTATCTAAATGATGGTTGAATACAGTGGCAAGCACTTGTAATTCCAGGAGCAGGAAAAGCATGATGGCTGTTTGCCATACCATGAACCTATTTCCAGAGACTCAAGGTTGTAGGATCACAGGCCAGGCCAGTTCAAGGAATGAGGGAAGTTACTTAGCTAATAACCTGAAAAAGGGGACGAGAAGCCTGATTCAACTGTTAGGGCATTTAGTAAATCTCTAGTACAAAAAAAAACTACAATACTCACTGCTGTTATTACTACTCATAACAGCACTCTTGTCTCTTGATTTGGGATACTATGGTTTTTCACATTAACCATACCACTTTCTTATACATTGTATATACTAATTAGTAAGTAAAAATTGGATCTCCATCTTGTATATTTTTATGTTCATATAGCATATTCACTTAGAAATAGATAACCCTGACCAAAGACTATCCAATAAAACTAAAAGGAAAATACTTCAGCCAACTCAGTTGTTATAATGCAAACCATGAAATTCCCTGGGAAAAGATTCAGTGTTTTATAGCTTGATACTAACACCAACACTTCACACTTCTTGACATACTCAGAGCATTACATCTTGTTACTATAGCATTTCACAAATCCTCAAAAACTTAACATAGCCAAATGCAATCACATATGCAAAATATTCTTTTCTCTTAGACCCACAAAAATGTTAGTTGTTTCTTATTTAATAGATCTCGGGATCTACCTTGTTGATAAAAATATTAAGTAGGAATGTTACAACTTAAAAAATGTTTCTTTTTGTACTCCTTCATTTCCTTTAAGTTCAAGTTCTTTGCTAATTTCCCAGAGATAAATAGCATGTATATTAGGTTTTGAAACAGTATAGCATTTTTGACATGTGATACCTTCACTTATAAAGCTGAAAATACTGAATATTCCTTTAAACAATTCAGTAATAAATAAGTACATTGGTTTTGCTACTAACTTCTGTAGGCTAACAACACAACAATAATATCAATAATTAGCAGTACATTCCTAGGCATGTTCTTTTTAGGCTATTTAAACAATTCTCAGGTTAAAGAAATATCAGCTGTGTGGTAAAATGTAAACTGGAAGAAAAGATAGGCTTTCCAGCAGTTAAAACAATATTAACACAACTGATTGGGAAGTCTTTAGAATAGGCAGTGTTGCCAGGCAACTGGTCATTAAATATTAACTAGCAGCTCTTCAGACTTTTGTTTTATTTAAAATTATTTACATGCAGCTCTGTGACAGTTTTGCTGAATATATGAAAACCACAAAATGAAGTCAGTTCTTCCTTTTCAATCCATGGAGCAGCTGTAGTGACCCACTACAGACCTGAAGCTTCAGTGAAATGTGCAGATGAATTCTCATTCTCAAACCAAGCTTTCACAAAAAGGCATCAGTTTTCGATGTCAGGTACCCAAAGACAGAAGAACCTTCACACTGCACTAGGATTAAGAAGTTATTCACTTGTTTTCTGTGTGGTCCATACTCCAAAGTACCCAATGATGACAACAAAATACTATTCTTAAGTGAACAAGCCTTCATTATTGTGGAAACACTATTCTAGAGCATTATCGGAATGTAGTTAAAAGAAATGGAGGCAATATACTTATGGAAAAAATTCCAAGGGGAATGAGACAAGATGCATAGTGGGAAGTGTCCTTGGTCAGAGATTAGCGGCATACTTCCATTTCTAGTTTGATAATTGGCTAAGTTGTTTACTTTGACAGTTCATTTCTCCATGTGCTTGCTACTTTCCCTATTTTAAGTGACAGTTTGTGAGATATTTGTTTTAATGTTTGGAGTTTTTATGAAACTGCACATACTAACATGAGGTAGCATTACCTAAAGCTTTGGAATCCAACATCAAGGGGCTCAAATCCAGGCTTTACTTCCCAACTGACCTGTTAGTTGCTTACCTTCACTAAGACTTGGTCTCTTTATCAATAAGATAGTGATAACAGCAGCACGTTGGGAGGATTATAGAAGATAATACATTGTATAAAGTACTCAGCAGGCCATGGGCTCAAAACTGGAAGCTCCTATTATTAGAATTGGCTGTAATAAAGTCTCGATTTTATGCTATTTGAATTGGGAAATAACTGGAAGGTTCTAAATTAGAATACATCCTTTATTTTTTGGAAGAGCATTCTGTTCTTAAGAAAATGAAGTATAGGGCTGGGGATATAGCCTAGTGGCAAAGAGTGCCTGCCTTGGATACACGAGGCCCTAGGTTCGATTCCCCAGCACCACATATACAGAAAACGGCCAGAAGCGGCGCTGTGGCTCAAGTGGCGGAGTGCTAGCCTTGAGCGGGAAGAAGCCAGGGACAGTGCTCAGGCCCTGAGTCCAAGGCCCAGGACTGGCCAAAAAAAAAAAAAAAAAAAAAAAAAAAAAAAAAAAAAAAATGAAGTATAGAACGTATGGATAATATACAGAGAAATATTGGAAACTGTCGTCCATCTAGTGAAGGAAAATGGATGATAATATGGATTAGTTAAAATGGAATTGGTGACAGGTGAACAGATTCTGGCTGTATTTTGGATGTGTCATCAAGCAGGCTGATGGATCTGATAGGAGATGTGAGAAAAAGAAGGATCCAGGTTTTGAGCTGGAGTCATTGTGAGGATATTGATGTGGCATAGCAGATGCTGTGGTGCTCTCAAGTCATCCAGCCTTCAAGAGATTATTTGTTCTTAATTATTTACTATAAGAAAATATATATTTGTACCTGTGTATGCAAACTCATATATATTAATATTCATACACTTGTATATATTTATATGTATGTTTATATATACATATCCATTTATATTTCTTGCACATGAGAGCCAGCTAAGAAACTCCAAGTTCACATGGTAGGCAATGAAAAAGGAAAGATCAAGAGCAAAATGGAAGTCCACAGAATAAATCAAATGTGTCATCTTTAACTATTTCTTTCTTGCAAAGAAGCCTCAAGACTGCATTCATAGCCTTCCAAGTAAACAGAGCTTATTTTAAGTCAAATGATTAGAAACTTTAATTGTATCAGTAAATATCTGTTACAGAATGGGTTAATGCATATTGAACATTTACATTAACTATAGCATAACCAAGTTCACAAGTCAAAAAGCTTCATGACCCCTGTCTTATTGGTACAACAATAACATACAGAACAAGAAGAGAAATCCATCTATGTAAATTTGACTTCATTAAGGTTAATAAATATTGTACCTCCACAGTAACTATCTAGAAATTGAAAAGATAACCTTAGAATAGATGAAATTTTCTCTAAATCATTGTATAAGAATATATAAACAATTGTTAAAGTTTAACAATAAAAAATAACCTCCTAGAAAAACTGAGTAGACATTGCTCTATCAAAACCACTCTTTCTCCTGTAAGATAGCAACAATCAAATAATAGCAATAATAAAAAGCCTTCATAATTGATTTTGTATTTAATAGTGTGGTCATCTTGAAAAACAATCTAGTAATTCCTTCAAAGATTCAGGAAGAAATTTCCATATGATATAGAAAGTATACATAAGTCCACGTTAAAAAAAAAGTCTGTACATGGCATAAAATCCATGAAGGAGAGCTACAGTATGTTTACTTTACGAGCAGAATCCCAGTTCTAGGTACAGGATTCACATGTGATGCTTGAATGAGTGCTTGCTTAATGCATGAACGTTATCTTCCATAGAAGATGTACATCCAGCAACTCTTATATTTATATAGAATATAAATTACATGTTCATTCCAATGTCTCTGACTCAAACTTATTTTATTTGTATTTTTTCTTTATTGTCAAAGTGAATTACAGAGGGGTTACTGTTTCATATGTAAGGCAGTGAGTACGTTTCTTATCCAACCTGTTACCTCCTCCCTCATTTCCCCCTCCTCCCTCCCCTTTCACCCTCCCCCCTTCCCCCATCGACACCTCCCATCCAGGTGAAACAGTACCCTTTTTTTTCTTTTTTCTTTTCTCTCTTGTATTCCCTCCCCGTGGTTTTACCCCTTCTATTGCTGTATCTGATTTTAGTACCCTGGATACTGTATATATGTATATTAGAACTAGGGAAGGCAAAGGGAATACCAAGATGAAGAGACAAAGGATAAAAAGGCAAACTAGGGGGCTGGGGATATGGCCCAGTAGCAAGAGTGCTTGTCTCGTATACATGAGGCCCTGGGTTCAATTCCCCAGCACCACATATGCAGAAAATGGCCAGAAGTTGAGCTGTGGCTCAAGTGGCAGAGTACTAGCCTTGAGCAAAAAGAAGCCAGGGACAGTGCTCAGGCCCTGAGTCTAAGCCCCAGGACTGGCCAAAAAAAAAAAAAAAAAAAAAAGACCAGCTATTCCGAAAGCAATACTTACAAAATCATGGTGTAAACACAAACCTATTTTAACATTATCATTTCTTACACAAAGGTTGAGAGAACTATTTCATGTTCTTTGTGCTTCAGTATTCTGGCTCACAACTATTAGCTCTCTAACTAGAATATGGCCTTTGCTATAATAGGAAAACTATGCGTTTTCCTGAGTGTTTATTTCCTATCATTAACTTTTGAATGGTTCAGCATGATTCTTAATCCAATCAGCATCAAAGCTTCCCGTGAAATGTTGTCACCTTACAATTAGTGAACCTCCAAGATGTAATCTATAATGAGAAATCCAATGGTCAGAGATCTCCACAAATGAGTACATAGAAAAGCTTATGAAAAAACTTTGTCTCTGAGATTCTCCTCTAGTCACTCTTGTTACGAAAATAAAAATCCAAAAAGGAATCCCAAATAATGACTTTCCATTCTGCTTCTCTCTTCTGCTATGATTTCCTCTTTTCCCACAGTAAGACTTGGTAAGTTATTCACCTTGCTTCTCAATAAGCTCCTACTCTGTAACTTTCCCTTCTAGGTAGAATGGTTATGTCTATATTTTTTTTCTTTCTGAATATCCTGCTTTCATCTTAAAACAAATAAATATATATCTTAAAATTAAATATTGAAATGAAAGCTTAAAGAACAGATCTAAAGATTAATTAATAAGACATTTATCTGCTAAATCTGTGCTAGGAAAGTTTGCTTTGATTTAAAGCTTATTTTCCTCAAAGATATTGTCAAAATATTAAACAATCAATTTTACAAAACATACATTGCTTATACCATATTCCTGAATACTACAGCGTCCCTGAGTTTACAGTATAAGTATAGGGAAAAGATTTGTGAGCAAAAGTATATTGAGTATAGACCAATATTCAGAAATTAAAATGATCCCAGAAATCAGACACACCATGCCCTGGATCTTTGATCCTTAAAAATTTAATCAAATCACTTAATCTTGCATTTTTTTCCACATTGTAAAAGTAGAGATTATATCTATCCTTTCATATGGAAAAACATAGGATAGCTTTGTAAAACCTAGAAATGAAAAGTACCATATGAATTAGGATCTGAAGGGACAGAGTGGTTCAGGAACCTTACCACAAAATGCTTGTCTGTGAAAGAGACAAGTTAAAAGAATTCATGGGTTACCTGAATTATGCCTATAATTCTAGCTACTTAGAATGCAGATAATTGAGGTTCCATGTCAGCCCAGGTAGGCAAATCCTTGAGACTCTCATTTCTAATTAATCAGCAAAACACTGGAATTTTGGCTCAAGTGGAAGAGTGTTAGCCATGACTGAAAAAGCTGGACAAGAGATGAGAGCCTGAGTTGAAACCATAGACCACACACAAACACACACACACACACACACACACACACACACACCCCACCACCACCACCACCACCACCACCACACCACATATGTAGGGACAGAGAAGGATTTAGAGACATGAAACTTTCTGAAGTAGATGGTATTAAGATTGTCAATAGCATGGAATCCAGCAAGGAAAGAAAGAGATATAAAAACTTGAAATATAAAATATCATCCCAATAATAATATGCCCTTACCTAATAGAATAAAAGCTTTTTGGAGAAAAGAAGTAGATTTAAAGGTAACAAATAAACGTCAGATTCAACTATGTAAAGTCACAAGACAAACAGAAAGGAAAAGATTATATATGGAGCATGGTCCAAATGTATTAAGAATAGGCCAAAGAGCAAAATGAGAAGTTCTGGTTATTTCTTTTCCTTAGATACTGTCAGAATTTCCTTGTTTATTTAGAACACACTCACTACACTTTTTGATTTCTTCTACAAATCTTGAGCATATGGTGCTACTTTATAGGTACGAAGAGCCTAAGTGTTACTGAACTAAAATTTCTGATTCTGTTTGACATGAAACTTGATAAAAAGTTTGGACTTTCTGCTCCTTAAAATTAAAATTTGGGTAGTTTATTTCCCTGATATTTATTTTTCCAAGAGAAAATCTTCCGAAGTAATATCAGCTTTATATTTTCGTCAGTTCTCCTCCTGATTGTATTGATGTTACATTTCAAATCGAACCACTTGTATTGACTATGAAGGCATATATTTCCAGTATTTCTAAAGCACAGTATTTCCAATATTTCTAAAGCACAAATTGTTTTGGGATTGATGAAACAATGCAAGTAACTTCCTTCTTCATGTGAGTAGAAAGCTAATAGACATCTTATTTCTCTGGCTTCCAAACATATAGTCAATATTTTTCACAACTTCATAAAGTATAATGAGAATGTTACACTCATTTATAATTATGTAATTCAAAAATAGCACATTAATACATATAAATGAAATAAACTACACTTTATACTTGAATGATATAAATTGATATATATTATGAGAGATGTTTTTCTTCTCCAGAAGTAGAATAGCAGCATAGCTAAGGGGTTTAAATTTAAAGCACTAAAAGCTAAATCAAATTATACTTAGTGCTGGGAATGTGGCTTAGGGGTAGAGTGCTGGCCTAGCATGTACAAAGTACTGGGTTTGATTCCTCAGCACCATGTAAACAGAAAAAAACAGAAGTGGTGCTGTGGCTCAAGTGGTAGAGTGTTAGCATTGAGAAAAAAGAAGCCAGAGATTGTGCTCAGGTCCTGGCAGGACTGGCAAAAAATTATTCTTATATCTCATTACATATGTATATTTGTGTATGTAGGTACCATATATATGGTACAAAATATCAGGATAACAGTACATAATATATAATAATAGTAATATATAATTATATATATAATCACAGACTATGTATTCTCAATTACCACAGAGTCAAAGATATGTACTGTGCATATACATACTCATGCACACACATACATATATGTATACACACACACACAGAAGATGACTTCTTCCATTCTTCAACATCAGTATCAAATACAGACTTCTTAGACTCCAGATGTATATTGTTTCAACTTCACATTAGAATATTTAAAAAATCAACTTCCTCAAAAAGGGAATACATAAATACAGCTTATTCTCACAATGTCTGAAGTAATTAAAGTCATTGTGAAAAATGCAAATATTAACCCTCTACAATTGTCTTTGACTTTCAGGTAGAATGACAACATATTAAAAAACAAGTTGCGCCAGGTACTGGTGGCTCAGGCCTGTAATCTTAGCTACTAAGGAGACTAAGATTTGAGAATCGGTTCGAAGCTAGCATAGTCAGGGAAGTCCATGAGACTCTTAAATCCAATTCGTCACCTGAAACCCATAAGTAGAGCTATGGCACAAAATGGAAGAGTGCTAGCCTTGAGCAAAACTCTCATGGACAGTTCCCAGGTCCTGAGGCCTGTGACTGACAAAAAAAAAAATTTAAAAAATAAGTTGTTTCTGGGGACCTCCTGAAATTCCTTCAGTAATTCTGTTGCAGCTTTTCTCAACCATAAAGCTAATCTAAAACAGAATTCCAATTGTACCCAACAATCTGGTTTCACTAGAACCAATGAAAACTCTTGCTTCATTTTTACCCATGGCCAGAATCAAACTTTCCAGTGTCCCAAGGCATGATGTTATATATAATATATTTCAGAAATATTTTAACATAGATTAAATAATATCAAAATTTGCATCACAGGAAAGAAATAACAAAATTTTGATAAACCCGCTTATGGATGTTTAGGGGGCGAACAACAGTCCCAACCACCACCGCATTTCAATAAAACTGTGAAAGACTGAGGCAGAGATACAGAGTGTAAACTGATATGTAAACTCAGGAACACAAATTACCATATGCACACACATATACACAGCTTCAGCAACGACACCACAAACTTACAAATGTGTCTCTTACATTCTATGACTGTATATTAGAGCTAATTACAGCATAATCCCCAGTGGCAACCTAAAAAGTTTCTGTCACCTCCTTTTTTTCTTTTATTGTCAAACTGATATACAGAACGGTTACAGTTTCATACTTTAGGCATTGGATACATTTCTTGTACTGTTTGTTACCTCCTCCCTCATTTCCCCCTCCCCCCTCCTCCTTTCCCTTTACCTCAGTGAGTTCAGTAGAATTACACTAAACAGTATTGCAAGTATCACTTTTCTAATAATTTGTCTTTTTTACCCCGTGTATCTCAATTTTGGTATTCCCTTACAGTTTCTGAAATCTAATACCGGTATTCACGGTTTCCAATGCCTGCTTATGGGGGCCATTTGCTTGATAGATTTTATTCCAGCCTTTCACTTTTAGAAGATGTTTACTTTGGCTGGATAGATGTGTCTCTTGGAGGCATCAGAAAGATGGGTCTTGATTTTTGATCCAACTTATGAGCCTATGTTGTTTGATAGGAGAATTAAGTCTATTAATGTTGAGAGTGAGGATTGAGAGATGATCATTTGTTCCTTTCATTATATCTATCTTGTTAAAAGCTGTGTCTTCCCATTTCTTGATCTAATATTCTGCTTTTCTATTTAGGGTTCATTTCTCTGTCTGTATCAGGATCTTGATTATTTTCTCTGTATAGTACATCTTTGAGGGTTTTCTGTAAAGCTGGTTTGGTGGAGATATATTGTTTCAGTTTTTCCTTACTGTGGAAGACTTTTATTTGACCTTCAGCTATGAATGAGAGTTTAGCTGGGTACAGTATTCTTCGTTGGTAGTTATTTATATTTATGGTTTGGTTTACCACATTCCAGGCTCTCCTTGCTTTCATGGTCTCTGCTGAAAAGTCCGGGGTAATTCTGATTGCTTTTCCTTTATATATGATTGTTTTCTTCTCCCTAACAGCTTTAAGGATTCTTTCCTTGGACTCTATTGATCCAGTTTTTATCACAATGGGTCAGTGGAATGTTCTATTCTGGTCTGGTTGGTTTGGAGTTCTAAATGCTTCTTGTATCTGTATAGGCCTATCCTTCTGTATATTTGGGAAGCTCTCGGCTAATATTCTGTTAAATATGTTGCCTATTCCATTAACTTCTTTCTCCAGGGTTTCCTCAATACTGATTATCCTTAAATTGGGCTTCCTGATTGTGTCTTGAAGCTCCTGGAGTGATCTGTTTTATAGATTGGATTTGTTTTGTATTGATTTTTTTTTATCTTTCTCCATACATTCTAGGGAATCTTCAGCTCCTGAGATTCAATCCTCTGCTTCAGTTAGTCGGGACTGTAGGCTAGCTACTTGATTTTGAATCTCTTTTCCTTCTGACTGGACTTTCCTGATGATTTCCATGTGCTTGCTATACTTATCTTTTAGGTCCTGCATGGACTTCTTTACTTCATTAACTTCATTAATTTGGTTTTGAGTGCTGTCTCTCAAATCTTCTAGCTGGGTAACTATCTTTTTGTTTGACTCCTGAAGTTCAATTATCTTTCTATTTGTGGAGGCCACAAAATTCTCCAGTAATTTTTGCTTTGCCTCCTCAAGCTCTAGAATAGTTGACTGAAGAGATTCAAACTTTTCATTTAACATTTTTATCAGTAAACTTTGTAGAGCATTTTGAGGGTTCTCTTCTATGTCTTTGATTGACTGCTCTGCTTCCTGCTTGTTTTGAGTGCAAGATGAGACTCCATTGTTTACCATCTTTCTTGTGTTTCTTCTGCCTATTTGGATTGGGAATGCCAATCTACAAGCACTTGTGAGCACTGTTTTAGACCCAAAGCAGACCTTACCAAGCACTGTTGTGGAAATCTTAGAAGCTCACAATTATATACAGATACCTTGTATACCTGTGTATAAAATTATATTTAGTGTTCCTAAAGATTACAATTTTGTTATAACAACCTATCCTGAGCCCTGTATTCAGTAGTTACTTATTTACTATTACAAACCTATGAGCAATTTTTGTTCTTACATTAAGTTCTTTTTGGACTGGCTGGCTTTGTCTTTGAACAACCCCTTTAATTCACTCTGATTGAGCAGGGATACCCTCTATCCAATAACCAGGGGTCAATGGAATCTGAAGGTCCTGGAAGTAAGTCAGGAGGGTAAGTTAGAGGTAGTAAGGAGAATAGAGTAAAATGTATGGCGGGGGAGTGGTGGTGGTGATGATTTGGTTTAGTTTCAGTGATGTGGAAATGTGGAGAAGAGTAGAATCAGTAGAAAGAACGAGATTAAAATGATAGACAATGGAGTGTTAGCAAAAAAGAGTGAAGGTGTTATTCATAGGAAAGTAAATTTTTAAAGAAAGAGAATGTGAAGAGAGGGAAAGAAAAATTAGTGGAAGACAAATGCACAAAACAGAGAAAATTTATTTAAAAAAAAAGAAAAAACTCAGAAAAATTAACAACCAAAAAAAAAGAAACTTGATGAAACAAACACGTAAAAATGTAAAAGAAAACAAATGATGTTTCAGAAATGAAAAAAAAAACCCACTTAAAAAACGTTTTGAGGGCTGGGAATATGGCCTAGTAGCAAGAGAGCTCACCTCGTATACATGAAGCCCTGGGTTCGATTCTCCAGCACCACATATCTAGAAAAACGGCCAGAAGTGGCGCTGTGGCTCAAGTGGCAGAGTACTAGCCTTGAGCAAAAAGGAAGCCAGGGACAGTGCTCAGGCCCTGAGTCCAAGCCCCAGGAATGGCAAAAAAAAAAACAACAACAACAGTAATTTTAAAAAAAGTTTTGAAAAAAAATAGTCTTCCTTGTTTGGGTGGGCTTTCTACTGTCTGCTTTCCTTGCGATGGTCTGCAGTCTATTTTGTTGCTTTGCTGGTTTGGCTTGCTTTCAGGTTGCAGGGGGTGGATCTGCTTTGACCCTCCTCCCCTATTAGTAAAATCCTGGGGCTGTGTGGTTCACACACCTTGCAGGTAGGCCTTGGGTGTCCACTGTAGATGGGGATGTGAGCAGTCTTGGGAACCATGGCTCCTCCAGTCTTCTGTGGGGCTGCTGCCTTTAACGCTTGGCTTTGAATAGGCTGTGGACTCAGCGGGGCTGGGAGCCTCTGGCCTGGTTTACTGGGCTGAGAATTTCTTGCATGGGGGAGGTTCCTCCCTCCTGGGTGGAGTGGCCTCCTGGGCAATGCTGGCTATGGAATTCAGCTCCATTTCAAGCTGGGAATTGGGCTTTCACTGTGGTGGGACTATTTATCTGTCTCAGGAACTGTTTGTTTTCCCGTCTGGTTGTTCCTTGCCACCAGTAGCTGCTCCCCGCTTTCTGTTTTAATTTAGAAATTCCGGCGGGCAGGGCGGGGCACCTCTGGCTGAGTTCACATGAGTGTGTGAGCCACAGCCCAGGACAAGCCTCCTGCCTGGGCAGGGGTAGTTCTCCTGGGTGGAGCTGGCTCTCACTAGTCAGTCCCTCTTGCCTTTTCAAAGATGGCTCCTTTGGCCTCACTTTCCCCAGGCCCACTTTAGTTCCAGTCTGGTCTGACCCTACATCATTGTCAGGCACTGGCGTGGCGGAGGGTCGCCACCCGGAGCTCAAATCTGTGTTTTCAGGTGAGCAAAATCGATTTTTACTTTCTGGCCAGTATCCCTGTACTGTTATCACTTACTTGGACTGTCTTTCTAGGAGTAAAAGTTTCTCTGGAATGGGAAAACTGTAATGTTGGAGGGTGCTTACCTAGGGCTCTACTGCTCCTCTGCCATCTTTCCGGAAGTCTGTCACCACCTTTTTTAAAAAAATATTTTTTTTTTTAAATTATCCCTAATTCACCACATTCTTTGGTTGTCCCTTCCCCTCCCCCCCAATACTAAGGATTAAACTCAGGGCCTCACACATGCTAGGCAAGTGCTTTACCACTGAGGTACATCCTCAACTCAAACCTCACCACATTCTAAACATGCTACAATGACCTAAGAAAAAATGATCGTAGTTTTAACAAAAAGGACAAAGAAGAAAATACAGACAAGGCAGGCATCCGTGGATTAAATCTGTAATCTTCACAACTCATAAAGCTGAGATCTGAGAATCTAGCTCAGAATAAATTCTGAAAACAAAGCCCATTAGACTTATCTCCAGTTAACTACCAAAAGGACAGAAATGGAACCATGGCTCAAGTGAAAAATTGCTAGCCCTGAGAAAAAGAAATGAAAAAGAAAAAGCTCAGTGACACTGCCTAGACCCTGCGTTCAAGCCCCAAGAATGGTACACACAAATAGAAAGAAAGAAAGAAGAAAAGAAAGACCAATAAATATAAAGGCAGGAAGTAAAAAAGTGAGAGAGAGGAGGGGAAGAAAAGGAGGGAGGGAGGGAAGGGGAATGAAATAGTGTGTCCTGAAAAGATTAGGACAATTTATTTGAAAACTGTTATTTGTCATTATATTTTAGTCAGTTTTCTCATTCATTTCTTATTACTCTTTTTTTGATAATTTATTTATTAATTAAACAATTTTTTTTGACAAGGTGTTGTGCAAAAGGGGTACAGTTACATAGTAGGGTAATGTGTGCATTTCCTGTGATATCTTACACCCTGCTTTTCTTTCCCTTCCCTAGGTCAGGTAGACGTATATATAATTCACAGTGTACCAAAAACATATAGAGTAGCCACGTGGCCTACGTCAAAGGAAATTCACCTAGGGCTTTAAATGTAATGTTGGCAATAGAGTTTGCTTATCCTTGTCTTATATGAACGTACATACGTAGATTTTGAGCTATTGTGATCCAATGAGACGTCTATTTTTCACCTTTATATGTAGAGTAATTGTTTGGTTTTAGTTACATAATGTAGGGTCGTTGACCCAAACCTGTGGGAAATACCACTTGAGAAGAAGTTTTTGTTTTCACAAACCTGGGCTCTACTGTCTCCCCCCCCCACCCCCTACCACCACCTTAACAGTCATATATCAAGGAGATCATGCCCCTTTGTTTTCTGTGTTCTAGGCTTGTCTCGCTCAACATTATTTGTTCAAGTTCTGATCATTTCCCTGCGAATGCCATTATTTCACCATTTCTAATCGCTACATAGTATTCCATTGTGTATAGGTACCATATTTTTGGATCCATTCATCTGTGGAGGAGCATCTGGGTTGTTTCCAAATTTTGGCTATTGTGAATTGTGCAGCGATAAACATGGAAGTGCAAATGTCTTTTTGATATCTTGAGGCCTTTTGTTCAGGATAGATGCCTAGGAGTGGTATGGCTGGGTCATAAGGTAGGTCTATGTTAAGCTATTTGAGGAACCTCCATACTGTTCTCCAAAGTGGTTGTACTAATTTGCACTCCCACCAACAATGGAGAAGGGTTCCTCTTTCCCCGCACCCCCTCCAGCATTTATTGTTGCCTGAGTTCAAAGTATAGGACATTCTAACTGGAGTGAAGTTGTATCTCAGGGTTGTTTTTATTTGCATTTTCTTTACTACCAGGGATGTTGAACATTTCCTCATATGTTTCTTTGCCATTTTTATCTCTTCTCTTGTGAAGTCTCTCTTTAGCTCCTTTGCACATTTCCTAATTGGTTTACTGGGCTTGGAGGGTTTTAGTTTTTTGAGTTCTCTGTAGTTGACAGATATTAGGCCTTTGTCTGTTGCTGTGCTGGTAAATATCCTTTCCCATATGGTTGACTGTTTTTCTAGTTTGGTGGCTATGCCCTTAGCTGTGCAGAAAGTTTTTATTTTGTAGTAGTCCCATTTGTTGAGTCTCTCCCCTAACTGTTGTGCCCCTGGGACTCTATTCAGGAAGTACCTTCCTGTGCCTATGAGTTCTAGCGTTTTTCCTACTCTGTCCTTCAGTAGTTTCAAGGATTCAGGTCTGATGTTGAGGTCCTTTATCCATTTTGAGTTGATCTTGGTGCATGGTGATAGGCTAGGGTCTACTTTGAGTTTTCTGCATATGGCTGCCCAGCTTTCCCAGCACCAGTAGTTGAAGAGGCTCTGAATATTCCATTGTATGTCTTTAGCTCCTTTGTCGAATATCAGCTTACTGTAAGAGTGTGGTGTTATTTCTGGGTCTTCAATTCTATTCCATTGGTCTTCAGGTCTGTTTTTATACCAATACCAGGCTGTTTTTGCTGTGATGGCTCTATAGTAGAGCTTGAAGTCTGGTATTGTGATACTTCCTGCATTGCTTTTTTTTGCCTAGAATTGCTTTGGCTATTCTAGGTCTTTTGCTGTTCCATATGAATTTATGGGTTGCTTTCTCTATTTCAGTGAAGAATGTAGCTGGGATCTTGATGGGGATCACATTGAATTTGTATAACAACTTGGGCAATATTGCCATTTTCACTATATTGATTCTGCCTACCCATGAGCATGGGAGGTCAGTCCATCTCCTTGTGTGCTCTTGGATTTCCCTTTTTAAATTTTTATAGTTCTCATTAAGTAGGTCCTTCACATCTTTGGTTAGGTTGATCCCTAGGTACTTTATTCTTTTCTTGGTTACTATAAATGGTATTATTTCCCTAATTTCCTTTTC
Organism: Perognathus longimembris pacificus; assembly: GCF_023159225.1. Lineage (NCBI taxonomy): Eukaryota > Metazoa > Chordata > Mammalia > Rodentia > Heteromyidae > Perognathus > Perognathus longimembris. The sequence goes on along the minus strand of NC_063164.1, from coordinate 73,037,612 downwards.
TGCTTGTACATTACTGGTGTATAGAAAAGCTGCTGACTTTTGTGGATTGATTTTGTATCCTGCTACTTTGGCAAAATGGTTTATTAGATGTAGGAGTTTGGGGACTGAGTTTTTGGGTCTTTCAGATATAAGATCCTGTCATCTGGAAATAGGGATAGCTTGATTTCTTCCTTGCCGGTGTGGATCCCTTTGATGTCCTCCTCTTGCCTTATTGCTATGGCTAGGGATTCCAGCACTATGTTGAATAGAAGTGGGGAGAGTGGGCATCCTTGTCTTGTTCCTGAGTTTAGGGGGAATGATTTAAGTTTCTCTCCATTTAATATTAGCAGTTGGTCTGTTGTATATGGCTTTTATTGTTTTGAGGAATATTCAATCCATTCCTGTTCTCTCCAAAGCTTTTAATAAGTAGGGATGTTGTATTTTGTCAAAGGCTATTTGGGCATCGACAGAGATAACAACTTGATTCTTGGTCATGATGTGTAATTTTCCTGATCAGTTTCTGGATCCTGTTAGCTAATGTTTTATTGAGAAGCTTTGCATCTGTGTTCATTAGTGATATTGGTCTGTAGTTCTGTTTTTTTGTTGGGTCTTTGCCTGGTTAGGGGATGAGTATAATATTAGCTTCATAGAATGAGTTTGGGATTTCTCCCTCTGTTTCTATTATGTGGAAGAGTTTGAGGAGTATTGGTATTAGCTCCTCACTAAAGGTTTTATAGAATTCATTGGTGAATCCGTCTGGGCCTGGGTTTTTCTTTGTTGGGAGGCTCTTGATTATCCCCTGTATCTCGCTGTAAGTCATTGGTTCATTTAGTTGATTTATTTCTTCTTGATTCAGTTGAGGCAGTTTATACTTCTCTAAGAATTGATCCATTTCTGTAAAATTATTGTTTTTTAGTGAGTAGAGGTTCTGGAAATAGTTTCTTATGATTGTTTGAATATAGTGTGTATTTCTTGTAATTTTTCTGGTGGAGTCCCTGATTTTACGGATATGAGCCTCTTCTTTTTTTTTTGTAATTCTTGAAAGGGGTCTGTCAATTTTATTTATTTTCTCAAAGAACCAGCTTTTAGTCTTATTTATTTGTTGAATGGTCTTTCTATTTTCAATCAGATTTATCTCTTCTTTAGTCTTTGGTATCTCTCTCCTCGTAGTCATTTTAGATTTGATCATTTCTTGTTTCTCCAGTTGTTTTAGTTTCATCGTGAGGTTATTCACCTGCTCAGCTTCTATTCTTTTAATGTGAGTGCTGAGGGCGATGATCTTGCCCCTCAGTACTGCCTTAGCTGTATCAGATAGGTTTCTTTGTGATGTATTTTCATTGTCGTTGTGGCTTATGAATTCGTTAATTTCATTCTCAATTTGGTCTGTGGCCCAAGTGTTAAATAACAGTGACAGGTTTAGTCTCCAAGAATATGTACAGCCTCTGTGGTATCCTTTGATATTGAGGGTTACCTTTATTCCACTGTGGTCAGATATAATACATGGGATGACATCAATACTTTTGTATTTGCTGAGGTTCTTTGTGTGGGCTATGACATGGTCAATTTTGGAGTATGATCCATGGGCTGCTGAGAAGAAGGTGTATTGGGTCTCTGTAGGGTGAAAGACTCTGTACAGATCTATCAGATCCATTTGGGATATGGTATTACTTAGGTCCTCAGCTCCCTTGCTAATCCTCTGGGTGTTGGATCTGTCTCTTGGAGAGAATGGGGTATTAAAGTCACCCACTATGATTGTGTTTGGGTCTATCTTGTTCTGTAGTTCTATGAGAATTTACTTGACATATGTAGGGCCTCTTTTCTTCGGAGAATATACATTTATCACCGTGATGTCTTGTTTTTTTATTATTCCTTGTATTAAAATGTAGTGACCTTCTTTGTCTTTTTGTGTTGATTTTAATGAGAAGTCCAGCTTGTCTGAGATCAGGGTGGCTACTCCTGCCATTTTGGTAGGTGCGTTTGCTTGGAAGATCTTGCTTCATCCTTTCATTCGGAGCCTGTTTTTATCCCTTGCTGTAAGATGGGTCTCTTGAAGACAACGGATAGTGACTTTTTGTTTGCAGATCGACTCTGTTAGTCTGCTCCTCTGTATCAGAGATTTTATCCCATTTATATTCGAAGAGATCAAGGATAAGACTGTTTTTTCTCCTTCCATTATCCTGTTAGGCTGTTTTTCCTCTCCTTTTTTTTTTTTTCTTGTCTTTAATGAGCTGCTCTTTTTGTTGGGCTCTGGCTATTGTAGTTTCTTTCTATTTCTGTCTGTGTGTCTTGTACAATTTTTGTTGGCTGGGGTTCCCCTCTTAGAATTCACTGTAAGGGCACAACAATGTTCATCACAGCGCAATTTGTCATAGCTAGAATCTGGAACCAACCCAGATGCCCCTCAGTAGACGAATGGATCTGGAAAATGTAGTACATATACACAATGGAATTTTATGCCTCTATCAGATAGAATGACATTGCCCCATTTGTAAGGAAATGGAAGGACTTGGAAAAAATTATACTAAGTGAAGTGAGCCAGACCCAAAGAAACATGGACTCTATGGTCTCCCTTATTGGGAATAATTAGCACTGGTTTAGGCAAGTCACAGCAGAGGATCACAAGAGCCCAACAGCTATACCCTTATGCTCACATAAGATGATGCTAAATGAAATGATTTCATGTTATGGAAACGATTGTTATATCACAGTTGTAACTACATTCAACGTCCCATGTGTATCTATAGCTTCTACTATTGATGATGTTCTTGTATCACCTTCCTCTGGTTGTACGTACACTATCTCTGAAATATTATCTTAGTATATTGGAAACTGTCTATACTGGTATTAAACTAGGAAATTGAAAGGGAATAGCAAATTCGAGAGACACAGGGTAAAAAAAGACAAACAACTACATAAGCAATACTTGCAATACTGTTTGGTGTAAGTGAACTGAACACCTCATGGGGGGAAAAGGAAAGGGGGAGGAGAGAGGGGGGAATGAGGGACGAGGTAACAAACAGTACAAGAAATGTATCCAATGCCTAACGTAAAACTGTAACCTCTCTGTACATCAGTTTGATAACAACAATTTGAAAATAAAAAAAAAAGGAATTCGCTGTAAGGCTGGTTTTTTTATTCACATATTCCTTTAGATCCTCTTTGCTATGGAAAGATCTGGTTTTTCCCTCAAATGTGAATGGTAGTTTCACTGGATATCTAATTCTGGGTTGGCAATTGTTGGCCTGTAGGACTTGGATTGTGTTCTTCCACGCTCTTCGTGTGTGGTAGGTTTCTGTGGAGAGGTCTGCTGTTATTCAGATCCTTTTCCCATTGTAATAAATCTCTTTCTTCACTTTGGCTGCATTCAAAATTTGCTCTTTATTTTTGCGATCTGAAGTCTTGATTATTATGTGCCTGGGTGAGGATTTTCTAGGGTCTGGTCTCCTAGGGGTCCTATAGGCTTCAGTTACCTGGGTGAGGTCCCTTGTTCGATTGGGGAAGTTTTCTGCAATAACACTATTGAAAATATGTTGAAGCTCTCTGCTCTGGTATTTGGCTCCTTCTTCTATTCTAATTATGAGCAAAATTATATCTCTTGTCTTTGTCCACTAGCTCCTGGATTAGTCTGCCCTGGAGTTTTACCATTTCTTGGAGTGTGGTAATTTTTTGGTCCTTATCAGCTGCATCGTCGTCCAAAAGAGAGATTCAGGTTTCAATATGATCTATTCTTTGTGCTGTGGTTTCAAGTGTGGAATTTATGGATGTCAGTGAGCTATTTATCAGCTCTGATCGTGGAAATTTCTTCCGTTAAAGAGTTGTATTTTAAATTTATTTTTTCATGCATTTTGCTTCTCAGGATGTTAAGATTTTCTTTAATGGAGGTTTGCACTCTATCCATTTTTGCTCTTATTTCTTTCTTGACTTCCTGAAGGTCCTTCAAGACTTCCATTCTAAACTCCTGGAATTGTTTTCTGAATTTGTTCCTGAGGCTTTCCATCATTTCTGCTATCATAGCCTCGGTTGTTTCTTTATTCTCCATCTCCTCTTCAGTCGTACTGCTTTTTGGAGCTGGCAAGTTGGCTTGACCTTTCACGAAATTTGTAATAGTTCTTTGTGATTTGTGCATCTGGAGATCTGTAGGTGGCGTCCTTGGGTTGGCTTTGTGCTGGTTTCCACTGGTCCGTGAGTAGAGACTTGTTTGTGTCCTGGCTCTGGGTTTGAGTTTGGCCGTTGAACCTTACTGCCCAATGGGTGAGCTTGACCATCTCAGTTGTTGCCGGGGTGGTCACCCTCACTGCACTTGGGGGTGGATATGTTCTGTGTCTTTCTCTGCAGAACAGTGTCCTGCTGCTGTGTTGTGCTGACCCTAGCGTGCCCCTGGTGGGGGTTTGCGGGTTGCTGATTCAGCATGGCATGGAGACTTTTCTCTTCTTTGGTTCTTTTTCCCACTTGGTGCCATGGTCAGAGGAGCTCACCTCTCAGATTGAGATTTGCCACTGAAATGTGGCTCGCTCACCTGTGTGGATTGCTCCTGTCAGAGCAGGTTTTGCTCTTGAGGGGTGGCCTGCCCACCTGTGCAGAGCGTGCCTATCAGAGCGGGTGCTGCCACTGGGGGGCCCTGCCCTCCTGTGCGGAGTGCGCCTATCAGAGCAGGTGTTGTAGTTTGCCCTCTTTTGCGCTCCCGGGGGGGGGGGGGTTGGGCAGGAGATCCTCCTGCTGGAGGGATATCATGCTTGCCCACGCTGGCCCTCTGGGGGGGGCACATGTGTGTGCACTCTAGTGCTTCCTTTGGGGACGTGCTGCCCCGAGTTGTTGGAGGGTGCTTGTGCCCTCTTGAGAGTCTGCTGTGGGGGGGTATGCGTGGACCCCAGCAGCTTCAAGTGTCCGGGCATGGGTTGGTGCCCACAGACTCTCTGCGCCTCCGCTGTGAGGGTTGTGTGTGTTCAGGCCCAGGTGTCCCTGCTGGGCTGGTATTGTGCACCAGCAAGCCTGTGACTGTTGTTCAAAATGTCCGCAAGGACCAGGTGCCTCAGGTGGGGCTTCCAGTGCCTACCAGTCACCGGGCCCCTGCTGAGGAGGGGAGGGGCTGGTGTGCCCTGATTCAGGCTCCTCTGCTGGGCTTTGGGGGGATGCCTGACTAAGGTGTTTCCTGGTCCCCTTGTTGGGTGCTGCTCTGCCTCTGCTATCTCCTGTCTCCTCCCAAAGGCTGTAGGGTCCTAAAGCAGCAAGATTGGGGCTCCTTTGTTCCCTCATGGCAGGGAGGGGGAGGGAGGGAGCTCTAGCTTCTTTTTAGGGTTTGGGTCTCTGCTAGAGCTGGTCTCCCATGGGGGGGTGGTAATGGGGAACTTACTGGTCCTGGATTGTGTGTGTGTCCTGAGCTGCTGTGTGCTTTTTGGGGCTGGGGTGCTGGGTTGTGGTGATTGGTCATTTGGTGGTGGCAGTCCTGGCTCTCCCCATCCATCCAGCTCCCCCCATCTGTGTCACCTGTTTCCCCTGCTGTTTACATCTGTTCCCAGCCATTCGGTCCCATGCGCCCTCTGTCTTGGTCAGTCTGCTCTCTGTCTGGGGTTTGTGGAGCTCTTGATGTCTGGACTCTGCATTCCTGGCATGACTTTTTGGCTGTTGGTTTGCTGGTGCGGGGTCCCCTTTCCCAGCCTGGCCCTGTTTGGGCTGGGGTCAGCGGGTGGGTGGGGGGAGTGGGGTACCCCGGAAATTTTCCAGCTCCGTGCAGGTTATAGGCTCTTCTTTTTTTGTTCTTTTTCATTTCCAGTGTTTCTCTGTTGCTTCTGGTTGTTGGGTTTGCTGGATTCTTGATGGGATGTTGGGTGCTGGAGTTCCCAGCTCACTATTCGGTTGGAGCAAGTTGGGGTGCATCCCTATTGTGATGGCACCATCTTCCCTCCCTTGTTCTCTTATTATTCTGTATAAGAGGAATCAAGTACTAAAACTCAGATAATTTAAATTATATTAACATAATTTTGCTTCTAGTCTACAAAACTAAGTACTAAATCCCAATAATTCTAGTAAAATTTTAACCTTAAAAAGGAATCAACCTGTCTCTCTGAATGCATGGAAATTAAGCATGCTTCTATTGAATACACACACTTTCTGTTACTACATTAGAAACAAGAACAAATATAGATTAAAAGACATAGTTCTATCCCTTTAAAATTATTTAATTCAATTAAAAATTCAAGCACATTAACATACTACTTTAATTTAAATAGCAAGTTAAAAAAAACAACAACAAGAAAGAGTTCTTAGAGAAGAAAGTGGAATGTAACCATACCCATACTGAAGGCTTCCTAAAGCTTTCATTGGAAAATTAACTAAATCCAGCAGTGTTAAAAGTAGAATATTTGGGGGGCTAGGAATATGGCCTAGTGCTAGAGTGCATGCTTCATATACATTAAGCCCTTGGTTCCATTCCTCAGCACCACATATATAGAAAAAGCCAGAAGTGGCACTGTGGCTCAGTGGTACAGTGCTAACCTTGAGCAAAAATAAGCCAGGGTTGTAGTGCTCAGGCCCTGAGTTCAAGCCCCCGGACTGGAAAAAAGTAGAATATTTGAGATATGGTACATTATAAAGGTTCAGCCATCATGGATGAATTAATGCTGGGACTTGAATATAATTTATATCTCTTTTTCTGTCAGGCATGCTTGCTTTCTTGCTTTGTGTCTGTCCTCATGGGATGAGGAAACATGGAGGCCCTTTCCAGATGAGGCTTTGAACTTCCTGCCTACAGAATTATGAGGGAAAAAAAAATCTCTTTCTTATAGGCTACTCTATCTTACATATTCTGTTTTAGAACCACAGAATAAATTACATAATAAAAGAATTGGTTGCTGCAACTGTGGCTTAGTGGTGCTTACATATCCTGCTTTCAACTACTGTTATATATATTATTTAATAAACAACAAATATTTAATTCACTATAATATGGCTTCTAGCATGTATGAGGCTCTGGGTTTGATTCCTCAGTACCACATAAACAGAGAAAATCCAGCATGGTGGCTCATGTGATAGATTGCTAGCCTTGAGCAAAAGAACATCAGGGAAAGTGCCCAGATCTTGCATGCAAGCCCTAAGACTGAAGAGAAAAAAAATTGGGAGAAAAATGAGGGAAGTGGTAGCAATGTACTCATTACCTTATATATGTAACTGTAACACCTCTGTACATCACCTTGAAAATAAAATTAAATTAAAAAAGAAGAATGGAATTGATGGAGATGAGAAGCTGAGAATACAGATCACAAAGAACACAATCAAAGGATGTTTTAGAGATGAACCAATGATTTTTTAGGGATAAATGCATGATCTAGGTAACAAGTATTCATAAAATAGAAAACCTCATCTTACTACAAATGCCCATCATCAAGAATACAAACATCAATAGATAATGGAGTAAAAGAACCATATTACATGTTCAGTGGGTATTTAAACTGGCACAACCACTATGCAATACAGTTTGGGAATGCTTTAAAAAACGAAACATAGAATAACCCTACGATCTAGCAATGTCATTCTTGGTCATTTATCCAGAAGATTACAAGTCAGGATATAGTAAAGCCATTTGTACAATCATGTTCAATGCTGCACTGTTCATCCTAGCCAAATTATGGGGACAGCCTAGTTGCCCTTCAATGTACAATGGATCACAAAAATGTGAAACATCATTGGGAAAGTTTAAAAAATGATGAACTCAAGGAAGGATGGATTAAGGGGAGGGAAAGGAAGAGAAAAATGAGGAAGGTGTAACAAGTATTACAAGAGATTTATTCACTACTTTAATATGTAACTGTAACCCTTCTGTACATCATCTTGACAATAAAAAATGTGAGATGTGCTTATGTAATGAAACTTTACTGAAGCCATGAAGAGTACCTATGTCATATTCACAGAAATGGATGTATGTGGGGACAAAACTATGTTAAGTGAAGTAAGTCATGCTCAGACAGACAAATGACACATGGTTTTCTCATGTGTGAAAGTTACATCTGAATTTTAAATATATATACATACATATAAACATATGCAGTTATATGCATATATACACAAACATATTAACTAAAATACAACTAAAATACCATTATCTTATAGTTTAACAAAACAAATGCCAAAACAGGATGGCAAGGTCAAGAGGAGAGTTAAGTGAATATAGAGAGGAAAGACGGGCAGGAGCAGTTATAATATTTATGGTATACGTGAAACTAGGAAAGTTGGGAAGATGCAGCAGGTTGAGAAAGATGGGAGAGTATTGTGAAAAGAGTGACAGTGATCAAGTTGTGCTGTACTCATGAAATTACTTGGTGAATTGCATCTCCTCTGTACAACTTCTTGAGGATATTTTTCTAAGAAAAATATTGAAGAAATAAAGACCAAAATCATTCTAGATTTATTGACAACTTTTCAAAAGCATACAGATTCAAAAGCCAAAAATGATAAATTTAAAGAATCCTGTCCCTAGACAAGTAATTGTTCAATGTCTGAGCTCCAAAGATAACACATGTGTGCATATAGTCAAATAAAAATGACATTTCACACCGATGAACAATGCAGTTGAATTGAAACTCCTCAAAAGAGGTAATATGTAATTGACGTTACAGCTAAAGCAGTTTCTTTTGTAACAGCCAACATGAAATTCAAAAAAAGCCTCGCTTAGAGATATTTTCATGGCATAGTAAGAGTGAGAAGCTATATTATAGTGAATTAAACATTTCTTGTTTCTTAAATAATATACATAACAGTAGTTGAAAGCAAAACTATGTAAGCATCATAATAAAAAGTAAAAAATGAAAACTTAGAAAAGAAACTGCATAAGGGGTACTATAACTGAGAAGCATTCACTTATAACACTGTTCTGTACACCTCTCATTTATAAATAATATTGCTTTAGTGCAGCAGCTAGAAATGCCACATAAATGGGACTCCCATCACCTAAAGGTTCTAACAAAGAAACAAAAGCTAGCCTAACATGTCAGCTGCTGAAAAGCACCATTTTGGACTATGAACATATGATTCAATACAGTATGTTTTTAAAAATATTTATTAGAATATAGGGGATACAATTCTTATATAACACAATGAGTGACATTAGAAGTATTTACTGTAACAATGAAACTTGCATTATTGTTTATGATTGTATTAATGGCTGCAGGATGTTCCCATCCAACAATTGTAAAGCAATTCACATTCATTTATCTCACCTTTTCATTGGTGTGCATTAATTGTACATAATAAGGGTGCTATATATATATATACATATCCATAATCATATACACTTTGATCACATTTACTCCACCATTACTTTTTCATATCCTCCTTTCCTGTTCATTCCCATAGTAGTCCAATGCTGTCTTTTTTAATAACTTTGAAGTTATGAGATGCTTGTTTTAAGAGGACTGGCTTAGTTCACTTAACCTCATGATCTCCACTTCCATCTGTTTCCCAAGTGACATAATTTTATTTTTTTTAATAACTGAGATCAAGCCAGGCATCAGTGGTTCACAGCTGCCATTCTAATTACCCAGGATGCTAAGATCGGAGGATAAAGGTTTGAAGCCAGTCCAAGCAGGGAAGTCCATGAGATATTTTTCTCCAATGAACCAGTAGGAAGCCAGAAGTAGAGCTGTGGCTGAAAGAGTAGAGTACCAGTCATGAGTGAAAATGCAAAGAGAGACTGCGCTGCGCCATGAAGGCTGCCTGCTAATGCATCCTGGCGGGCACCGGGCTAGAGCCCCGCCCCCTCCCCCGCAGCCGCGGGACTCCCCGATGTCCAGGGAAGAGCAGGGTTCCAAATCCGAGGAAGACAGCCTTGCTCCTGCCTGTCCACCCTTCTCTCTGGCCATGTTTATCTCTAGGAGTCTGAGACCCTGATTTCATTGCCTGAGGAGTTCATCCTGTCCACACCCATCCAGCCGAGGGAACCCAGGGTGCCCTTACTTGCTGAGAGAGAGGAGTGGGTGGCCAGGGCAACAGAGCAGTTTCCCTCTGGGGCCTCCGGCACAGTGAAGTCGGAACCATCAGGGAATATGAGTGAATTCTGACATAATTTGGGATGCTGTGTGGTAGAGAAACCCCAGTGGAAGAAGAAGAGAAGACGGATTGCCTGAACCATGATTGGGGAACCAATGAATTTTGTCCACCTGACTCACATCGGCTCTGGGGAGATGGGGGCTGAAGATGGACTTGCTATGACAGGTGCAGTTCAGGAGCAGATGAGACCCAAAGGAAATCGAGACCGGCTGTAGAGCAATGCTAGGGGCTTGTAGCTTTCATGGGAATGGTTATGCTATCTTGAAGCTCCTACTCTGTGTCCAGCCCAGAAGAAACGCTGCCCCCATCAGATCCCTTCTAGAACCAGTGACCCAAGGGCCCCTCTTCACTATCTGCCTAACAGTGCCTCAAAAGGTGTGGGGGCTGGACTCCCTCTACTTCCTCTGGCCATCGCCCCTCCTGGAGATGGGGCCAAGGCAGCAGGACTAAACACAAGACTACCATTGGCCAGAAGAGCTCACCCGAAGCCCTGGGTACACTAGGAGTTCCGTGGAAACCTGGAATGAGTTCCTCTCTCCTGAATGATGGTCTGGGTGCCAACGGTCCTAAACTTTTTATCTGGAATTCCTTAAATGGGGCGGGTAGGTGAGATTACCAAAGCCGAAGTCAGCTTTGCTAAGAAGCTCCCTACTTCCCTGTCCTCCTCTTTCCTTCTGGAAGGAGCTAAAACAGATATCAAGGGGCTGGAAGGGTGACCACTACCTAGTCTACTCTTTCTCTTCAGATTTCAGACCTTAAACTACTCAGTTCACTCTCCAGTATCAGCGTTTTTCTCTAGTTAGGCCTCTAACTCTATGTTTCTATAGGATTACTAGCACCCCAGCAATGTTCCCTTTTAAAAAAAAAATAAAAGTTTAATTTAATATGAGATCTTAAATTACCCCCAGCCCTGCTACTACCTCTGTCCTTTACCTCCTCTCTTATTAGGAACTTGGTTTAATAAGATTTATGAGTTAGCTGGTAGCCAGGTGACATTCCATTTAAGTCTTGGAGGGATCTAGCACATCTTCTGCTAACCTCCCTGCTGGCCCCTATGAGAGGAGGAAGAGGGGTGTGGCTAGAAAGCCACAGATTGCAGGCAAACTAGGCGTTGTCTTGAAGAGGACCCCATGCTTAGGGATGGGAAAGTGGTGAGGTGAGGTGGGAAGGTCATTGGAGAGTGAGGAGCATGAAGATCCTCATAGCATGGGAACACTGGGAGGAGCTAGATCAAGACTTCCACTGAGACATTCTTGTGATGAAGAGCTGTGTTTTATAAACTGTTTAGTGGCATCCCTGGCCCACCTCACTTAAGACAACCAAAAATATCTCCAGAAATTGCCAAATGCCTCCTAAGAGACAAATCACTACAGTTAGGAACTGCAGCTCTAAAGATGTTTCTCTTAAATGATTTCATCGTGTTCAGCTTGACGCTTGGAAGACCCAGGCCCCCTTACAGAGTATGCTCAAAAGAGCTGCTCGGAATCTGTGTTCAGTGTGTTGCTTGCGCTTGCAGGAGTTCAGGGTTCTCTGGTGGACGTGCACTGTGCTTCCGTTTGTGCTCTTTGGAAGCATGGTTGTTGGAAGGTGGAGACATGACTAGGGTGTGTTGGCATTGGAGAAGGGGGAGCAGATATACATTAGTCATCATCCCCAAGTTTTATTTCTGTACCCCAGTCCTAGAACCAGACACAAATAACACTCAGTGAGTTTTGTCTGAAGACCATGTCCCAGTCCCATCCCACCTGGCTAGACAGTGCTTTAGATTGGAGAGCAATGTAGGAAAACAGGGTCTTTAGGCATTTTCGGTTTTCGCAGGTGTTTTTTGTTTGTTCTGGCCCTGTCCTTTAATTAGGCAGAATAAAACAGAAGAGTTCCTGCCTGCTCTATGACAAGAAATCTGGCATCATCAGGTCTGGTGCAAGAAGCCTGCTTTATGGTCGTAGGGTCAGGATTGTGGGAATCGATATCCCTTCTGCTGATCCCACCATCTGTCCAGTCTGTCCCCACCTTCGGTGGCTGAGGTTCTACCCTACCCAGTTTCAGTGTACTTCCTGCAGTTATTTATGGTCTGAGACTGGTCATCAAGATACATTCCCAATTTACTCTGTTTTAGGTGCTCTGAAAGCAGCCCATCTGGTCACCCTAAGGAGTGCACTAGACTGGAACCTAAAGGGGTAACTGGACAGGGTAGAAAGGTGGGGGACTCCAGATCTCCAGCCTCATCCTAATGCCTATTTTTTGGGCACAGTCTTCTCTTTGGTGCTTTCTTGCCTTGAGCTACCTTCTCTAATGCATATGCTAGCATCACTTTAACAATAAAATTATAGGAACGGGTTTGAGAGTCATAGTTTATATTGAAAAACTGTTGGACTTTTAAATACAGTTTTCAAATAAAAATGTAAGCAAACAAAAAAAGAAGAAAATGCAAAGAGACAGGACCCATTTCCTAAGTTCAAGGCCCAGTACTAGTATACACACACACACACACACACACACACGCACGCACACACACAGATATATACACATACACACACAATATCTTGAGTACACCTTGATTTTGTGAATACAACACGTTTTCTATATCCATCCATGGATGACAGGCACCTGTGTCAATCCCATAATTTAGCTATTGTGAATATCTTTATGATAAAACATGGATATACAGATATTTCCATAGTAAACTAGCTTAGATTTCTTTGGAGGGGTGTATTCTAGGCATGCCAGATATGGTGGGGCCTATCTTTTGGTTAATGAAAAAAGGTATCCACATTTAAAGATAAAGTGGCCCTTCTCTCCGGCCATGCATCATCTTGGCCACTGGCCAGCAGTTTGGTAATTATCTTTTCTCTGCTGCCTGAATACTGCATGGCCTTCTCCTTTATTGGCTATCTACTTTATAAACATAACATATATGGTGCCTTGTGACTCAGGAAGGGCTTAAGAGTCAGGACAGGTGGAATTCCCCTCTGCTTTTCTCCTTTTTTCTGGGAGTATCCCCAGGCCTGATGGCCCTTTTTCCGCGAACCGAACTGTTGCAAGATACCACGGGGGACTTTTCACCAATTACATTGCTGGCCTCCACATCCATATCCAAGTCCACACCACTTCTCTACTCTGGTGAGTGAAACTGCTGCTCAGGTCCCTATCGCTCACTACCACACAGAGAACTTCCCATGCCCAGGCCTGGTTACCTCCAGGGCCTAGGATGCTTGGCTTTGGGGGCTTGGCTTTCTCTCTCTCTCTCTTTGGAGGGTGCTGGGGGAAGTCAGGACACTGCTTCTGCCTGGCAAGCTCTCATTCACTCACCAGGCCTCCTCCCTCCTGACCTTTTAATGGGTTCTTGCAGTCATAGTCACACCCGAGCCAGAACATTCATTGCAAGCATGCCTCTTGACAGTACAATGAGGCCTGCTCCAAGATAAACCATTTTTGCCACTGCAATGGTGAATGGTCAGAAGTCGCTTATATTCAGGCTCTCTCTGTCTCTCTCTGTCTCTGTCTCTCTCTCTGTCTCTCTCTCTCCCTCTCTTCCTCTTCCTTTCTCCTTCTCTTGTCTGCCTACTTGTTTGCTGACTTTATGAAACTCCCAAGTCATACCATCCTGATAATGTGCCCTGCTAACAAAGCTGCCTCTTTTCACAGGCCTTTGAAACTGCCTTTGAAACTGAGGCTCGGCCACCAGTGTGCTTTGTCAGAAAAGATCTAAAGGTCTAAAGATCAAAGATCTAGAGATCTCTAGCATTGACCACACGATGGATATTGGGTTTAACAGGTACCGTCATGGCATCAGCTCAGGCACCATCATGCCATGCCACATGTTCTCTGTTAGTGTGTTTGTGTCCTCTTGGCCTCCCTCCGGTCACCATGGCATCCCATTTGAGCTGAATTGGTTTATAAAATTATGGTTTCTCCATTTGGTAATCTGAAACTTTTTGTGTGCTAGCAAAGTTTTTGTTTTTCTAACTCACCACATGGTTCTAAAATATTGTGAAAAATGTCACTTGCTGCTGGAATTCCAAGAGTCTATGGCCGAAATTCATTTTTACTCACTGTAAAACCTGTGCGCACAGTGTGTATGTGTGTTCCCTGTGTGTATGTCTGTCAGTGTAAATGCCATTTGTTTGTAAAGTCTTAGAAAAGGAAATTGAAGAAAAAGTGTAGGGAGAAGATGGTATGGGTATGTCTTAAATTCCTAATTGTTACTTGTGATTTAAACACTGATGTCATTCTCTATATGTCCAGCTAGCTATAAATCTGTGCTAAAACTCTCATCACATCTAGGGAGTTTTGTCATTGCAGAATTCTGGCAAATATTTGTTGGTCAATTCTTGACAAGTAACAGGTAAGCTCTAATCCTCTTGATCTCCTTGTTGCTATAATTAGAAATAAAAAGGGGCTTTTTATTGCAAAGACTCCTTGGATTGCAGTTCGAAGCCAGCCCGGGCAGAAAAATCTCTCTAAAACTCCATCTCCCAATTAACCAGCCAAGAGTCAAGCTGAAAGCATGGCTCAAGTGATTTATCTCTAACCAGCTAAATGCTGGAAGTAACACTGTAGCTCAAGTGGTAGAGCATTAGCCTTGAGCAGAAGTGCTCAGGGACAGTGCCCAGGCCCTGAGTTCAAACCCCTGTGAATGCCAACTGGGGCGAGCCATCCCAGAAACAAACACCTAGACCCCTGAGACTCAGCCACTTTGGGGAACAAGGACCATGGAGAGGAGTGAGAGGAGAATGATTTCACATCCTGAATGGAGTCACTTTATCTTGCCCTTTCAAAATTAATCAGAGCCAGGGGATCAAGAGATAGTAGCTTGTTCGTATAATGTCCATACCTGAGTATAAGAACTAGCCGAACTAGCCAAGTCATCCAATTTTTAACTTCCTGCCCTAAACCCTTCCTTTTGCCTTAATATTCTTTGTCAACCCCTGCCTCATGAGGCTTCTTCCAGGATTCATTCAAGAGCAGGCATCTACCACCAAGAGACAGCTGCTGCTCACCTTCTCCCTGAGAGCCCACATTTCTGCTATTTACCACTAATGTCAATGCCCCTGGACAGCAGTAAGCAATCAGAAAGAGTCTTCATCGTTTTTCATAACTATTAAAAGGCTGGAATATAAGCTCCACCCCAGAAGGGCTCCATGCAGATGCCCCCCACCTGGTTAAGTCTCCACCCAGTTACCTTGGTAACTAGCAGTCCTGGAGGCAGTTACCTCCCCCTTCCCTGAAGTCACATCCTAATCCACCTGGTCACCTCCTGCCCCTGCCCTAGATAAGGCCAGGCGGGGGCTGCCCTTTCTCTTTGGCCATGCACCACCTCAGCCACAGGCCAGAAGATGGGTAATAAACTTTTCTCTCCTACCTGAAAAAAATAAAATAAAGATAAAGTGAGAGTCTAACAGAGTGCTCTTAGTTAACAATTAAATACAGGAGTAAGGAACATGCATTTGAAGTGGACTAATGATGGTGATATTGTGCGGCTCACACTGGAAAATAAATTTTCTTCATTAAAAATGGGAACCACGGGGCTGGGAATATGGCCTAGTGGTAAAGTGCTTGCCTCCCATACATGAAGCCTTGGGTTCGATTTACTCAGCATCACATATATAGAAATAAGCCAGTAGTGGCACTGTGGCTCAAGTGGTAGAGTGCTAGCCAGTGCTGGATGCCAGTGGCTCACACCTATAACCCTACCTACTCATGAAGCTGAGATCTGAGGATTGTGGTTCAGACTTGCCTAAAAAGTAAAATCCATGGGACTCATCACCAGTTAATCACCCAGTAGCTGAAAGTGGAGCATGGTCCAAGTGGTAGAGTGGTAGCCTTGAGCAAAAATCTCAGGTACAATACCCAGGCCCTGAATGCAAGGCCCGGGACTCTGACTGTCACACACACACACACACACACACAGACGAGTGAACCAGCTAGGAATTGATTTGCTTTCTTCAGAAAAAGAGAGGGGGCTTGGATATAGCTCAGTGGCAAAGTGCTTGCCAAAGTGCACCATCCTGGGTTCTAGCCCCAGTACCCAAAAAGAAAAGACAAAAAAAAATAGAGTTAAAAAAAAAAAACAAACAGAAAAGGAGAGGTTTCAGAATACAGCTCAGTGCAATTGACTAGAATGTATAAAGTCTTGGAATAATCCCCTGCACCATAAATTCTTTTCAAAAAATTTAGAGAAATATCTTTTTAATCAGGGGTGTTTTACGATTCATTTTATTTACTAAAAAATTATATCCAGGGGCTCACAAACAGCATTTTATAAATTTTAAAATCCATGTAACTGTTCTTTAAATTTTAATGGTGATTTATGGGTATAGGTAAACTTCAACTCATAAAATACCAATAGATTCATTTTAATAGCCTCATTATGTTCACAAAGTTTCTTTATAGCAATATAAAAGCTCTAGAAAATAGTAATGTTAGTGGTTATACTAATTTTAAGATTTGAATAGCTTTTCTGAATGGGTACCTAAATTATTCTCTATTATTGTAATTCATTAGTCAGTAAACAAATATTTGAAATTTGTTGGGATTCTTATTCATCTTTTAGTATCCTCCTAAGTCTATCCTCCTACGATTTTAAATCTATTGATGCTCAATAATGATTTTAATAAAATATAGGGCAAACTACAGGTTCTACTATATTCATACATATCCAATAAGAAAGTAGAAAACACACACAAACTGTACAGAGAAAGTTTAGCATAAAGTATTATTAAAAATTAAAGCATCAAGAATTTGCTAGGGAAATTGTATGAGATAAGCTCTTGTATATATAAGGAATGGCCATGTGGCCTCTACCCTTAAGGCTGAAATTAAAAATGCCTCTGGAAGAAAAAAATTAAAAAACACAATGCTTGCCCAATAGACTAATGGAAAGCTCATTAGAATGAGTACAACCAGGACTTTGGTAGTAGAAAAGTTATTGAGGACATTTGCTACTAGGACTTATTCTAAATCTACCCTCTGAGAAGTTGTAGAAACCATCTTCATAGAAAACCAGACTTTGATGTGAAGGGCCATGAGAGGTCATTCATGAAGAGGTACCTCACCAGCAGCACTGAAAGAGGTACAGAGGCAGAGGGGGTACTGGACACCAGGTCCTCCTACAGTTACCTCAAGTTGTAGAAAGGAATAACCAGAGAAGCGTTGCTGTGAAGCAGTTGTTAAAGTCACATGTTACAGTCACATCTTACAGAAAACTCAGTCCAGAGCTCTGAACATGGATAAAGGCACACCTTGCTGGAAGTTAACCAATATTTCCTTTTCTTTCTTTTTTTATTGTCAAAGTCATGTACAGAGGGGTTACAGTTACATACCTAAGTCAGTGAATACATTTCTTATCAAACTTGTTACCTCCTCCTTGGTTTTTCTCCCACCTTTCCCCTTCCCCAGTTCCCTCTCTACCTTCCCTGAGATGTACACTTAGTTTATAGTATATTGTCTTGTAAGTATTGCTGTTGCATTGGTTCACCTTTTACCCTTTGTCTCTCCATTTTGGTGTTCTGCTTCCCTTTCCCTATTTCTGATAAACATACATACAATAACCAGTGTACCAAAGTCAGTTATAGGGGCTGGGAATGTGGTAGAGTGCTTGTCTAGCATTCATGAAGCCCTGGGTTTGATTCTCAGCACCACATACACAGAAAAGGCCAGAAGTTAGCACTGTGGCTCAAGCGGGAGAGTGCTAGTAGCCTTGGGCAAAAAAAAGCCAGGGGAAGTGCTCAGGCCCTGAGTTCAGGCCCCAGGACTGGCAAAAAAGAAAAAGAAAAAAAAAAAAAAGAAAACCAGCCTAAGTCCATTACAATAGTGGTAAAAGCATGGGGAAGAAAGACAAAAGAAAAGGCATAATTTCATAGTGTACATTGGAAATAACATCAAAGATAAACCACTTATTTCCAAATCTTGTAGTTCATTTCACTTAAGGTCATCTTATGTGATCATATATACATTGCTATTGAGCTATTTGTTTATGGCAAAATGAGCACACAAAATACCAGCTCCTTTGGGACACAGCAAAGGCAGTACTCAGAGGAAAATGTATAGCTATGAGTGCCTACATCAACAAAATTGGAAAAATCTCAGTCCAACAATTTAATGATACACCTGAAGCTTCTTGAAAAAGAGCAACAAACCAAATCCCAAGCCAATAGATGGAAATAGAAAATAATTAAATCAGAAATAAATGAATTATAGCCCAAAAACCCATAGAAAGAATCAATAAAACAAAAGGTTGGTTCTTTGAAAAAAGTAAAAAATCGACACACCCTTAACAAATCTTTCCTTTTCTTTCTAAACTGATTAGTACTGGATTAATAGGTGTTCTTGCAGAAAGCTAAACCATTGTGGTGTAACACACAATGCAGCCATCTTTAAAAGAACATAATCCCCATGACAACTCCTATATTTGCATTGCCAGAAGCATTCCCATTAGGTTTATCTGCCTATTCTGCTCCTACTTTCCTAAACATTGAGTGGACAAGGGCCATTAGTGAAAAATTTCTTTGCTGATTGTGAAATAATTTCAGATTGGATTAGTAGTAGTAGTAGAGTTACTACCACTATTACTAAAAACATCAGCTAGTGACACCATGATTTTATGCAATTGTGGAAACAGTAAAGCTTTAAAAAAGTCAGAATTGGAATTCAAACCAAAGATGCAAATTTAAAAAACAATATTTTTAAAAATATCTATTCAGTCTCAAATCTGTGATTTGACCTAGTGAATAAATAAAAATGACCAAAATAACTATATTAACACCTTTTAAGTTTTTTAAATTTAAATTTATTGTCAAAGTGATGTACAGAGGGGTTATAGTTACATACCTAAGGTAGTGAGTACATTTCTTGTCAAACTTGTTACTTCTTCCCTCATTTTTCTCCCACTTTCCCTCCTCCTCAATCACCCCCCCCCCAGTTGCACAGTTAGTTTACAACATATTGTCTTCTGAGTATTGCTATTGCTTTGGTTTGCCCTTTGTCCTTGTCTCACTCTTTTGATATTCTTCTTCCCTTCCCTAATTCAGATAAAGGTATATAAAATGCCCAGGGTACCAAAAGCAAGTACAGTGACAATAGAGGCTAAACCATAGGAAAGAAAAATGCAAGAAAAAAAGAAATAATTTCACATAGTACACTAAAAATAACAAGAACAATGAAAAACAGCTTGTTTCCAAATTTTGAAGTTATTTTACTTAGCACCACCTTATATGGTCATACGTACATAGTCATTGAGCTATTGCAATCCTGTAGGACTATCCTAGATATACACTAATTATTACCAATGAAGGAAAACATAAAGTCTATGTTTCCTTGGGCCTGGTCCACTTCACTTAGAACGATTTGTTTTCCAAGTCTTTCCATTTTCTCCTGAATGAAGAAATGTCAGTCTTTCTCATAGAAGCATAGAATTACATTGTGTATATATAGCATATTTTCTTGTTCTATTCATTTGAGTGGCATCTGGGTTGATTCCATATTTTACCTGTTGAAAATAATGTTGCAATTAACTTGTTTTGATAGCGTTAATATGGCCTTGTTTGTGATCCTTTGGGTAAATATCCACAAGTGAGGTTGATGGGTCATGGGGGAGCTCTATGTCTTTTCAGGAACCTCCATACTGTTTTCCAGAGTGGTTGAACGCGTTTATACTTCCAGCAACAGTGTAGTAGATGGCCAATAGATACATGAAGAAGTGCACAACATTTCTGGCTATAAAAAAATGCAAATCAAAAAACATTGAGATTCCACCTCACCCCACTAAGAATGAAAAAAATATAAATTGCATAAGAAGAATACTTGGAATGTTAGTCCAAGGTTCTGAGCAAAACATTCACAGTTTCATTTTAGTTAAAAAGCATGAACATTAAAATTGAAGTTTGAACAGTAGTTCCAGTTATCTGTAAAAGAGGGATCACATTAATATAGTACAGAATGGGATAATATTGATAACAAGTTAATAGAAAATCAGGAGTAATCAGCTGGATGATGGCAGGATGTGTGCTGTTAAATCAAAACCAGATTGACAAAAAATGGGAGCAGCACACTACACAAGCATAAGAAAGTAAAATTGCAAAAGAATGAGGAAATAGGATGTGACAATCTTTGGCATCACAACCTTACAGGAAACAAAAAGAAGACCTACCAATCAGAAAGTCATCTACAAAGAACTTCAATTCACAGGATTTAACTCAAGGCTAACTTTTGGGTTTTTTTTTTTTTTTTTTGGCTAGTCCTGGGCCTTGGACTCAGGGCCTGAGCACTGTCCCTGGCTTCCTTTTGCTCAAGGCTAGCACTCTGCCACTTGAGCCACAGCGCCACTTCTGGTCATTTTCTGTATATGTGGTGCTGGGGAATCGAACCCAGGGCCTCATGTATACGAGGCAAGCTCTCTTGCCACTAGGCCATATCCCCAGCCCCTCAAGGCTAACTTTTGTAATGAGGAAAATGGAGCAAGATAACCAATATGGGACAGTGTGCTATCTTTCTTATGACATATCTATGCCATGTACTTTCTCTGTCTCTTTCTCTCTGTCTCTTTCTGTCTATGTTTCTGTCTGTCTCTCTCCCTTTCTCTCTCTCCTCCTCTTTCTTCTTTGCTCCCTCTCTTCTTTCTGCCTCTCTACCTCCTATGCTCCCTCTTTCTCTCCTCCCACTTCCCCCTTCGCCCTCCTTTCCCTTCTCCCCTACCCGCCCCTCTCTTTCTCAGTCTGGCTTGAACTCAGGGCCTGTGCCCTGTCCCTGTTCTTTATTGTTCAAGGACACCATTCTACAACTTGGGTCCTAACTTCATTCTGACTTTTTGTGGGTAGTTGGAGATTATCTTCGCATGGATTTTCTTGCCCTTGAACTATAATCTCCCCCATGAGTTGTTCAGTTGGTTTACACCAAATGGTTTTGCAAGTATTTTGAAGCCATTTGTCTCTTTATCCCTTGTCTCTCGATTTTGATATTCCCTTTCACTTCTCTAGTTCTAATGCCCGTGTATACAGTATCCAGTGTATTCAGATGAGATACAGTGATAGCACGAGTACAACCACAAGAAGGGATACAAGAGGATCATCAACAAAAGAAGCCATGGTTTCACGGGACATGTTGAAAGTAATACAGTGACATAACAGTCATTTCCATAACATGGAGTTTATTTCACTTAGCATCATCTTATGCCTTCATAGGGGCATAGCTATTAGGCTCTTGTGATCCTCTGCTGTGACTAGCTTAAACCTGTGCTGATTATTCCCTATGTTGGAAACCATAGTGTGCATGTTTCTTTGCGTCTGGATCACTTCACTTAGTATAATTTTTTCCCAAGTCCTTTCATTTCCTTATGAATGGGGCAATGTCATTCTTTCTGAAAGAGGCATAAAAATCCATTGTACATATCTATCATTTTCCCAATCCATTAATCTACTGAGGTGTATCTGGGTTGGTTCCATATTTTAACTATGAAAAATTGTGCTGCGATGAACACTGTTGTGCTGGTGGCTTTAGTGAGTTCTTGTTTGTGGTCTTTTGGGTAGATGCCCAAAAGTAGGGCTGCTGGGTCATAGGGAAGCTCTATGTTTAGCGTTCTGAGGAATCTCCATACCACTTTCCAGAGTAGCTGAACTAGTTTACATTCCCACCAACAATGAAGTAGGGTTTCCTTTTGGCCACATTCCCTCCAACAATTGTTATTGTTAGTTTTCTTGATAAAGGACATTCTTACTGGGGTCAGGTGGAATCTCAAGGTTGTTTTGATTTGCATTTCTTTTATGGCCAGTGATGTAGAGCACTTTTTCATATGTCTCTTGGCTGTTCTAATTTCCTCATCAGAGAAGTCTCTTTTTAAGTCTCTAGCCCACTTGTTGAGGGGGCTATTGGTTCTTTGCGGTTTTGTTTTTGAGGAATTTAATTTTTTTAATTCTGCATATATTTTAAATATGAGGCCTTTGTCCATTGTATGGCTGGTAAAGATCTTTTCCCAATCTGTGGGCTTTCCGTTTATCTTGCGAGCTATGTTCCTTGCCTTGCAGAAGCTCTGCAGTTTGATGCAATCCCATTTGTCCAACCTTTCTTTGATTTGTAGCATTTCTGGGTCTTTATTAAGGAAGATTTATCCTGTGCCAAGGAGCTCAAGTGTTTCTCCTACTCCTTCTTGTAGTGTTTTCAGGGCATCTGTTTTGATTTCGAGGTATTTGATCCATTTGGAGTTGATTTTGGTTCAGGGTGATATGTAAGGATCTAGAAAGAATAGTGCTGGGGGAATTAGAATACCAAACATCAAGCTGTATTTTAAAGCTACAGTAATAAAAACTGCTTGCTGTTGGCACAGGAAGAGGCCTCAAGACCAATGGAACAGAACTGAAGACCCAGAAATAAATGAACCTGCAGAACTATGCCTACTTAATCTTTGATAAAGGAGCTAAAAAATAGGATGGAAGAAAGATAGCCTCTTTAACAAATGGTGCTGGCAAAACTGGTTCAACACCTGCAGCAAACTAAAATTAACACCTAACTTTTTAAAAAAATAAACTTTCCTATCACCTTTACTTATGCTCATATTTTGCCTGGTATTTCCTTCATCAAATGCAAAGACTGAGGTTGTTTAGTTTAGCTGTCCTAAACTTTCTGGTAACACCAGAAAGTGTCTTGCCATCAAATCAATTTAGGGATTAATTATATCTTTTTCTGATTGTACTCATTGATTGGTTATATTTTTACAATACATTTTGTACATATACACTTAATAGTAAAAGGATTTTCTTGAAATATCCTATTTTTCAAACAGCTAACTGCAGTTAGCCTAATGAACAGCATAAACAAGTATAGCTTCACCTTGCTGTCATTGAAAATGACAAGTTTAGTAAACAGACATGGAAATAAAATATAAAAGTGGCTTAGGTTATTTCTCAGAATTTCAAGAAACTGCTGTAAAGAAAGGGAATTGGAGTTAAACAGTGGGAAGAAACTTTGTTAACAACACTGTGATGATGTAAATGGCAAAATATAAACATGTCAGTAATCACAATGAAAGCTGTAACATATTTACTAAGCTTTAAAGTGACTTGTATGCCCACATGCAGTAATTGAGGTAATTTCTCATCTCACTTTGATTTCCCTCTCAGGTCTAACCTCTATAAATTTCACTCTAGTCAAAAGATGTACAACCAGATGTGCAGAGTGATGTCATAGTTACCATTTTGGCCTCTTAGCCTTGCTCATGTAAGGGGTCAATCTTTAGGGCTCTTGTAATCCCAGGACATTTCAGCCCTGGTTGAAATTGGGAACAAATGACTACTGTGCTTGAACTGTTGAGTTTGAACTTTTAGCTTATCACCAGACTAGTGTACCTAAGTGCCCTGAGCATATTTTAGAGGAGGCCAGGGTAAATTAGATTCTTAATAGTACATTTAACACAAGTCAGTCGGTAGAGGTTAGATTAAGTTAGATTAATTCTCAGTATGCACTTTTAAATTGTAAACAGATTAAGAGTGACTGTTTCCATTACATACTGCACTGACAAGCCATACAATGGGCTTTTGGCCTTCCTAACAGATGGCCTCCTTTGGTTTTGGTCTTGAATACAGCATTAGTCGAAAATGCATTCAGTTCAGATGAGAATGGCACTTTTTGTGCATGGAAGAGCTGGTGTATTGTTTAGACCAGACAAAGAGCGCTTTATCTGGTGAGTGACTTGTCATCTTATGTAGATGTAAGCTATGTAAAGAATGACTTTTCATTAAAGTGAGTTTAACATATTTGCAATTGTTTTTGGTCAGATGGGAAGTTGCTGGCTTAAATAGTGGAATTATATTCAGCAGTTAATAAATCCTCAAATTAATTCTATGTTGACAAGTAAAAAAATAATATACGGGCTGGGAATATGGCCTAGTGGCAAGAGAGCTTGCCTCATATACATGAAGCCCCGGGTTCAATTCCCCAGTACCACATATATGGAAAACGGCCAGAAGTGGCGCTGTGGCTCAAGTGGCAGAGTGCTAGCCTTGAGCAAAAGGAAGCCAGGGACAGTGCTCAGGCCCTGAGTCCAAGGCCCAGGACTGGCAAAATAAAAAAATAAAAATAAAATAATAATAATAATAATAATATATAAGAAAGAAGTTTTTTTTTCTTTTCTTTCCTCTTTATTTCACAGGATAACGTTACCAAATAATAATTTCAGAAAACACTGAAGAAAACTCATCACTTGTACAAGTGGCAAAATTCACCATGATTTCTGGGGACCGAATATATATTCCACTTGGTCCAGGCCAAATACGAACTGTTCCATTTCAGTTTCATTAAAGCTTCCAGTGCTTCTTCTTATGGGCACTCTGAAATTATTTGCTTTCAGACTTTACACTGTCCTCTATATTCAAATCTGTCTTATATATACAGCTCCTATGCTGCCAAACTCCCTTCTTTTCAGTGCTAGTAATATGATATTTTCCTGCAGGACAAGAACATCCAAAGTTAAGTACACTGGAAAATATCTAGCACATGGTGAAAAGTCCCTGTGGATAAAAATGATGGCTGGGTGTACAGTTTGATGGTGGAGTACTTGATTAGCATGTGTGAAGACATAGGTTCAAACCTTCACTATTATAAAATACATACACAGAACAAAGGGCAAAAATAATTACAAAAATACTACTACAACTTTTTGTAGGCATAGCACTATTATTGAAAATCCTACAAAAGACTGAATATAACCTGTTTCCTGGGGCTGGGAATATGGCCTAGTGGCATGAGTGCTTGCCTCGCATACATGAAGCCCTGCGTTCAATTCCCCAGCACCACATATATAGAAAATGGCCAGAAGTGGCACTGTGGTGCAAGTGGCAGAGTACTAGCCTTGAGCAAAGAGAAGCCAGGGATAGTGCTCAGGCCCTGAGTCCAAGACCCAGGACTGGCAAAAAAATAAAATAAAATAAGACTGAATATAACCTATTTCCTTTGTTTTAAGCAACATTAGGGAATGCGGGAAGATTTTAGAAAATACTCTCTGGTTTGCAGTTATGTAATTATTTTACTCTTCTAACCTGTCATGACACTCCACAAAGATTACATGTGATTCTCCCTCCATTCACAACATTTCACATAGTCAGAAATTTTAAACATCAGAAGTCATAGTGTAAAGTGAGGGAAAAAAAGAAAGGTGGTGTTGGGAATGTGGCTTAGTGGTAGAGTGCTTACCTAGCATGCATGAAGCCCTGGGCTCGATTCCGCAGCATCAAATACCCAGAAAAGCCAGAAGTGGCATTGCGACTCGAGGGGTAGAGTGCTAGCCTTCAGCAAATGAAGCCAGGGACAGTGCTCAGGTCCTGAGTCCCAAGCCCCAGGACTGGCAGATAGACAGATAGATAGATAGATAGATAGATAGATACATACATACATACATACATACATACATACATACATACATACATACATCAATAAAAAGCTGGAACAGAACTTTGCCTGTCGAGGTGAAATTTCACCTTGTCTTTTAGTTTACCATTGGTTTCTATCATATTTGAATAATTTCGTGATTTTTATTCTTTCTTTGAACAACCAGAATTTTGCATATGTTATATAATTCATTTTGTGTTCTTTCACATTTCTTATCTAAAATCATTTCTGTATCTTTTCCCTTCTGTTGACATCTCATGCTTTTTAAAAATTGACGCTGAGAAATACATTACAGCATAAGACATAGATAATGAATTTTTTAGATTTTTCCTTTTGTTCCTCAATTTGTTAGGAATAAGCTAATGGCCAAATGGATGCATTTTAGCAGTTACATGTAATGATTCCATTCTTATTCTGTAATTTTCATTGGCTCAGAACACCAACTCTCCCTCAAGTACTTTCTGTCCCAAAGAGATTTAATTTTGAAGTGCATTCCAGTGCCTATTACTATAGATGAATATGCAGGGGCTCTGGGAATGGGAAGAAAGAGAGAGAGAGATTTGAGAGCGATGAATAGGATTTATGAGAAGAATAGACTTATTGCAAAAGAGACAGTTGACCACACTTTCCCCACTAGCAGTATTTGGACTGTGTAATGGAAGAGAACTATTTTTAATTCCCTACATGCCACAGAGTTTTGACTGTGAAAATGGCAGTTTAAATTGGTAAAATTAAATCCCAACAAAAATTACCTAAAGGACTTTTTATTATCAGGAAAAAAATCAGAAAAAAATTTGCCAGAAAAGATCATGACCTCCCATTTTTTTATCCAGTATAAGGGGAAATTAGCTTACCCAGAGGAATAGGACAAAGTTGCTTTTTCTAATTGCCTATGGAATTGAGATCGTTCATATAATTAGGCATTATATTCAACTATAAGGCTCTTCTAGAATATAATTAACTTCTCCTTTCCCAAATAGTTTCTAGTTTATTGTCCTCTCTTAAAAATCCATATAGCATAGTTATTATTTCTTCTCTCTTTTTAAGTTTGAACATTTTATCATATTCACAACTGTGAGATTCTGCCTTGCTGTAAAATGATGCAGTTTTTTAAAGCAAAATGCCTGAAACATAAACACAGTAGATTATCAATACAGACAAATAGAAAACAGTAGATAGATAGATAGAGAGAGAGAGAGACAGAGAGAGAGACAGACAGATAGATAGGTAATTAGATATGAACTAACAGATGAACAAAGCCCACGTCTTCCTTCTTTCTTGCCACAGGGAGGAAAATAAAACAAAACTCTCTCAGTATTATCTCTTTTTAAAATTAGCACCTAGTTATTTTTCATCATTTTTAACTTTATCAGAAAAATTTAAAGCCAGCATGATGAAACACCTCTATAAATCCCAGTTGTGCAAGAAGCAGAGGTAGTAGCATTGCAGTCCCCCAAGACAAACCCCAAGGTCTTATCTGAAAAATTAAAGTGAAAGGCACTGGAATTATGATTCAAGTAGTAGAGAGCCTGTTTAGCAAGAATGAAACCCCCAGTTCAACTCCCCACTATCAAAAATATTTTGAGAATTTTTATCTAGAAATTGCACATTTACAAACATGCCCTATGATTTATCTGTAATAAGAAAATCCCAGGTAGAAGCATCCTGCATTGAAAGATAAATAAGAAAGGCAAACTTGCAATGGAGTAAAAATGCAGAAAGGGCATGGACTAGTCTCTAGAATGAAGTAGATAAGGAGTCAGTGCCAGAGTAAGACACAGCATGACAAGGCAGAATATGAGCCAAGCAAACACTTCAAGTCTTGGGCTATTCTGAGTCACAGAGTTAGTAAGAATAAGCACATAGAAAAAGAGATGAGCCATGAGAATTAGGCTGAGCACTCAACATCATACATAAACAGATTTTCAGTCCTTCACCTTCCAAGCCCCAAATTATAATGCCACAATAGTGAATTTATCCATTTCGGTCTTACTTAATATGAATGATTATATGCCCTAGAACTTTTCTTCAGACACTAAGAACCTTAGGCTTCATGTGGGGATTTTAATCTCTCTTCAACATTATGCATTTCTGAATTGTGTCAAAAAGGAAGTTCAGCAGTGGACAGCAGCACAGGACAAAAGCAGAGGAAGATGATAGGGGTAATCTCCAGTGCATTGCTGTTGTGGCCAAGGGAAAAGGGGAGATGGGTAAGCTAAATTGTTACCTTCCCAGAACAGCTGTCTTGGCAACATCTTCTCTTCCCTCCAGGAAAGACCATCCTTATGCCCCAGTGGCCTTCCACACAGAGATTAACATCCCAATTCTAGGTTAGGGCAATTCATTTTTGATTTCTCAAGGAAAATTGTTGATACAAAATCATTCTTATAAAAAAAGACACATATAACCCTTTAAGATGCATGAATAGCAAGTTGTTGCACAAAGTTTTGGGTTATTTCCAACAGTCTTTTTTTTTTTTCTTGGAATACAAAGAGAATTTTATGACACTGGCAGGCACATAGCTTTCTCTGGCATTCTAAACATCTTCCTGTCTCTCTTATTCCCACATATAAAATCAGCAGTGTATGACTTAAAAGTTGTCTTGTTTTCTATTTTACAAAGTAATCAGAACTTGATTCCATTTATGAATGACCTTTCTCCTCCCTTTCAGATGTTAATTCAAGCAACATTCAGACTACTTTTATTTTATCTTGAAAGTTAAAAATTCGGTGGTCTCGGGAAGGTGAAAACTTGATGACCTTTCAATAAAGCATTTATCAAGTCAATATTCAAAGCATCCTGAAATAGTTTGCACAATAACTAGCATTACTTTAATAAATGTGGAGCAAATAAGAATGTCCCATTGTGCCTAGCAACTGCTAAATATTATGTTCTTTCTTGGAATCAAACAACCCAATATTTGTTTCATTCAACACTCTGCATTGTTACTTAAAAACAACTCGAGATAAATTGTGTAAGTTGAAATAAATAGATATTTGTATACATGCACCCACAAAGCACACATACACATAAACATACACATATATGAAAGGGACTTAACAATTTCACCAACCAACAAGTATTTTAGGTTAACCAATGTCCAAATATTTGTAATGATGCATGAAATAAAATTTCAAGAAACAGGGGCTGGGTATATGGCCTAGTGGCAAGAGTGCTTGACTCATATACATGAAGCCCTGGATTCAATTCCCCAGCACCACATATATAGAAAACAGCCAAAAGTGGTGCTGCGGCTCAAGTGGCAGAGTGCTAGCCTTGAGCAAAAAGAAGCCAGGGACAGTGCTCAAGCCCTGAGTCCAAGCCCCAGGACTGGAGGAAAAAAAACTTCAAGAAACAAAAACCGGACAAATGAGAAACATAACAAGTTGCTAAGAGTTAAACTTTTGATCCCAAAGCATCTCTATAAATAATTCTTTAACCAGTCAAGCTGTTGGGGAGAAGATATTAAAACTTCATCCAGGGATATTAAAACTTCAAATAGGGACTATTGTAACAATTAAATATCAACTCTCAACAAGCTTAGTGAGGAAATTATAGTCCATAAATGCTTAGTATAAGCCTTAATAATGTCTCAATACAGATCATAACTCTACTTGATTTAGGAATTATGAGTAGGCTAAAATAGGAAATGTAGTATAGTTAATAACTGTTAGTCAAATTTACATCACCATGACAAATACCTCAGAGAAACAATTTAAAAGAGGACAGGTTTACTCTGTGTCATGGTTTCAGGGAGGTTCAATCCATGGTCACTGGCTCCATTGTTTCTGTGTTTGTGATAAGATAGATCATCATGGCAGAAAGCATTGTGGAATAGATTAATTTATCTCTTGACAACCAAGAGGAGAGAAAAGAACAGAGACAGATAGAGAAACAGAGAAAAATCTTTCTATCCATGATGTTGAGTGCTCAGGCTAATTCTCATGGCTCATCTCTTCCTATGTGCTTACTCTTACTCTTTGACTCAGAATAGCTCAAGACTTGAGGTCTTTGCTTGGTTCATATTCTGCCTTGTCATGCTGTGTCTTATTCTGGCACTGACTCCTCATCTACTTCATTCTAGAGACTAGTCCATGCCCTTTCTGCCCTTTCTGTCTAAAAGGGACAAGGAAGGTACATATCTCTAAGGTACAACCCCACTGACCATTTCTTCTAATGAGACTCTACCTTCTACTTTTTACCACCTCCAAAAACCTTTAACATGTAAGCCAGTGGAAGTTATTTCATATCCAAACCATAGAAATAACATAGAATAATATTGGAGTATTCATGCAATAGCAATCTTTACTGGAATTACACTTCAGTATAACACACTCATTTTTCTTTTAGACTTGGTTTATTGGGTACCAGCGAGAAATTTTCCATAAGCTTGAATAATTACAATAGAATTATATCTCTGGTACACTCAGTTTATACTATATAATAATGAAATAGCTTATACCAAAAGTATTTTGTTTGCAATCTGAACATGTATATGTAAGCATTCATGAATGTGTGTTTTTGTCTGTTTATATGCACCGAGTGACAAAATAAAAGGGTGATATATAAAAAAATCACGTTCTTTGTTAAAATTTGCTGTCACTCTAATCTTTTGATATGTCTACAATTTACAATGACCTAAATGCCTAATATGTTTCCTTACTCAAGACACAAACCATTTAGTTATTTCCTTATAGTAAAAGACAAAAAGAAGATGAAAAAGGGATGTTGGTTAGTCAACAACAACAACAACAAAAAAAAGCAAAACAAGTGCTCCCCCCCCCCATACTGGTGTTTAAATTCAGTGTTTTATGTTAAATGCCCTATTTTTTTAGCAATATGCTAGAGCCTTTTGCTATTTCAGATATGGTGTTATTTCTCACACCTTGCCAACATTTCTTCTTTGAGATTCTATATGATGGAGGTAATTTTTCTTTAATATTTTCTTGAGAGATGTAGAATTTAAGTTTATCACACTGAAAATAGACCATATCTATAGTCATCTTTATGTTATTTCAGAATTATGAATGATTCTTAGATATGCTGAAATTAATCTCAGACCCTGACTATCTTACTATTCTATCCATATCATTGCCTCCATCACTAAGAGGGAAGACATGATGGCAGAATGGTAAGCACCTGAGCCATTGTCTGAGTCACATTTTAAGAGAAGTCAGGCTGTTGTATTCTTGTAGCAGTGATCCATATTATTTTTAAATAAATTTTTATTGTTATTATAAAGGTGATGTACAGAAGGACTACTGTTACATAAGTCAGGTAAAGAGTATATTTCTTTTTCAACAATGTCACCCTTTCTCTTGTTCTTTCTCAATTTTCCTTCCCCCACAAGTTGTGTAGTTCATTTTCAACATAGTGTCTAGCGAGTATCACTGCTGCATTTATTCTCCATTTGTCCCACTGTTCCTATGCTCCCCTGGTTACCCTCCCAAAGACAGATAAATGAACAAAAAAGGCAAAAGGAAAAGTAAACCAAAACAGCAACAAACAAGGAAACCCTCTTGCTTTCATTTTCTGGAGTTCATTTTGATAAATATTATTTTATTTGCTCAGATGCATATAGGTATTGTGCCTTGTGTTCCTCTCCTAAGAATATTGTCCTTTGGTCTCATTGTGCATGAATGCCTAAAGACCTCTTGATGTGTGGTCTGGTTTCTGGGCTCTGTGGAGAAAATACCAATAGGTGGGCAATCATAGAAGTAGGACAACTGCTTTCTTCTCTACTCTCTCCATTTAACTGGTAAGTGTATTCAAGAGAATCTGATCACCAAACTCCCTCCTTCTGTAGGCATTCTTGAGTACAAATTTGAATTTTAGGCAAAGAATTGTTCCTGTTGGGGCTCCATTCCCTTTAAATTTGGGATAAGGGTTGATATGAGAGAATTGTGTAAACTGCTTCCTTAGACACTGCTGATGCAGCGATGTGTTTTCCATATGTTGTCACCTTTAAACATGCAAATTCACTTATAAAAATTTCTCAAAAATAATACATTTAGAATAAAATTCATCTTAATTCTTTTAATAAGTTGCTTGATTTTTTAATGTTTTCTAAAAGTGTGACACAAATTAAAGCTGAATCTCACAAAGACAAGGTTATCAAGGCTGTAGAAACACTACAGAAACACACATACATAATCACAATTCATGTTAATCACTTACTGAAATTTACTATAAAACAGTTAAAATGGAAATACATCTAGAAACACCTTAGTTGTGTTTATTATGGCCAAATAACAAATTTTAGATGTTGATGCTTTCTTATGAACATCATAAACATTTCAAATTTAAGTTCCAATTCTAGGTAACACATCATTTAAAAAAAAACTTAGGTAGCCAGGCACCAGTGATTTATGCCTGTAATCCCAGCTACTCAGGAAGTTGAGATCTGAGAATTATAGTCCAAAGCTAGCCAGACAGGAAAGTTCCTGAGTCTCTAATCTCCAATTAATCACCACAAAGCAGGAAGTGACTCTGTGGCCCAAAGTGGTAGAGAGTTAGCCTTGAGCTGAAGATCTCAGGCAAAATGCTCATGCCCAGACTTCAAGCCCCAAGACTGACCAAAACAACAACAACAATGACAGCAACAACAAAAACACTTAGGCAACTTAGATGCTCTCAAATATCTATTCAATTTTATTCCAGTTTTTTACACTTTGTGGACTTAATATTTTCTTCAAACTATGATTATTTATGCATTCATTCATGCCCTGACATAAGCCAAAATCGATATAGAACAAATTACTATGATTACCTGAGAGAGAGTTGTTGTATTGAGTTTACTAATTTGCCATTCTCTTTCAAAAATCCATTTTAGAAGATCTGAAATATATTTTGAAGTCTGTCTTTATTAAGATGATAGGAGAACAAATCCTGGACCACACAGTAATTTCACTTATTAAGAGTAATTCAATTAATATTCATTTTATTGATGCTGTATACATGCATGGCTTTGTAACAGTGTTGTTTTCAGTAAGCAGATGTGCCTGGTATATTTCAACATTCAGTTCTGATTTACTCCTCCTAACTTTGGGTAGGTCATCTGATCACACATACATACAAACACCCACAGACACACAAACACACATCCACATGCCCTTTAACATTAGCAAATGCCATGCTTTATGCACTACAAGATACAGGAAATGTCTTCACTTTGCTTTGTATTCTGTATGAGATATATACTATATATGCATCTACATAAAACGTGCATATGCACATAGTATGAATATATACATATATATTCTGCCATATTTGATAAAATGTGGAAAAAAAATTTTCAGAAGTTTTGATATTTGATAAATTGTGGAAGCATTTTTAAAAATCCTTGAGTAAGGGGCTGGGGATATGGCCTAGTGGCAAGAGAGCTTGCCTCATATACTTGAAGCCATGGGTTCCATTCCCCAGCACCACACATACAGAAAATGGCCAGAAGTGGTGCTGTGACTCAAGTGGCAGAGTGCTAGCCTTGAGCAAAAAGAAGCCAGGGACAGTGCTCAGGCCCTGAGTCCAAGGCCCAGGACTGGCCAAAAAAAAAAAAAAAATCCTTGAGTAAAAAATACTGATAGTTTATATATCAAATTTAGCCACCAAGTTTGAATAATGAGCCTTCTAAGAGCTTTTTGACAAACCTCACATGATGAGGAGGTCCCTTTTCCAAATATCCTGGTAGAATGAAATTACTTCCAGCAAGAAAAAAAAAAAAGCTTATCATTTAGTTATTACAACAGTCACTATTTAGATTTACTCAGATTGGCAACATGCAGACATGAGGGAAAAATGTAAGCAACTGACAGAATTTGAGAAGAAAGGAAATATTACCTGAGGTTGTTTAAGAATTAAGAATGCAATGGGATGCCAGTGGTTTATGCAGATAATCCTAGCTACTCAGGAGGCTGAGATCTGAGGATTGCTGTTCAAAGCCAGCTGGGACTGCAAAGTCTGTTAACCCCCAGAAAACTGGAAGTGGTGCTGTGACTCAAGAGGAAGAGGGCCAACCTTGATTACAAAGAGACTCAGGGACAATGCCCAGGTCCTGAGTTCAAGCCCCACAACAGACAAAACAAGAAGAATAAGAATACATATCTCTCCCTTATTTGCTCCTTCCCTCTAGCCCTCCTCCATTCCTCCTTTCTTCTTCCTCTCCTACCTTTCCTTTGCTCTCTCAACCCCACTCCCTGAGGAGACAAGCATAAAACTCAATCAAAAGCTTCTACATTTATCCAAGTCAACAACTATTTAAAAGTATACATTGGGAAAAGGAATTCTACAACTGATGATTAAAATAAATGGTATGTAATTGTAGTATTCTGATCTAAGAATTTCACAGAATACTTTAACAATAAATATTGTGAGACTCTGAAACTTTAAAAAAAAAGGGGGGGGGCTGGGGATATGGCCTAGTGGCGAGAGAGGGTTCGATTCCCCAGCACCACATATACAGAAAATGGCCAGAAGTGGCGCTGTGGCTCAAGTGGCAGAGTGCTAGCCTTGAGCAAACAGGAAGCCAGGGACAGTGCTCAGGCCCTGAGTCCAAGGCCCAGGACTGGCAAAAAAAAAAATAAAATAAAAAAAAAAAAATAATAATTAATTTAAAAAAAAAAAAAGGGGTAATCATGAAATGGAACCAATGCATGAAGATGAGAAAAAGAGAAAAAAAAGGAGAAAGAAGAAGCTTACAGAATTAGCCACAGTTAGAGTAATAATTCTCACACATTTCCTAGGGCTTCTTTAAACCTTAAACCTGTCACTATTAGCAATTGTACCGTAGCATTCTTAGAGGAGTACTTGTTTAAGTAAAATAGTACATACATGGTCACTGTAGTAATAGAGAACAACCCCTATCCCTCTACATTTCATAAAGGAAAGAGAGGATGTATGTCAGATAGTTGGACCCATGCCATTCTCTTTATGACAGCTCATTACAAAAAGGCAAATGCAGTGGCCTCAACCAATGTATGTTTATTTATAAAATTGAATAAAAACTCACAAAACCATCTTGAATTACTTAGGAGAAATCAGGATCTTTCATCACAGAAATAAAGGAAAGTAGAGAAGGGTTAATAAAATTGGCAACATCCTCTGAAACTAAAGCTGAAAACCATGTTTCAGCAAAGGAAACAGAATCCTTAACCAATGCCATGGCACAGGAGCCTTTCTATCTGCCAGACAAACCACCCTAGCAAGAATCCCCATCCAAAGTGGGATTGTGAATGCATTTTATTTCCCCTACCTTTTAAGAGAAGACTAGCAGAATCGTTCTTGTAAATTTACGGATGCATAATCACATGTTGTTTTACATAAACATGTATTCCAATTTACATAAATTTGCATTACATTTACCCCCAAAATTCTAGCTCAGAATATGTACAACAAATTAATCTGTGTTCTCTAATATAATTATATTCAAATTTGTAATTCAGAGCTATCACATTAGGTAGGCTTAGGAAAGATAGCAATGACACCCCTACAGACCTCTTCACTGAAAGTGGATCGTAGTCATCATTTTAGGTAAAGCATGGATATTTTCAGAAATTAATTAGCAATTAGTAAGTTGAAATAAGTGGATGGAGTACTTGAGACAATTGATTAAGGCTTAAATTGGAAAGCCTATTTGCCAGGTTCTTCAGAGCTCAGATTCTGTTAACTTGTTCGAGTTTGTGAAAGAGATTTTTTACATGCAATTTAACCAAAAGATATAGAAAAACATGATATTATCATTATTATATTTAAACAGCAATGATGTTAAGTTTATTATCTGATTGCCAATGTTTTTCAGGATTCAGCCATTTCTCCTACCAATTCAAACACCGAAGGGGAGGGGAGATAATTAGCCTTTATAAATAAACTGCTACTTGTAAACAATTATTATTGTGCTGTAAGATAGTCTAAGTACTCTGGCTTATTCTTTAAGTGTTTTCCAAAAAAAAGGATTTCCATAAATTAATATGAAACATATAGTGAAGTCTTAATTAAGACCCTTTTACACAAGTGTGGGGTGTCTATTCTAGCATGTGTTTCCTTATTTCCTTTTCTTTCTATTTTTGAATTGAACTTGGGACCTTTGACTCACTGTGCAGATACTCTGCCACTTAAACCATGTGTTATTTTGGGGGTAGAGTTTTCCAGTTCTTGACTGGGCTTGACTGGGCTTGACTGGGCAACATTCTATTTACACTTAACCCTCCTAGCTATGATGATGGATGGATGCCACTACTCCTAGAATTTAATGGTTGAAATTGGGCCCAGGCTGGCCTTGAACCATAATTCTCCTGATCTCCACCTCCCTCTGCTGGATTACAGTAACGAGCCATTGCGCTGACAACTCTTTCAACATACAAAATAAATTTTTCTGTTGAAAAATATGCTAAAGTAAGAAAATGAAGAAGATGAAAATTGTGAACTACTAAAACATAAACCTAAATTAGCATAAATCAGAACATGCCATTGCCCCCCTATAGCTTCTAAAAGAACAAGTGCGGTGGCATATGCCTATTATCTCTAATCTAATTAGTAAGTGGAGATCAGGAGAAATATAGTCTGAAGACAGACTAGGCAACAAGTCAGTGAGACCAATAAGACAATCATGATGGTATATGCCTGTCCTCTCAGCTTTGTAAGAAGGACAGGTAATAGGACAGCAGTCCAAAACCTAACCTGGCAAAAACAGGGAAATTCTATCGAAAAAAATAACTAAGCTGAAGTAGAATTTAAGTGGTGAGGTAATTGACTATCAAGTGTGGGTTGTAAATTAAACCCTAGGACAACCATTTTAATAATTAAAAAAGCAAAAATAAAAGACTCTCCTACAATTTTCCATCACTCTCAAACTAAAATCTAAATTGACAAGGACACAGTGGCTCCATATAAAATTGCATCCAGCTTTATTTCTGGTCCCATTACAATCGTTCTCTCATTTATGTCAAACCATCAACACTTACTCAACATAAGAAATCTTACTGTGCTTTGATTGGGAGAAATCTACCTCTGGTCTTCATTCCTGTTTTCAGTACTACCAAGGATTTCAGGCATAGAAGATTGAAATAGGTTAAGTATCAGAAAGAATGACATTGTTCCATTTGTAAGGAAATGGAAGGACTTGGAAAAAGTTATACTAAGTGAAGTGAGCCAGACCCAAAGAAACATGGACTCTATGGCCTCCCTTATTGGGAATAATTAGTACAGGTTTAGGCAAGCCATAGCAGAGCATCACAAGGCCCAATAGCTATACCCTTAGAAACACA